>NC_137800.1:44666880-45147418 GCF_963383645.1 Muscardinus avellanarius
TGATTATGGAATTTCAGCGCCATAAACAGCACTGTGATGTTTCCTCCTTTTTCTTCATTATTTGCTAATCTCTTTAAGCCAAACCAGAAGGAAGCAAACAAGAGACAGAACCCCAGAGTTTAGGAAACTGAGTGTGCCTTTCAAAAAAGCAAAGCTCACTCTTTTGACCAAGTCTATCTGCAGCTATTTTGAACAGAAGAACATGAAGAGAGTGTGGAAATTGGGAGACATATGTAGTTCTGCCTTTTTTGGGGTCAGATTGCATAAATTCTCACATGCAGGAGGAAGCTGTCAGGTAGGGTTAAGCCATCTCTAAAGAACCTCACGACAAAGGGCTTCCTGCCAGAGCAAAAAGACGCGAGAAGTAAAAATTCCTGTTGCTCTTTAAAGATAATTTAAAGAATAAAAAGAGGTATCTCATTCATTGTGTGCTTGCTATGGTTGAGTTCCCTCAAGGGTCCATTGGCATAGAGGGCTTGGTCTGTAGGATGGAGCTCCATGGAGGGGGGACTTTGGGAGGCATGGAGTAGTGGGAGGCCCTTGAGTCACTGGAGGTATGCTCCTACAGGTAGTTCTCTGGGGACTCACTGGTGTTCTCATGTGACCTTGAATTCTCATGACAGGATTATATTAAAGAGGCAAGTTTGTCCCTGTGAATGTTCTTTCTCCTTTGAGTCCTGAGGTGAAATAGGACTGTCTACTCTGACTCCACTCTTGCCATCGTGGTCCACTTTTTACATCAGGTCTTCACCAAAACTAAGCCAATTCAGGCACCAAGCCTTTGAATCTTCACACTGTGAATCAAATAAACCTTTTCTATTTATAATGTAGGCCCCTCAAATATTTCATTGTAGTAACAACAAAAAACTTATTTGGGTTAATTCATTAATAAAAATAGTTTTTCTCACAGTTCTGGAACCTGAGAAGTCTAAGATTGAGATGCCAACATCTAAAGGCAGGTGTAGTGGCACATGCCTGTAATCCCAGTTCTTGGATGGCTGAGACAGGAAGATCACAGGTTTGAGGGAGATTCTCAGTGACTTAGTGAGACTCTGTTTCAAAAAAAATGGGGCTAAAAGCGTAGCTCAGAGGTAGAATCCCCTTAGGTTTAATCCCCAGTACCACAAAAATAAATAAACAAACAAACAAACAAACAAACAAGCAAATCAACATCTGACAAGAGTCTTCCTTCTTGTTATCACATGGGCAAATCATATGGAAGAAAGGCAAAGAAAGAGACAAAAAGCTCTTAACTTCTTTCTCTTTTTCTTAGGGTGTTAATCCAATCTATGAAGGAAGATCCTCTCATTGAATAACTATCCCTTAATTGTCCCACTTCTTAATACTATTACAATGATAATTTCATTTCAACGTGAACTTTAGAGAGGACCAATATTCAAACCATAGCAAAGGACAAAATTATGACTCCCATGTGAAATAAACATAAGCTTAGAGAATTCATCTTATATTCTTCAGAGAATGAAAGAGACAGTGAGAGGTCATGATTGGCTTAAAAGAGAATCCAATATACAAATATATGAGCCAATCAAGAACATTGTGATTATGCTTAATACATACAAAATAGGCCAAAATCCACAGGGCACTAATCAATTAGTTTATACTGGTCACAGTTTGCATTTTAATGGACATGAGTCGCTTGCATTATTAACAGTTTTCTACAACATAAAGAGCTGCAAAATAGAGGGAAAAGTAACTCCATCACCGTCCTCATATTTTGACACTGACAAAAGACAGAAGCTGAGGAACTTTTGAAAACAGCCCAGAAGAGTGCATGGTGCATATCAAGGGCATAGTTCATCCACTAAGTAGCCCATGAGTGAATGATCTTCCTACATGCTTGCCAAGTGTTAGGGGCCCAAAAGAACCTGCTGTGCTTGAAGCAGTGAGATGCCTAGCAGGAAAAGAGCACTCAGAGAATCCATCTGAAGGAGAGCAAACAGCAAACAATAAATTAACTTTGCATACCAGTTCCTTATATAGGATTCTGCACAAAATTGTGCATGCTCATTTCAGCAGGACAAGTGTGTACAAGTTATACTTTGATCCAGCCTTGCACATAACTCTATGCAATGCAAATGCATGAGATGTGCATGGGTGTCATGAGGTCACTGCCAGCCTGTACTCCAACTGGGCCCCTACACCATGTATGAAAGCATTCGTCACCTAACCAAGAGCAAGAAACTGGAGAAGCTAGAGGCAACCGGATGGATAGAGGAGAAAAAGGCTAAATTATAGGATGTTCAATGACAATTTTTAAAAGAGTAGAGAGGGATGAGCTTTAAACTAAATATGAAATTCAAGTTTTTATATAAATTGGACCAGAATTTTTAACTTGAAAAAAGACAATATTGCCTTAAATGTACAAAAAGGTCAATTATAGATGGTTGTTTTATATGTGCACTATCTGACTCACATTTTTCTGTTTTCTGTCTTACTTCTTGACTGGAAGACTGCCTGCTGATACCTGCCTTATCCAGGGTTCTGTGTCTTTTGCTTCTAATGATATGCGGCCAATTGAGGCAGAGCATACCATCAGAAAGAAAGAGGGAATTCAGGTATTTATTTCACTCCAACTCTACTGGGTACAGATGGGTGGTGTCTGTGTTTCATATCCCTGAGGAAAACTGCTGTGATGTCCAATACTGACAGTTATCTTGCTTTAAGGGCCCAAGTACACTTTCTTCTTTGACCTTACCTCTCAAGGCTTCCAGCTTCTTAGCTCCCATTTCTAAAAGTCTCTGTGTGCTTTACTCTTTCCTTTTGATTCTTTTAATCAAAATTACTATGTCTATAAATATCACCTTATTAAACTCTTTTTCTATTTAATATTGAGTGTGCCATCTGTTTCCTGATGTGACCCATTCTAATGCATATGGAATCTGTCAAAAATATCAGGAAAGCCACTGAAGACCTGATGGAATGTGATGGAAGCAGTGGTCTGAGAAAAACAAAGCAATTTTCATCTGAAATTTACAAGGTAAAACCTGTTCAGTGGAAAGATACACACACATGCATGTACACCTACATATTAATGTTATTTAAATATATTTATAATCATCTAATAATTCATATCAATGGTATACAATTATATAAAAGCTCTACTAATATTAATATAATTAGTACTTGATTATAATAAATTGTTATAAATTGTATATTACAACATATACTTTTTTTGTATATATGTGGTAGGGACAGTACTCAGAGGCTTTTTACATTCAGGCTATGCTCCCAGACCTATTTTCTATTTTATTTGGAAACAGGGTCTCACTAAATTGCTGAGAGCCTCACTAAGTAGCTAAGGCTGGCTTTGAACCTGTGCAGTCCTCCTGTCTCAGTCTCCTAACTACTGGGATTACAAGGCGTGCACCACCATGCCCGGCAAACCTGTACTTTTAAAAGCTGTGTTTTTCACTCAAAAATGTGTCAAGTTATTTTGATATGCAGTATCATTTACAATGGCTCATAGTATCCTATTCCTTTGATATATGATACTTAAGTTAATCAACTTCTCTTATCTTAACTATTTGTGTTCTTAGCTAGCTTCTAGGCTGCTTAAGCAGATTTCCTCTACCATACTCTGTCACCATGATGTTTTTGCCTGGGGCAGGCAACCATACACTGAACCTCTATAATCATGAGCCAAATTCCCTAAGGCTTTTTCTCAGATATTTTGATCGAGCAACCAAAAAAACTAACTAAAACAAGTGATTTGTAGTCAAACATTCTCAATGACTGTGTGATTCTGTTACTAGAATATTATCAAAAGAATAAGATTATGTCCTGGATATGAAGGATTAGCAAGTAGCTAAGGTAGAGGTCCAGTTTATCTTTGACTGTGTGCTGTGAATTGTGCATCCTGATGTGGGGCCCCATAAAGGCTACATGGATCCTATAAGTTTTCACAAAAGTGACTCAGGAGAGAGCTCTAGCCACAGTGTCTTCCAATAGAAATTATTACAAGTGCGCCCAAGAAAGGTACAGAAAACATGGCCGTTACAGTATGGTGGCTAAAAATGTGTAAGCTACACACAGCCCATTACTAGAAAAAAAGATTTTTAAGCTTACTTTGTCAAATATTTATATATACACATATACACATATATATCTATAAATAAACAGCACAAATATAAATTAATATATCTAAAATAGAATGTTAAAAATTCAGATGAAAACAATATTTATACTTATAAACATAAAACATACATAAAAATACATTTGGAAAAAATACTTAGGAGAATGAGACAGGAGTATCATAGGTTTGAGGCCACCCTTAGCAACTTAGCAAGACCCTCAACAACTTAGACCCTGTTTCAAAATAAATAAATAAATAAACTAGGGCTGGGGGTGTTGCTCAGAGGTGGAATGCCCTTGAATTCAGTCCCCAGTACCACAAAACAAAACACTGAAAATGAGTCGCATTAATTTCTCAATATTTCTAAAATTTTCAGTTAAAATTTATAATATTATAATTTGTCTTGCTAGTATTTATCCTCCAAAATATTATTAGCCATTTACTACTATGATTTATTTTCTTGAGATTCTTTCAAAAGTAATATAATCCATCCTGTCTTGGATAAATATTTAATTAATTTAATTAAATTCAGCCCAGAGCTGCCTAAATATGTAGTAAACTAACACACAGTATGTAAGCAAACTACAAGCCTACTTGATAGAATATTTTTGTAGCACATAGCTGAGTCTCAGTCAATCATATCAGTTGGTTCAGCCAATTATAGACTTCCAACTGATCAGAGCGTATCTACATAAGCCTCACTCAGCACACCATGCATGAGTAAAACAATGCCAACCTGCAACCAATCAAGATGTTTGGTATGCCACTTTCTTTTTCTGTCTAGAAAAGGTACCTGCTTACACTGATAAGTCAAGTTCTCCGAAATTCTTCTTGGTTTATATGATTCATGAACCCTTCTTCGCTCTAATAAATTCTGCTAAATTTAATTTCTCTTAATAATTCTTTCAACATAATCTTCAGAAGAATGTTTTGTTATCAGCTTAATATTCCACAAATTGCTAATAAATATAGACCTACATGTTTTTGGAGGTGTATTTAGAATTCACTCAAATAAGATAGCATCAATACTTTCAATAATATATCTCCTTAATAGAAAATGTCTCTCAAATTTATGATTAAAAAGTTGTAGCTGCTGTGAAGCATCTAAAAATTACAGACTTTTGAAGAAAATTCACAGGTGTCTCCTAATAATACAGTCAAATGAAATGGCATTTCTACAGGATATTTTTATGGTTTTCTACAATCCAGACAGGAACAGCTGCCACTTGGAACAGACATATTTTCTCTCTCATGACCAACTCTAGCAAGTCAATAAGCTTCTTCTGAGCAGCTGAATATATATATATATATATATATATATATATATATATATATATATATATATATATATATATATATATGCCATAGACTATATGCTTAACAAATTGATAACAAAATAATTTACTTATACTAAAATGTATGTATCTATGTATATTCATGATGGAGCTTGATCTAAGTAGCTTGTTAGACTGTACACTGTTATCTTGGAAGTGGGATAAAAGTTCAGGAAAATATCCCCATGCTCAATCTTACTGCATACTTATTTATAATAAAAACTTCTAGCATCTAATGTTTAACATTTAAAACAGTGATGTAAGGACCAAGTTTCTGAATTCTGTTTTCCCCAGTGTCCTTATTTAAAAGAAAGGGAGTAGGGTGTACATTCCTTAAAATTAATTCATATTTCATAAATGAATATTAAGTATGAAAAGTTAACATGAATGTCCTTACCATCATGTCCTTGTTATACTTCAAAATTCTGAATTCCAAGATAAATAACAAACTTTCTAGTTTCTTTTCCATTCTTTTAGACTTCTCTCTCACTACTCAATATATTTAATCCTAAAGCTATCTGAATTTCCACATATGCTGCTCAGAGCATGACATTCCTCTTATTTTCTAGCTAAGTCTTATTGTTTAATTTTCATGAATTTATCACTTCTTCTGAAAAGGCTTTAATGTCATAAAATAGATGCTCCATTTATGTACTTTCATCTACCCATATGTATATATGTATGATCATGCATTTCTCTTTCTTTAGTTATTCAAGCTAGCACATTGAATTTATAAGAGCTAAATCCCCTTATATTTTGGTACTTTTGATGCCTTATACAGTTCATAAGGAATAGTAGACACCCAATAAATAGTTAAAGAAGGAAGGAAAGAAGGAAGGAAGGGAGTCATACATTTTCTTTCATGAAATTAGTGTTAGTGTTATTTTGAAAGCTAAGAACTCTATTTCATCTAAGATACTAATTTTACAGTTGTTATTCTCTTTCTGAGTAGAAATGTGGGTATAAGATTGTACCTAAGACAGAAAATTAGTTGACTTTGGTTTTGTTCAATTGTGATATGCTATAATAAAAATAAAACAGTAAATATAGGATTAAAATAACCCTAAGTGATATATTTTTTCTGTAATTATGAATAATATTTACAAACAACATTTTATCCAATGTCTAAAAGCAAAACATTATTTCTTAGTATTGCATTTCTTATATCTTCAGATTATGTTAATAATAGCAAGGAAAAAAGAGGACAGTAGCCAAGTGCATGGGTGCTAAGACTCAAGGAAAGAAATAGAAAAATCCATTGTGGTTAAGCAAATTGTGGGAACATAACCATCATAATTTCAAATGTTGGAATCTTTAGCATAATTTATGTTTTTCAAACATCAATGTCCAAGTATAAATTCTTGCAGAAAATATACTATTTTCTGATAAAAAAGACATGTTTATAGGTATATAAAATTAGAAACATGTTCCTGCTAAAAAAAAATCATTAATGAGGTATGCAAATAAGTATCTCATTTACTTTTGGAATATTCATAAAAAGCAAGTTATTTGTCCAGGGAAAATACAGCTCCCATAAAGCATACCAAGCACATCTTCAATCTTCTTTACATTTAAGAAGATACACTGATGCCAGGGAATGCCAATGAGAAATATTTGGGGTAATTTATGTTGTGGCTTCATTTTATTTCCCATACACAGAATGTTAGACAATTGTAAATGGAAACCTTTCTAGAACAGTTGTTGCTAATGAGATGCATAGTTCCTAAATGCTGAAATATCATGTTTAAGCATTTATAACTTAACAGACTATCTTAGTTTTATGTTATGTTATGTTATGTTATGTTATGTTATGTTAGCTGTACTCAGTGACCAAGCACTACTTTGATATACTTTCTCAGAGCTGCAAGACATACCATGTGGCACTGTAAGAGAAGAATCCATTTCTTTATCCTACATTTTTTAATAGAGAGAGAAATTCACATTTCTATGAGCCACAGCTTCCCATTTGGGTCTCTTTTATAACAGGCAACAGCTTTTCTCTTTACCAATCCTCTAAGTAGCCGTCTTTGTTTGTAAAAGTGCCCTCTTCACTTTAGAAAAGAATCTTCAAGAGGCAATTGTCAAAACATAAACAAAAAAACAGCTGATTCTTTGAAACCATCAACGAGTTTGATAGACCCCTAGTCAACTTAATCAAAAGAAAGAGGGAATTAGCCCAAATTATTAAAGTGAGAAATGAAAAAGAAGATAATATCACAGCTAGTGTGGAAATTCAAGGATCATCAGAAACTATTTTAAAATTTGAATTTTTTTATTCTACTAAACTGGAAACCATAGAAGAAACTGACAGATTTCTAGGCACGAATAACCTATCTAAATTGACCAGAAAGGATATAGAAAACATAAACCAACCTATAGAAAACAAAGAAATAGAAACAAAAAATGTCTTGCATCAAAGAAAACCCTAGGCTCAGAGAAATTTGCAGCTGAATTCTAAAAACTTTTACAGAAAAAATAAACCAATACTTCACAAGTTATTTCATAAAACTGAAGATGGAATCCTTTCAAACTTCTTCTATGAGGTCAGTATCACCTTTATAAAAAAATGGATTGCTCAAGAAAAGAAAATTACCGACCAATATCCTTGATGAACATAGATGCAAATCAATAAATATCATTTACCACGTAAATAGTACTGAGGATAAAAATAAAATAATCATCTCAATAGATGCTGCAAAATATTTGACAAAATCATACCTGTTCATGTTAAAAACATGGCAAAAATTCAGAATAAACAAAACTTATTTCAATATCATGAAAGAAATATACAATGAACCCAAAGCCAACATTATATTGAATTGGGAAAAACTTTGAGAATTCTCTTTAAAACCAGAAACAAGCCAGGCGTGGTGGTGCACGCTTGTAATACCCACACTTGGGAGGCAGAGACAGGAGGATCGCACTGGTTTGAAGCCAGCCTCACTGGCTTAAGAGACCCTGTTTGATGGGGTGTGTCTATACAGCGCCTAAGGAGATTCGGCCTGAGCGGCCTACGGCCTAAGGCAAAACTTTAAGTAAAGTGATTCAGCAAAAAAGGGGCAAAGATGGTGCCCGGAGGAAGCTACGAAGGCATGGTTTCCCCATTCATTATGGGTGGGGAGACTGAGAGGTTTTTCCCTTTCTACCTTTAAAGGAGCTTTCTGCACACATGAATGGCTCATGTACTGGCCTGGGATTGGCTGTAAACTACATGCTAGTGATCTTTATCCCGGATAGGCTAGGCTATTTCTCATGGAAATTCCCCTCGTGGCTTGGTGCTATATATATAATTGCTTGGAGAGAAATAAATGAGATCTTGCTTGACTTGACTCCCGGCTCGTGGGTTTGTGTTCGAGTTGTCGGTACTCATCATCTCTCTAAGCCCCGCCAGCTGTTGGGCTGGATTCCCGATACCTGTTTCCAAATAAAAATATAAAAATAGGTCTGGGAATGTAGCCCTGATGTAGAAAGGCTTCCAGGAACTCCAGTACCACCAAATAAATAAATAAATAAATAAATAAATAAATAAATAAATAAATAATAAAATAGTACTGAAGAATCTAGTGAGAGTGATAGGCAAGAGAAGGAAATCAAAGGAATATAAATAGGAAAAGAAGAACCAAAATTATCTCTATTTGAGATATAATGATTCTAAGAAGACCCAAAAAGCACAACCAAAAGGATTGCTAGTGCTGATTAACCAATTCACCAAAATACCAGGACATAAAATCAATATTAAAAAAACAGTGGATTTTCTACATACCAAACATGAATCTACTAAAAAAATCAGAAAACAATTCCTTCCATAATAACATCCGAAGAGTAAATTACCTAGGAATGAATCTAACCAGGAAAGTCAAAGACCTCTACATTTAAAAATTATAAAATACTAAAGGAAGAAATTGAAGAAAACTTTAGAGGATGGAAATATCTCCCATGCTCTTTTATAGACATAATAAATATTATCAAAATGGCCATTCTACCAATAGTGATCTACCAAGTCAATGCAATCCCTATCAAAATACTAATGTGATTCTTCAAATTGTTCAGAGTCCTAGAAATATCAGTCCTAAATTTAATATGGAGAAACAAAAAATCCAGAGTAACAAAAAAAAAAATTTGTCAATAAGAACCATGGAAGCTGGGCATGGTGGCACAGATTTAAAATCTCTGTACTTGGAAGGCTGAGACAGGATGATTGCAGTTCACAGACAGCCTCAGCTACTTAGTGAGGTTCTCAGGAACTTAGTGAGATCCTGTTTCAAAATAAAGAATAAAAATAGGGCTGGGGGTATAGCTCAGAGGTAGAATACCCCTGGGTTCAATCCCCAATACTGGAAAAAAGACATGGAGGAGGCATCACAATTCCTGACTTCAAATTGTACTATAGAGCCGGGCATGGTGGCGCACTCTTGTAATCCCACTGCTTGGGAGGCAGAGACAGGAGGATAGCGCAGGTTCGAAGCCAGCCGCGCTGGCTTAAGAGACCCTGTTTTCAAATAAAAAAGTATAAAAATAGGTAATGGGAGTGTAGTCCAGAGGTAGTAGGGTTTCCAGGAACCCCAGTACCACCAAAAAAATTAAATAAATTTTTAAAAATACAAATTATATTATAGAGCCATAGTAATAAAAACAGCCTGATATTGGCACAAAAACAGACAGAACAATGGAACAGAAGATATAGAAGCAAATCCATACACTTACCAGTTGATTTTTGACAAAGGTGCCAAACACGTATGTTGAAGAAAAGATAGCCTTTTCAACCAATGGCATTGGGAAAACTGGTTACCCATTTGTAGAAAAGTTGAATTACATACATATTTCTCATCTTGTACAAGAGTCAACTCAAGATTCATAAAGAGCTTTAAATCAGACTAGACACTTAGAAATTATAAAAGAAGAGCATAGGCCCAACATTCCAACATAAAGGCACAGGAAAAATACCTTCCCAATAAGATCCCTAAATCTCAGAAAATTGAAACAAGAACTAATACATTGGATAGCATTGAACTAAAAAGTTTCTGCTCATCAAAGGAAACCATCAAGAGGCTAAGAGAGAGCCTACAAAATGTAAGAAGGTCTTTGATAACTATTCTTCTGATAGAGGACTAATATCTACGATATACAAAGTACAAGGAAGCAGTGAAAATGACAAAAGCAATAAAGAAATAGGCAATTGAAACAGACACTTCACAAAAGAAAAAAATACGAATGACCAATAAATTTCTTTAAAAAATATTCAACACCATTAGCAATCAGGGACATGTAAATCATAATTAACTGAGATTTCATTTAACCCCAGAGTAGCAGCCATCAAAAAGTCAAACAACAATAAATACTGGTAAGGATGTGGGGAAATAGGAACTCTTCTCTACTGTTGGTAAGATGCAAATTAGTATAGCCACTATGGAGATCCAGTGTGGAGATTCCTTGAAAAATTGGCAATGGATTTACCAAATGATTCAGCTTGGGTATATTTTCAAAGAGACTGAAATTATAGATGGACCCATAAAAGTATAAAAAAGACAAAACATAACAATTTCCGCAAAATTGTATCAATATATTTCAAACACAATAATACTAGTTAAGAAATATACATATATTTCATATATATGACAAACATATATTTCACACATGTATATGTGAAATATATATATGCATACTTGTTTCTACATATATAATACTTTACCAAGAAATAGTCTAGTCTCTGTAAAGCAACAGGGAAAGTCTTCCTGGTGCACTTATAGTCAAATGATAAACAGTTCTATGGCCTCCCTATATATATTTGCACACACAAGTGTACTAGTGGTAGAAATATATATATGTATATATATATATATATATATATATATATATATATATATATATATATATGTCGGGAATCCACGGGGCTTGGCGAGATGATGAGTACCGATGACTCGAATACACACAACCATGAGCTGGGAGTCAAGTCAAGCAAGATCTCATTTATTTCTCTCCAAGCAATTATATATATAGCACCAATCCACGAGGGGAATTCCCATGGGAAATAGCCTAGCCTATCAGGGATAAAGATCACTAGCACGTAGTTTACAGCCAATCCCAGGCCAGTACATGTGCCATTCATGTGTGCAGAAAGCTCCTTTAAAGGTAGAAAGGGAAAAACCTCTCAGTCTCCCCACCCATAATGAATGGGGAAACCATGCCTTTGTAGCTTTCTCCAGGCACCATCTTAGCCCATTTTCTGCTGAATCACTTTACTTAAAGTTTTGCCTTAGGCTGCAGGCCGCTCAGGCCGAGGGAGGCTGCATCTCCTTAGGTGCTGTATGGACACACCCCATCATATCCCCCTTTTTCTTTTATTTTGTTGGGACTGGGCCTGTCTTAGGTTGTCCCCATCGAGTACCAGGGATTACCCATCATTGGATAGCACAGATCTATGCTGTACTTCCTGTCTTAGGTTTCCCTGGCCCATGGAAATCTTACCCGTCATTGGCCACCAGCCCTTCAACATGCTGCGATTTTCCCCATCTGGGGAACTTGTAAGGCAGGAGAGGGGTGGTCATATTCAGAGCGCCAATCCTAAGATTTCTTTTCTTTGCTGGCAAGCCTTTGGTAATGCACTTCTATTTGGTTGATATTAACAGAAATTGAACTAATCTATTAAAATCACAGGGGTCTATGATGCACAAAACTATGATAAACAGCAAGGGGCCCAACAAAGGAAGAAAATAGGGCAAAAGTCCATGAAAGCCGGTCCAGAACGGATTCTCCTGAAAATCTCCTTGCCGCCTCTCCAGATCATGTTGGAGCTGCTTAATCTTATCTTGTTCCTGTAAAAATAAGCAGATGCCTCCCTTTTTGGCTGTTAATAAATTCAATACCTGTCTTTTTTGTGATACCATATAGGCTAGAGAATCTAATTGGGATTGTGAGTCTCGGACAGTTTCTGAGACAGCCTTAATACCATCGATCATTTGGAGGGAGTTTCCTATGTAACTCAAAGGCCATCCCAAGGCCAGCCACACCCATGGCAGTTCTGGCAGTAATCTCCAGGCCGATTAAGAGCGGAATGACTTGTACTGCTCTCCTTTTTCGCCCTCCCCAATCAAAAGGGGGGGGGGTGGGCATTGATTTCTCCCCAAGGATAATATTTATATCAGGGAGCAGGGAGGCAAGGGTGCAAAGGCCTGTCCATGATGGGGGCAAAGACCCATATGCAATGCTATCACCACAAACAAAAATTAACCTGGGAGGGGGACAAAGATTTTGGGAGGGAGATTTAACAGTAATATTTATAGAGCAAAAACGTGAATCATCAATGTTGGGTGCCCAGTAACAGGTATTATTTATTGATATTTTAAATGGCTGAACAGATAATGGGAAGGACATAGAGCAATTGGGGTGATCTAGTTTTGGGGACTCCTCTTGATTAATTAGGGCCAAGGGCTGAGGTGGTCCGGCTCGAAGATAAAGCCAACAATCTCTAGCTACTTTGATGGAGGAAAAGGGAATCTCTGTGGTCCAATGCCTATGAAAAAGGGAAAGGTTGGAGTCTTTTGAAAAGTTTAAAATATTTAGGGTTAATAATGCATTTCTTAATTGGTTATGTGGGGGTAGTAACTCCCCCTTTTGTTTTTATAATTGAACCTTTAGGGTATGATTATATTTTTTTATTAAAGCTTGTCCTTTGGGGTTATATGGAATGCCTGTAATGTGAATAATTTTCCATAATTGTAGGAAGGAGATGGAATGTTGACTAATAAAACAAGGGCCATTATCACTTTTGATTTGTTTAGGAATATCAAGAATAACAAAACAATGAAGAAAATAACTTACAGCATGTTTTGTCTTTTCACCTGAATGAGCTGAGGCCCAATCAGCCCTGAAATAGGTATCTATGGAAACAAAAATATATTTAAGTTTTCCAAATGGTTGAAAATGAGTTACATCCACTTGCATAATCCATTGGGGCGTAGGCCTCTCGTATTAACTCCGGACAATTGAAGGGGAGGTAGTTGCAAGATGGGTTGACATGATTTACAAGTGCAAACAATTCTTTTTAAATCCTTAGTAGGAATTTGAGGATATTTGTGTTTTAATCCCCTCCAATTTACATGGGTTAATTGATGAAAATCCATGGCCTCTTTTACAGATAGGGCTTGAACTTTTGTGCAGGCCATCCCTGTCCCTTCGCAATGGCGCTCGCCCATCTCTTTTGGACCTATTGTCCCATGTTTAACTGCTGTTGTTCCAATATGCCAGAGGCTATTTATCTTGGAGACCTGCTGAGGATATGGGTACTACCCGGCGCAAGATTTACACCCTCTCCCCCAGATTTTCAAGAGCCAGCGAGAGCTCACTGGACGCCACAGGAACCACAATGCTTTCCAAGGCACAGGCCCGTCTCTTGGGGTGAACCCATTCCAGGGCGCCCTTCCCTTTACAAAAAAAAAGAGAACTCTCCCCAGGGCTCCCTCCGGCTTCTCCGGGATCGGCCGCGTTACCGCACTGGATGCCTCGCGGCAACCATCTCTGCCACTTCATATTTGTGGATCTGAACCCGATTCGCTTTCAATCAGCTCTAGTATCAATTAAATATTTAGAATTTTTATCTCCAATATTGACGACCATCATGGGTCTTAACCCATTTTTTACCGGGGCTGGGGGAAGCCCCCTTGGGAGGTTAAAAGCTCCTCCTTTTAAGTTAAATTTGGACCGGCAGTCCCGGGCCCAATGAAAGCCCTTTTGGCATTTGGGGCAGGGCGTCCGGGGGATTTCCCCTTTCTTCCCTCCTCCCATAGGAGGCATAGCCTGGGACAGACACTTTTGGCGGAAATGGCCCTCTTTTTTGCATTTGAAACACGTGGGGGGGCCAACCCTTAACTGCTGCATTGCCTGTATCAGTGTCTGTAGGCCCTCCCGTTGCCCTTCCTTTACCGCAGCTGTCATGGCTTGAAGTTGATGGCTCATAGAGCCAACATCCCGAGAGGCCACGATCTATTTCTCTAAAGTATGCCCCTTCAACCCTGCACAGGCCAGCTTATGGTCGGCTGTCATCCTGTCCCATACTAGCATTCTGACAAATTTGTCTCTTAATGGACCGGCCAGAAACTTCCTCTTAAGGCTGTTATACACTCTCTCTATAAATGTAGGTAGATCCTCACCGGGTTTTGAGTGATTGCCGCAATAGGGGCCTCAGTGGGCCCATCGTCTAATTTCCTCCATGTCACCAGTGCAGCTGCCTTAACCTGATCCTGGTATGGGGGTGGGGGGGGGCAAGTCTGCCTGTTGTAGGCCAGTGGTGTGCAGCTCAGCCATCCCTGTAAGCATGCCGTAGGTTAAGGGGATGATGGGATCGGCATTCTGATTTCTTTCTCCCAAGATTCGGCATTCCTCCTGGTAATAGGCCATCTATTTCATAAAGAGCAGCCCAAGGAGAACTGCCTTGGTTAGGTCTCTCCAGTCCTGGGGGACTAAAGCCTGATGGGCCAGCCCTTCCACTAGGGTATCTGCCCAGGGGGAATTGGGACCGTCCTCTGACACCGCCTTTTGGAGCTCTTTGAGATCCTGCAGTTCCCAGGGGTACCAGGTGGCTGGACGGTTTGCTCCCGGGTTGACGTTGATGGGAAAGAGGCCCACAGTTCCCCTAGCTCCCCCTACGTCAGCATAGAGCGGCGGAGCAGAGGGTATGGAGAATGAATTGGCCAGGGAAAAGGGCTGTGGGGAGTTCTTGCCATCCCCAAAGGGATCGGGAGGTTTTATAGGGGCTTCAAGACCAGAGGGGGCTGTATGCTCAGCAGCCTCCTTTTTCGCTGGCTTCAGGATACAGTCAGCGAGTTTCTCTGGGGGTCGCAGGGGAAAACAACTTTTAAGCGCAGAGACTGTAGGGAGAACCGCAAAGGGGGGGATCTCCCCTTGCTCTGTCTGGGCTCTCCTAACCAGCCCCTCAACTTGATCCCAGGTATCCCAATCATAAAGATTACTATCAAGGAGCCATGGGGCAGTTTTTAAAAGGTACCCACAGGCCTGGGTGGCTTGGTTATCAGCGAGATTAAGTCCTCAGCTCTTGAGAAAGAGTCAAAGGGAATCTAGGGCAGGGTCAAGTTTAGAACTGAACTTCCCCATATTATACGGGGGGATACTCACCAGAAGACCGATTGACTCGCCAGCGATTTCTTTTGTTAGGGGATAAAGAGGGGTCCTCACACGGGGCACCAGACTGTCGGGAATCTAGCCCAACAATGGCGGGGTTTGGAAAGATGACGAGTACTGACGACTCGAACACACACAACCACGAGCTGGGAGTCAAGTCAAGCAAGATCTCATTTATTTCTCTCCAAGCAATTATATATATAGCACCAAACCACGAGGGGAATTCCCATGGGAAATAGCCTAGCCTATCGGGGATAAAGATCACTAGCACGTAGTTTACAGCCAATCCCAGGCCAGTACATGAGCCATTCGTGTGTGCAGAAAGCTCCTTTAAAGGTAGAAAGGGAAAAACCTCTCAGTCTCCCCACCCATAATGAATGGGGAAACCATGCCTTTGTAGCTTTCTCCAGGCACCATCTTAGCCCATTTTCTGCTGAATCACTTTACTTAAAGTTTTGCCTTAGGCTGCAGGCCGCTCAGGCCGAGGGAGGCTGCATCTCCTTAGGTGCTGTATGGACACACCCCATCATATATATATATATATATATATATATATATATATATATATATATATATATATATATATACAAGTCTACTAGTGTTAGAAATAAAAATCATTTGTAGGTGGCATAAAATTTTATTTAAGTGGGGTTCAAAGTTAATGTTCCTTTCTATCAAATCTACTACAATTATATATTTATAAGAAATTGTTCTTTGTCATATATCTAGACTCATTATGAGATTTGGCTCAAAGGTTTTCATTTGATATAATAGTGCCCTTGTTCAGGGAGGCCATAGAACTGTTTATTGGTTAACTATAAATGCACCAGGAAGACTGTCCCTGTAGCTTTACGGAGACCAGACTATTTCTTGGTACAGTAAGAGTATTTCTTATATATATGATTTCCCTGAAATTAACTCATCCCTGGCACTGCTTCAATACACAGAACACTACTCTTTGGAGATTATGATTTCACAGGATTTGCCAGATAATTTTAAGAACTCCTGCATTACTTACCATGCAATATGTAAACATGTAACCAAAAATTATATGGCATACAAAGCAAGGACCTTATATTACCTTGTACAATACACAAAAATGTTAAGAGAAATTTAAGTGATTCTAATTATATATACACTGTTGATGAAAAAATCCACTTATCTCTGATGAAAGGTCAGATATTTGTGAAGGAAGGCAGGTTTTTGTTAGGAAAAGTTTCTGATTCATCATTACTAATTTGCTCCAATTGTTTTAAAAGAGCAATCTGATGCCAATGGTGCACTCAGAGCTTTTAACAAGCCTTTTAACACTGGTTTTTTAACCCCAGGATCTCACTTTGATTTGCTTCTCATGGAACATGCTGTTAGGGATAATATTTTTTAAAGAATACTTAATAATTTTAGGTTTGTGTGACAATTACCAAGATAAAAATAAGCACAGAGTAAACATGAAGAATAACTGCCCTTGTCCTTTTGAGGCTTTTTGAGTGACAACAATTTACCTTTCTGCGTTTCTAAGATCTCAAGTGCATTTCTGATAAATGTTTTAAAGCAGTTGATGCCCAGATAGAGTTTAAAAATTCTCTTTTGATTCTCAATAACTAAGCATCTGGATTATGCCCTACATCATAAATCTGGCTCTCAACTATTTAAGAGCTTATTGAGAAATCCAAGGATCAGGCACTAAGTCAATTGTATCAATTTAGCTTTCAAATTAAAAAGAGAAAAGGAAAAACTGTATGACATGCCTAACATTATTTTTAAGACAACCATGAAATTAAGTTTCCGCCCTTGTGACTAGGTGTGGAGCCAGATCTAATGGAAATCAGTTAGTGGACTAATAAAGTTCTGGGTGATATCAATGATTGGTTTACAGTAGGTGAAAGGTATGTGCAACCCAGTCAAAGGCTTACATAGATTTCAGTGGCATTGAGTTGCTGCAGAGATGGACTAAAGAAAAGTATGGAAGGGGCTATAACTACTTGTCATAGATTTCTTTCTTCTCAAGTTCAAACTGTCAAAAACTCTTTTTCCCCTTGAAAAAGCATAAGTTACCATTTATCATTTGAAAGCTGTTGGGAGAATTTCGTGGGACAGTTGAAATGTCTCCTTTGTTTGATAAAATAGATCTTCTGGCAAGACTGCATCAACATCAATTACCCCCAAGTTTCTCTTGAATGGTGGCAGGCCAACTGAGAAGGAGAATGATTTATGGAACTATTTAACACATGTCATGTTGGGTGGGTAGTATCTATGGGACATGTCCATGGAGGAGAAAATAAAATCAGTTCTGTAATGAAATATTTGACTGTAGTTGGCAAAAGATAAATTCTAGAGATGGAGTTCCCATAAGAAATTCAGGAAGAATAGAAAAAAATTATGCATTCTAGATTATAGAACCAGGGGAGGGGCACAATTTACACTAGCACCCATAAAAAGCTAGTAAAAGGACCTATTATTAGAATTAAATAACTATCCATGTGTAAAAGCCAAACATAATAATAATATTAAACTGAGGCATAACTTAATGATGGCCCTGCCTTCCAGTCTCACTGCTAGCCCCAGGGCATAAAATGTCTTACTGTCTTTTTCTATTTAAGATAAAACTTTTACCCACATGCTTCAGATAAGTTTACTGGAGTAATTAAAACACAGAAATCACTTAATTGTCTATTAAACAACATTTTTGGGGTGTGCATGTGCACAAAACCAGCTGTAGAATTCAGATTTTCTTTTGAAATATAGATTTTTCTTATAGCTATTTTTCAACTCTTAGTTTATAGGAAAGATCATTATATTAATCCCAAAAGAAACACCATGCTTAGAAGTTTTTCTGTTTTTTTTTTTTGGTGAATTTTAACTTTCTTTTTTTTTAATTAATTTATTTTTTAAATTGGTGCATTGTAGTCATATATCAATCACATTGGAGTACAAGACTTGAGAGGATATACAAGCACACATCATCCAATTACCCCTCATCCAGCCCCCATCCAATTCCCTCCCCCTCCCTCCATCCCACGCTTCTTTGGTGATTTACTTTGATACATTTGTTTATGTACCTCCTGCGTTTTAAAGAGGCTCCGTCCTCCAGTATTACATACCCTCTGATTGGTCACATTAGTTGCTTCACTATAGGGCCCTTTCTATAGCTCAACCTCTTCCTGTTGCCCTTTTCCTCCTAGTTATTGCTGATTAAGAGAAGTGTCTGATTTATATTTTCTGCGATATTTCTCTGTGCATGCTGCATTGCAAGTACCGATCCCACTCTTGATGGTCCCAGTAGTGGCCTGGCTACTCAGTGGACTGATCCAGACCTCGCTGGCTCAAGCAGCGGCCTTGCCTCATGGGAGGCCCCAGTTCTGGTCTCACTGGCCCCTGCACCGGTCTAACCACTAAGCTGGCTTATGTCCCAGCCTTGGAGGCCGCAGAGTGAACTTGCCTCAGGCCAGGCTCCGATGCTGGCCATTGGCCCCTGCACCGGCCTAACCCAATGGCAGGATTCCAATCCCAGCCTCGGAGGCCCCAGCACCAGCCTAGCCTCACGGCAGGCTCGAATGCCGGCATCGTTGGCCCGAGCACCGGCCAAACCCCTTGGCAGGCTCTTATCCTGGCCTCGGAGGCCCCAGTACCGGCCTTGCATCAAGGCAGGCTCCGATGCCGGGCCTCACTGGCCCCAGAACCATCCTAAACCCTCGGCAGTCTCCGATCCCGGCCTTGGAGGCCCCAGCACTGGTCATGCCTCATGGCAGGCCCGATGCCGGCCTTGCTGGCCTCAGCAATGGCCTAACCCCTCGGCAGGCTCTTATCGTGGCCTCGGAGGCCCCAGTACCGGCCTTGACTCAAGGCAGGCTTCGATGCCAGACTCTCTGGCCCTAGAACCGGCCTAACCCCTCGGCAGGCTCTTATCCCGGCCTCGGAGTCCCCAGCACCGCCTTGCCTCACAGCAGGCTCCGATGCCGGCCTCACTGGCCCCAGCACCGGCCTAACCACTCAGCATGCTCTTATCCTGACCTCGGAGGCCCCAGTACCAGCCTTGCCTTATGGAAGGCCTTGATGCCGGCCTCACTGACCCCAGCACAGGCCTAACCCCTCAGCAGGCTCCGGTCCCATCCTCGGAGGCCCCAACACCGGCCTTGCCTCATGGCAGGCTCCGATGCCGGCCACGGAGGCCCCATTATCGGCCTTGCCTTATGGCAGGCTCCAATGCCGGCCTCTCTGGCCCCAGCACCGGCCTAACCACTCGGCAGGCTCTTATCCCGGCCTCGGATGCCCCAGTACCGTCCTTGCATCAAGGCAGGTTCCTATCCCGGCCTCGGAGGCCCCAGCAATGGCCTTGCCTTACAGCAGGCTCCGATGCCGGCCTCGCTGACCCCAGCACCGGCCTGACCCCTCGGAAGGCTCTTATCCTTTCCTCGGAGGCGCCAGCACCGGCCTTGCCTTACACAGGCTCCAATGCCGGCCTCTCTGGCCCGAGCACCGGCCTAACCCCTCGGCGGGCTCTTATCCAGGCCTCAGATGCACCAGTACCGGCCTTGCCTCAAGGCAGTCTCCGATGTCGGCCTCAGAGGCCCCAGGACCGGGCTTGCCTTATGGCAGGCTCCAGTGCTGGCCTCGCTGGCCTCAGCACCAGCCTAACCCCTCGGCAGGCTCTTATCACAGCCTCGGATGCCCCAGTACGGGCCTTGCTTCAAGGCAGGCTCCTATCCCGGCATTGGAGGCCCCAGCAGCGGCCTTGCCTTATGGCAGGCTTCGATGCTGGCCTCGCTGGCCCCAGCACCGGCCTAACCCATCGGCAGGCTCTTATCCTGGCCTCGGAGGCCCCAATACCGGCCTTGCCTCAAGGCAGGCTCAGATGCTGGCTTCACTGGCCCCAGCACCGGCCTAACCCCTCGGCAGGCTCTTATCCCGGCCTCAGAGTCTGCAGCACCGGCCATGCCTCACAGCAGGCTCCGATGCCGGCCTCGCTGGCCCCAGCACTGGCCTAACCCCTCGGCAGGCTCTTATCCTGACCTCAGATGCCCCAGTACCGGCCTTGCCTCAAGGCAGGCTCCGATGCCGGTCTCGGAGGCCCCAACACCGGCCTTGCCTTATAGCAGGCTCCGATGCCAGCGTCGCTGGCCCCAGCACCAGCCTAACCCCTCGGCAGGCTCTTTTCCCAGCCTCGGATGCCCCAGTATTGGCCTTGCCTCACGGCAGGCTCCTATGTCAGCCTCGCTGGCTGCAGCACCAGCCTGAAAACCGGCCTAACCCCTCGGCAGGCTCCTATCCCGGCCTTGGAGGCCCAGCCCAGGTCATGCCTCACAGCAGGCTCCGATGCGGGCCTCGCTGGCCCCAGCACCGGCATAACCCCTAGGCAGTCTCCGACCCGGCCTTGGAGGCCCCAGCACTAGTCATGCCTCATGGCAGGCTCCGATGCCGGCCTTGCTGGCCCCAGCACCGGCCTAACCCCTCAGCAGGCTCTTATCCTGGCCTCGGAGGCCCCAGTACCGGCCTTGCCTCAAGGCAGGCTCCGATGCCAGCCTTGCTGGCCCCAGCACCGGCCTAACTCCTCAGCAGGCTCTGGTCCCATCATCGGAGGCGCCAGCACCGGCCTTGCCTCACGGCAGGCTCTTATCCCGGCCTCGGACGCCCCAGTACCGGCCTTGCCTCAAGGCAGGCTCCGATGCTGGCCTTGGAGGCCCCAGCACCGGCATTGCCTTATGGCAGGATCCAATGCTGGCCTCGATGGCCCCAGCACCGGCCTAACCCCTTGGCACGCCCTTATCCCTGCCTCGGATGCCCCAGTACCGGCCTTGCTTCAAGGCAGGCTCTTATCCCGGCCTCGGGGGCCCCAGCACCGGCCTAACCTTCGGCAGGCTCTTATCCTGGCCTCGGAGGCCCCAGTACCGGCCTTGCCTCAAGGCAGGCACTGATGCCGGCCTCACTGGCCCCAGCACCGTCATAACCCCTCAGCAGTCTCCGA
Source organism: Muscardinus avellanarius (assembly GCF_963383645.1). NCBI lineage: Eukaryota > Metazoa > Chordata > Mammalia > Rodentia > Gliridae > Muscardinus > Muscardinus avellanarius. Next base: position 44,688,404 of record NC_137800.1, read on the forward strand.
TCCCGGCCTTGGAGGCCCCAGCACTGGTCATGCCTCATGGCAGGCTCCGATGCCAGCCTTGCTGGCACCAGCACCGGCCTAACCCCTCAACAGGCTCTTATCCTGGCCTCGGAGGCCCCAGTACCGACCTTGCCTCAAGACAAGCTCCGATGCCGGCCTCGCTCGCCCCAGCACTGGCCTAACCACTCGGCAGGCTCTTATCCCAGCCTCGGATGCCCCAGTACCATCCTTGCTTCAAGGCAGGCTCCTATCCCGGCCTCATAGGCCCCAGCACCGGCCTTGCCTTATGGCAGGCTCCGATGCCAGCCTCGCTAGCCCCAGCAATGGCCTAAATCCTCGGCAGGCTTTTATCCTTGCCTCAGAGGCCCCAGTACTGGCCTTGCCTCAAGGCAGTCTCCGATGCTGGCCTTGGAGGTCCCAGCACCGGCCTTGCCTAATGGCAGGCTCCAATGCTGGCCTCGATGGCCCCAGCACCGGCCTAACCCCTCGGCATGCTCTTATTCCAGCCTCGGATGCCCCAGTACCGGCCTTGCTTCAAGGCAGGCTCTTATCCCGGCCTCGGGGGCCCCAGCACCGGCCTTACCCCTCAGCAGTCTCCGATCCCGGCCTTGGAGGCCCCAGCACTGGTCATGCCTCATGGCAGGCTCCGATGCCAGCCTTGCTGGCCCCAGCACCGGCCTAACCCCTCAACAGGCTCTTATCCTGGCCTCGGAGGCCCCAGTACTGGCCATGCCTCAGGGCAAGCTCCGATGCCGGCCTCGCTCACCCCAGCACTGGCCTAACCACTCGGCAGGCTCTTATCCCAGCCTCGGATGCCCCAGTACCGTCCTTGCTTCAAGGCAGGCTCCTATCCCGGCCTCAAAGGCCACAGCACCGGCCTTGCCTTAGGGCAGGCTCCAATGCCGGCCTCGCTAGCCCCAGCAATGGCCTAAATCCTTGGCAGGCTCTTATCCTTGCGTCAGAGGCCCCAGTACAGGCCTTGCCTCATGGCAGGCTCCGATGCCGGCCTCAGAGACCCCATTATCTGTCTTGCCTTATGGTAGGCTACCATGCCGGCCTCACTGGCCCGAGAAACGGCCTAACCCCTCAGCAGGCTCCGATCCTGGCCTTGGAGGCCCAGCACTGGTAATGCCTCATGGCAGGCTCCGATGCCAGCCTCGGAGGCCGCAGCACCAGCCTTGCCTTACGGCAGGCTCCGATGCCAGCCTCGCTGGCGCCAGTACCGGCCTAACCCCTCGGCAGGCTCTTAACCTTGCCTTGGAGGCCCCAGCACCGGCCTTGCCTCATGGCAGGCTCCGATGCTGGCCTCGCTGGCCCCAGCACTGACCTAACCCTCGGCAGGCTCTTATGCCGGACTCGGATGCCCCAGTACCAGCCTTGACTCAGAACAGGCTCCGATGCCGACCTCGGAGGACCCAGCACTGGCCTAACCCCTCGGCAGGCTCTTATCCCGGCCTCGGAGGCCCCAGCACCGGCCTTGCCTTATGGCAGGATCCAATGCTGGCCTCGTTGGCTCCAGCAACAGCTTAACCCCTCGGCAGGCTCTTATCCCATCCTTGGATGCCCCAGTACCGTCCTTGCTTCAAGGCAGGCTCCTATGCCGGCCTCTCTGGCCCAGCACCGGCCTAACCCTCGGCAGGCTCTTATCCCGGCCTTGGATGCACCAGTACAGGCCTTGACTCAAGGCAGGCTTTGATGCCGGCCTCGGAGGCCCCAGGACCGACCTTGCCTTATGGTAGGCTCCAATGCTGGCCTCGCTGGCTCCAGCACCGGCCTAACCCACGGCAGGATCTTAACCTTGCCTTGGAGGCCCCAGCACTGGCCTTGCCTCATGGCAGGCTCCGATGCCGGCCTCGCTGGCTCCAGCACCAGCCTAACCACTCGGCAGGCTCTTATCCCAGCCTCGGATGCCCCAATACCGTTTTTGCTTCAAGGCAGGCTCCTATGCTGGCCTCTCTGGCCCCAGCACCGGTCTAACCCCTCGGCAGGCTCTTATCCCGGCCTTGGATGCACCAGTACAGGCCTTGACTCAAGGCAGGCTTTGATGCCGGCCTCGGAGGCCCCAGGACCGACCTTGCCTTATGGTAGGCTCCAATGCTGGCCTCGCTGGCCCCAGCACCTGCCTAACCCACAGCAGGATCTTAACCTTGCCTTGGAGGCCCCAGCACTGGCCTTGCCTCATGGCAGGCTCCGATGCCGGCCTCGCTGGCTCCAGCACCAGCCTAACCACTCGGCAGGCTCTTATCCCAGCCTCGGATGCCCCAGTACCGTTTTTGCTTCAAGGCAGGCTCCTATGCTGGCCTCTCTGGCCCCAGCACCGGTCTAACCCCTCGGCAGGCTCTTATCCCGGCCTCAGATGCACCAGTACCGGCCTTGCACAAGGCAGGCTCTGATGCTGGCCTCGGAGGCCCCAGGACCGGCCTTGCCTTATGGCACGCTCCAATGCTGGCCGCGTTGGCCCCAGCACCGGACTAACCCCTTGGCAGGCTCTTATCCCAGCCTCGGATGCCCCAGTACCAGCCTTGCTTCAAGGCAGGCTCCTATCTTGGCCTCGGAGTCCCCAGCACCGGCCATGCCTCACAGCGGGCACTGATGCCGACCTCACTGGCTCCAGCACCGGCCTAGCCACTCAGCATGCTCTTATCCTGACCTCGGAGGCCCCAGTACCAGCCTTGCCTTATGAAAGGCTTTGATGCCGGCCTCACTGGCTCCAGCACAGGCCTAACCACTCAGCAGGCTCCGGTCCCATCCTCGGAGGCCCCAGCACCGGCCTTGCCTCATGGCAGGCTCCTTTGCCGGCTTCGGAGGCCCCATTATCGGCCTTGCCTTATGGCAGGCTCCAATGCCGGCCTCTCTGGCCCCAGCACCGGCCTAACCCCTCGGCAGGCTCTTATCCCGGCCTCGGATGCACCAGTACTGGCCTTGCCTCAAGGCAGGCTCCGATGCCGGCCTTGGAGGCCCCAGCACCGGCCTTGCCTTATGGCAGGCTCCAATGCTGGCCTCGCTGGCTCTAGCACGAGACTAACCCCTCGGCAGGCTCTTATTCCAGCCTCGAATGCCCCAGTACCGTCCTTGTTTCAAAGCAGGCTCCTATCCCGGCCTCGGAGGCCCCAGCACTGGCCTTGCCTTACAGCAGGCTCCGATGCCGGCCTCGCTCGCCCCAGCACCGGCCTGACCCCTCGGAAGGCTCTTATGTTTGCCTCGGAGACCCCAGCACCGGCCTTGCCTTACTGCAGGCTCCAATGCCAGCCTCTCTGGCCCCAGCACCGGCCTAACCCCTAGGCAGGCTCTTATCCCGGCCTCGGATGCACCAGTACCGGCCTTGCCTCAAGGCAGTCTCCGATGCCGGCCTCGGAGGCCCCAGGACCGGGCTTGCCTTATGGCAGGCTCCAGTGCTGGCCTCGCTGGCCTCAGCACCGGCCTAACCCCTCGGCAGGCTCTTATCACAGCCTCGGATGCCCCAGTACGGGCCTTGCTTCAAGGCAGGCTCCTATCCCGGCATTGGAGGCCCCAGCAGCGGCCTTGCCTTATGGCAGGCTTCGATGCTGGCCTCGCTGGCCCCAGCACCGGCCTAACCCCTCGGCAGGCTCTTAATCTGGCCTCGGAGGCCCCAATACCGGCCTTGCCTCAAGGCAGGCTCAGATACCGGCTTCGCTGGCCACAGCACCAGCCTAACCCCTCGGCAGGCTCTTATCCCGGCCTCAGAGTCTGCAGCACCGGCCATGCCTCACAGCAGGCTCTGATGCCGGCCTCGCTGGCCCCAGCACCGGCCTAACCCCTCGGCAGGCTCTTATCCTGACCTCGGATGCCCCAGTACCGGCCTTGGCTCAAGGCAGGCTCCGATGCTGGTCTCGGAGGCCCCAACACCAGCCTTGCCTTATGGCAGGCTCCGATGCCAGCGTCGCTGGCCCCAGCACCAGCCTAACCCCTCAGCAGGCTCTTTTCCCAGCCTCGGATGCCCCAGTATTGGCCTTGCCTCATGGCAGGCTCTTATGCAGGCCTCGGACGCCCCAGTACCGGCCTTTCCTCAAGGCAGGCTTCTATGCTGGCCTCGGAGGCCCCAGCACCGGCCTTGCCTAATGGAAGGCTCCAATGTTGGCCTCGATGGCCCCAGCACTGGCCTAACCCCTCGGCATGCTTTTATCCCAGCCTCGGATGCCCCAGCACCGGCCTTGCTTCAAGGCAGGCTCTTATCCCGGCCTCGGGGGCCCCAGCACCGGCCTAACCCTCGGCAGGCTCTTATCCTGGCCTTGGAGGCCCCAGTACCGGACTTGCCTCAAGGCAGGCTCTGATGCCGTCCTCACTGGCCCCAGCACCGTCCTAACCCCTCGGCAGACTCCGATCCCGGCCTTGGAGGCCCCAAACTGATCATGCCTCATGGCAGGCTCCGATGCCGGTCTTGCTGGCCCCAGCACCGGCCTAACCCCTCAACAGGCTCTTATCCTGGCCTCGGAGGCCTCAATACCGGCCTTGCCTCAGGGCAGGCTCCGATGCCGACCTCGGAGGCCCCAGCACCAGCCTAACTACTCGGCAGGCTCTTATCCCGGCCGAGGAGGCCCCAGTACCAGCCTTGACTCAAGGCAGGCTCCAATGCTGGCCTCGCTGGCTCCAGCACCAGCCTAACCACTCGGCAGGCTCTTATCCCAGCCTCGGATGCCCCAGTACCATCCTTGCTTCAAGGCAGGTTCCTATCCCAGTTTTGATGGCCCCAGCACCGGCCTAACCCCTCGGCAATCTCTTATCCTGGCCTTGGAGGCCACAGTATCGGCCTTGACTCAAGGCAGGCTCTGATGCTGGCCTCTCTAGCCCCAGCATCGGCCTAACCCCTCGGCAGGCTCTTATCCTGGCCTCGGAGTCCCCAGCACCGGCCTTGCCTCACAGCAGGCTCCGATGCCGGCCTCACTGGCCCCAGCACCGCCCTAACCCCTCAGCATGCTCTTATCCTGACCTCGGAGGCCCCAGTACCAGCCTTGCCTCATGGAAGGCTTTGATGCTGGCCTCGCTGGCCCCAGCATAGGCCTATCCCTTCAGCAGGCTCCAGTCCCATCCTCGGAGGCCCCAGCACCAGCCTTGCCTCATGGCAGGCTCCAATGCCGGCCTCGGAGGACCCATTATCGGTCTTGCCTTATGGCAGGCTCCAATGCCGGCCTCTCTGGCCCCAGCACCGGCCTAACCCCTCGGCAGTCTCTTATCCTGGCCTTGGAGGCCCCAGTATTGGCCTTGACTCAAGGCAGGCTCCGATGCCGGCCTCTCTGGCCCCAGCATCGGCCTAACCCCTCGGCAGGCTCTTATCCTGGCCTCGGAGTGCCCAGCACCGGCCTTGCCTCACAGCAGGCTCCGATGCCAGCCTCACTGGTCCCAGGACCGGCCTAACCCCTCAGCATGCTTTTATACTGACCTCGCTAGCCCCAGCACTGGCCCAACCCTCGGCAGGCTCTTTCCTGGCCTTGGAGGCCCCAGTACCGGCCTTGCCTCAAGGCAGGCTCCGATGCCGGCCTCACTGGCCCCAGCACCATCCTAAACCCTCGGCAGTCTCTGATCCCGGCCTTGGAGGCCCCAGCACTGTTCATGCCTCATGGCAGGCTCCGATGCCGGCCTTGCTGGCCCCAGCACCGGCCTAACCCCTCGGCAGGCTCTTATCCCGGCCTCGGAGGACCCAGCACCGGACATGACTCACAGAAGGCTCTGATGCCGGCCTCGGAGGCCCCAGCACCGGCCTTGCCTTATGGCAGGGTACGATGCCAGCCTCTCAGGCCCCAGCACCGGCCTAAGCCCTCGGCAATCTTTTATCCTGGCCTTGGAGGCCCCAGTACCGGCCTTGACTCAAGGCAGGTCCCGATGCCGGCCTCTCTGGCCCCAGCACCGGCCTAACTCCTCGGCAGTCTCTTATCCCGGCCTTGGAGTCCACAGCACCGGCCATGCCTCACAGCAGGCTCCGATGCCGGCCTCACTGGCCCCAGCACCGGCCTAACCACTCAGCATGCTCTTATACTGACCTCGGAGGCCCCAGTACCAGCCTTGCCTCATGGAAGGCTTTGATGCTGGCCTCGCTGGCCCCAGCACAGGCCTAACCCCTCAGCAGGCTCCGGTCCCATCCTCAGAGGCTCCAGCACCGGCCTTTCCTCATGGCAGGCTCCGATGCCGGCCTCGGAGGACCCATTATCGGCCTTGCCTTATGGCAGGCTCCAATGCCGGCCTCTCTGGCCCCAGCACCATCCTAACCCCTCGGCAGGCTCTTATCCCAGCCTCGGATACACCAGTACCGGCCTTGCCTCAAGGCAGGCTCCAATGCCGGCCTCAGAGGCCCCAGCACCGGCCTTGCCTTATGGCAGGCTCCAATGTCGGCCTCTCTGGCCCCAGCACCGGCCTAACCCCTCGGCAGGCTCTTATCCTAGCCTCGGATGCCCCAATATTGGCCTTGCCTCACGGCAGGCCCCTATGTAAGCCTCACTGGCCCCAGCAGCAGCCTAACCCCTCGGCAGGCTCTTATCCTGGCCTCGAAGGCCACAGTACCGGCCTTGCCTCAAGGCAGGCTCCGATGCCAGCCTCACTGGCCCCAGCACCATCGTAACCCCTTGGCAGTCTCCGATCCCGGTCTTGGAGACCCCAGCACTGTTCATGCCTCATGGCAGGCTACGATGCCGGTCTTGCTGGCCCCTGCACTGGCCTAACCCCTCAACAGGCTCTTATCCTGGCCTCAGAGGCCCCAGTACCGGCCTTGCCTCAAGGCAAGCTCCGATGCCAGCCTCACTCGCCCCAGCACCGGCCTAACCCCTCGGCAGGCTCTTATCCCAGCCTCGGATGCCCCAATATTGGCCTTGCCTCACGGCAGGTTCCTATGTCAGCCTCGCTGGCCCCAGCACCAGCCTAACCCCTTGGTAGGCTCTTATCCTGGCCTCGAAGGCCACAGTACCGGCCTTGCCTCAAGGCAGGCTCTGATGCCGGCCTTACTGTCCTGAGAACCGGCCTAATTCCTCTGCAGGCTCCGATCCCGGCCTTGGAGGCCCCAGGACTGTTCATTCCTCATGGCAGGCTCCGATGCCGGCCTTGCTGGCCCCAGCACAGCCTAACCCCTCAACAGGCTCTTATCCTGGCCTCGGAGGCCCCAGTACCGGCCTTGCCTCAAGGCAGGCTCCTATGCCGGCCTTACTGTCTCGAGAACCGGCCTAATTCCTCTGCAGGCTCCGTTCCCGGCCTTGGAGGCCCCAGCACTGTTCATTCCTCATGGCAGGCTCCGATGCCGGCCTTGCTGGCTCCAGCACCGGCCTAACTTCTCAACAGGCTCTTATCCTGGCCTCAGAGGCCCCAGTACCGGCCTTGCCTCAAGGCAAGCTCCGATGCCAGCCTCACTCGCCCCAGCACCGGCCTAACCCCTCGGCAGGCTATTATGCCGGCCTCGGAGGCCCCAGCACCGGACATGACTCACAGCAGGCTCTGATTCCGGCCTCGGAGGCCCCAGCACCGGCCTAACCCCTCGGCAGGCTCTTATCCCGGCCTCGGAGGACCCAGCACCGGACATGACTCACAGCAGGCTCTGATGCCGGCCTCGGAGGCCCGAGCACCGGCCTTGCCTTATGGCAGGGTACGATGCCAGCCTCGCAGGCCCCAGCACCAGCCTAAGCCCTCGGCAATCTTTTATCCTGGCCTTGGAGGCCCCAGTACCGGCCTTGACACAAGGCAGGTCCCGATGCCGGCCTCTCTGGCCCCAGCACCGGCCTAACTCCTCGGCAGGCTCTTATCCCGGCCTTGGAGGCCCCAGCACTGGTCATGCCTCATGGCAGGCTCCGATGCCGACCTTGCTGGACCCAGCACCGGTCTAACCCCTCAGCAGGCTCTTATCCTGGCCTCGGAGGCCCCAGTACCAGCCTTGCCTCAAGGCAGGCTCCGATGCCAGCCTTGCTGGCCCCAGCACAGGCCTAACCACTCAGCAGGCTCCGGTCCCATCATTGGAGGCCCCAGCACCGGCCTTGCCTCACGGCAAGCTCCGATGGCGGCCTCGGAGGCCCCATTCCCGGCCTTGCCTTATGGCAGGCTCCAATGCCGGCCTCTCTGACCCCAGCACCGGCCTAACCCTTCGGCAGGCTCTTATCCCGGCCTCGGACGCCCCAGTACCGGCCTTGCCTCAAGGCAGGCTCCGATGCTGGCCTTGGAGGCCCCAGCACTGGCATTGCCTTATGACAGGCTCCAATGCTGGCCTCGATGGCCCCAGCACCGGCCTAACCCCTCGGCATGCTCTTATCCCAGCCTCGTTTGCCCCAGTACCGGCCTTGCTTCAAGGCAGGCTCTTATCCCGGCCTCGGAGGCCCCAGTACCGGCCTAACCCTCGGCAGGCTCTTATCCTGGCCTCGGAGGCCCCAGTACCGGCCTTGCCTTACGGCAGGCTCTGATGCTGTCCTCGTTGGCCCCAGCACCAGCCTAACCCCTCGGCAGGCTCTTATCCTGGCTTCGGAAGCCCCAGTATGGGCCTTGCCTCAAGGCAGGCTCTGATGCTGACCTCAGAGACCCCAGCACCAGCCTTGCCTTATGGCAGGCTCCAATGCTGGCCTTGCTGCACCCAGCACTGGCCTAACCCCTCGGCAGGCTCTTATCCCGTCCTCGGAGGCCCCAGCACTAGACATGCCTCACAGCAGGCTCTTATGCCGGCCTCGGATGCCCCAGTACCGGCCTTGCCTCAAAGCAGCCTCCTATGCCGACCTTGGAGGCCCCAGCACCGGCCTTGCCTTATGGCAGGCTCCAATGCTGGCCTCGCTGGCCCCAGCACCGGTCTAACCCCTCAGCAGGCTATTATCCCGGCCTCGGAGGCCCCAGCACCGGACATGCCTCACAGCAGGTTCTGATGCCGGCTTCGGAGGCCCCAGCACCGGCCTTGCCTTATGGCAGGCTCCAATGCCGGCCTCGCTGGCCCGAGCACCAGCCTAACCCCTCCGCAGGCTCTTATCCTGGCCTCGGAGGCCCCAGTATCGGCCTTGCCTCAAGGCAGGCTCCAATGCTGGCCTCGCTGGCCCCAGCACTGCCTAAACCCTGGGCTGGCTCTTATCCCGACCTCGGATGCCCCAGTACCGGATTTGCCTCAAGGCAGGCTCCGATGCCGGCCTCGGAGGCCCCAGCACTGGCCTTGCCTTATGGCAGGCTCCGATGCCGTCCTCGCTGGCCCCAGCACCAGCCTAACCCCTCGCCAGTCTCTTATCCCAGTCTCGGATACCCCAGTACCGGCCTTGCCTTACGGCAGGCTCCTATGTCAGCCTCGCTGACCCCAGAACCAGCCTAACCCCTCGGCAGACTCTTATCCTGGCCTCGGAGGCCCCAGTACCGGCCTTGCCTCAAGTCAGTCTCCAATGCCGGCCTCACTGGCCCCAGCACCGGCCTAAACCCTCAGCAGTCTCTGATCCCGGCCTTGGAGGCCCCAGCACTGGTCATGCCTCATGGCAGTCTCCGATGCCGGCCTAGCCGGCCCCAGCACCGGCCTAATCCCTCGGCAGGTTCTTATCCCGGCCTCGGAGGCCCCAGCACCGGCCTTGCCTTATGGCAGGCTCCGATGCCGGCCTCGCTCGCCCCAGCACTGGCCTAACCCCTCGGCAGGCTCTTATCCCGTCTTCGGATGCCCCAGTACTGGCCTTGCCTCACGGCAGGCTCCTATGTCAGCCTCGCTGTCACCAGCACCAGTCTAACCCCTTGGCATGCTCTTATCCCAGCCTCGGATGCCCCAGTACTGGCCTTGCCTCAAGGCAGGTTCCAATCCTTGCCTCGGAGTCCCCAGCAGCGGCCTTGCCTTATGGCAGGCTCTTATGCCGGCCTTGCTGGCTTCAGTTCTGGCCTTACCCCTCGGCAGGCTCTTATCTCTGCCTCGGAGGCCCCAGCACTGGCCTTGCCTCACGGCAGGCTCGGCTGCCAGCCTCGCTGGCCCCAGCACCAGCGTAACCCTCGGCAGGCTCTTATCCCGGCCTCGGAAGCCCCAGTACCGGCCTTGCCTCATGGCTGGCTCCGATGCCGGCTTCACTGGCCCCAGCACTGGCCTAACCCCTCAGCATGCTCTTATCCTGACCTCGAAGGCCCCAGTACCAGCCTTGCCTCATGGAAGGCTTTGATGCCGGCCTTGCTGGCTCCAGCACCGGCCTAACCCCTCAGCAAGCTCCGGTCCCATCCTCGGAGGCCCCAGCACCGGCCTTGCCTCACGGCAGGCTCCAATGCAGGCCTCGCTGACCCCAGCATTGGCCTAACTCCTCGGCAGGCTCTTATCCTGGCCTTGGAGGCCCCAGTACTGGCCTTGCTTCATGGCAGACTCCGATGCCGGCCTCGCTGGCCCCAGCACCGGCCTAACCCCTCAGCAGGTTTCGGACCCGACCTTGGAGGCCCCAGCACAAGCCTTGCCTCATGGCAGGCTCCAATCGGCCTTGCTGGCCCAAGCATCGGTCAAACCCCTTGGCATGTTCCAATCCAGGCACGGAGGCCTCAGTAGTGGCCTTGCTGCACAGCAGCTCCGACGTCGGCCACTGGCCCCAGCACCCACCTAACCCCTCAAGCAGGTTCCGATCACTGTCTCTGTGGTTATTATTTCAAAGGTTCCAGGTGTAATGTATCAGATCTCTGCCTCCCCTGAGTATTGGCCACTGGCATTGCCACTGCCTCCACTGTTTCAAATCCTTCCCAGGCTCTTTTTCCACTCTGAATGTTGTCCAGTGTTCCTAAGCATGCGTGATGGTAGCATTCAACATTTGGTGTAATTTCTCCAAAAAAATAAAGTTGGTAGGATCCGGTTTCTGCTTCTCCTGAATACAAGTCTCCACCACCATAGTGGAGAACTCTTTCAACACCGCATTTCTCCTTGGTCTCCGCTAAACTCTCTCCTTATAGGTGATGTCTAAGATTCTTAACAATATAGAGAAATAGCAGTCCTCTTTCACGGCGAATTTTTCCATAAGTTCCAGTGCATTTAGATAAGTTTTGTCTGTATCTCCAGTGTCCTGGCATCCATAATGGCTTTCTTACCTCCTCTCCGATATTTTTCTTTATCTTTTTCTGTTCTTGGCCCGGTTTCTCCAGGGGTCTGGTGTGCTACTCGCAGTTCGGCCCGGGACCCAGAGTCCCGCGACCTGGGCCCCGGCTGGCGTGCCCCGCGAGCGACCCCTGCCCAGAACCCAGCGTCTTACTGGGCCCGGTTTCTCCAGGGGTCTGGCGTGCTACTCGCAGTTCGGCCCAGGGCCCAGGGTCCTGCGACCCGGGCCCAGGCTGGTGTGTGCCGCACGCGACCCCCGCCCAGAACCCAGCGTCTTACTGGGCTCGGTTTCTCCAGGGGTCTGGCGTGCTACTCGCAGTTCGGCCCTGGGCCCAGAGTCCCGCGACCCGGGCCCCATCTGGCGTGCCCCACACGCGACCCCTGCCCAGAACCCACCGTCTTACTGGGCCCGGTTTCTCTAGGGGTCTGGGGTGCTATGCGCAGTTCGGCCCGGGGCCCAGAGTCCCGCGACCCGGGCCCTGGCTGGTGTGCACTGCGCGCGCCTGAATTTTAACTTTCTGAGAATTATTCTGCATCATTCTCAAATTCCATAGGAAAAAAAAAATTGTATAAAAAGCACAGTAGAGTAATGAAAATAGCAACAAACCAGAGGGCCTAAAGCCAAATTAAGCCCCCAATACAAAGTAGACATTCATGTTTCAGTATCCAGAAAGCTAACAGATCAAAGAAATAAAAGCCCAAAGTGAACATTTGACTGGGTGCATGCACATAAAGCTCTTGAGACAACACCATTTCTCTGATTATCCATGTCCCTTATACATGCACTATAATGATGAAGATGCTATCACATTTATGAGATGGGGAACCTTATGCCACATATGCTAAGAGTTAACACTTCAACTAACATGAAATGTCCTTTATGCCTTTTTTTTGGGGGGGGGGGGTTACTGGGGATGGAACCCTTCTACCTCCAGGCTATACTCCCAGACCTATTTTATATATTATTTGGAAACCGGGTCTCTTAAGCCAGCAAGGCTTAAGATCCCCCTATGCGATCCCCCTATCTCCGCCTCCCAAGCATGGGGATTATAAGCATATGCCACCACGCCCGGCCTTCATGCCTTTTTTTTAATCAACACTTTTATTTTCACTTTTCTTTTCAAAAAATACTTGGAAGCCAGGCATGGTGGTGTACACTTGTAATCTCAGCATTTGGGAGCCTGAGACAGGAGAATCACAGTACACAGCAGCCTCAGCTATTTAGTGAGGCCCTTTGCAACTAAGTGAGACCCTGTTTCAAAATAAAGAATAAAAAATAGGGCTGAGGGTATAGCCCAGAGGTAGAATGACCATGGCTTCCATCCCCAGTACTGCAAAAAAACAAAAACAAACAAACAAACAAAAAACTTGGAATGCTGCTATGTTTAATGTAATCAAAATACTCTTTAAGATGTTTAAGGTATTTACTGTTAATTTCTCTTGTTCTCATAATGTGTACATATATTAATTTTCAGATATGTATGGTTGCTTATTTTTTTAACGAAAGTCTCGTTTGCCTTTTTCTAAAAGATTCTATAACTACTTCTTAAAATAAATTAGAGGAGAAATCATGAAGATGTCAAAAGTTGTTTTAAGGACTAAGCTCTCATTTACCCAAAGTATCTAATTTCCTTATCTCTCCTGGTGTGCATAAATATCCTAAGTGATTAGTTTTAAAGTTTTTTGTTCTTATATCCCCAAGAGTATTTGTAATCTTTGGCATTCCAAATAAAAGATATTCAAATAATCTAAATTAATTGGAGCCTCATAATTACTGACATGATTCATCTTTAAACAAAGATACTCAAGCATACATAAAGTCAACAATGAGTCAGCTTTAATATTTCTGTGATCAAAAGATCTTGACTAGAATGCAATCACAATTTCCTAACTTAGATTTCTTTGCTAAATTGCTAGTAGTCTACATTAACCAGTCACTCCTACATATTATTTTAAAATAAGATTTATTTTACTTCCTTAAAGAAAATAAAAGGCTGGAACAATGGCACATGCTTGTGATCCCAGTATTTGGGATACAGAGACAGGTGGATCACAGGTTTGTGGACAGTCTCAGCAACTTAGAAAGGACTTCAGCAATTTAGAAAGATCCTATTTTAGAGTAAAATCTAAAAATGCCTGGAAGTATAGTTCAGAGGTAGAATTCTCCTGAGTTCATACCACTATACCAAAAAGAAGAAAGGAAATGATTATTCTAAAAATTATTTACCTAATTTAATATCATATATCATTTATATATTTATGCCTATATTTTCTAATAAAAATATTTCTCATAAAAATTTAAAGACTACAGGAATATAACGTAACATAAAAGAAGAAAATTAGGGGCCAGAAGGCCCTGGGCCCACGGGAGGGGGTTGAGGAGGGCACACCTGCCCCCTGGAAGGACAGAGGCCGGGCTGCAGGGCCCTGGGCCCCTGGGCCCCTGGGCCAGGGTTGAGTGGGGCACGCCTGTCCCCCAGAAGGACCGGTGTTGGGTTACAGGGCCCTGGGCCCCAGGTGGGGGTCGAGCAGGGCCTGCCTGCCCCCTGGAAGGCCCGGAGGTCCCAGCTGCAAGGCCCTGGGCCCTGGGTAGAGGTCAAGCGGGACACACCTGCCCCCCGGAAGGTGCGGAGGTCCAGGCCGCAAGGCCCTGGGTGGGGGGCGGGTGGCCCGGACTACCCCCAGGAAGGCATGATGTCAGGCAGGAGGCCGAGCCCAAGTTCCGGGAGGCCCAGTACCAAACAGGAGACCTAACCACAGGTACAGAGGAACCCAGCTCTGCTGTGCTACACCAGGCCATGGTGCTCTTAGAACAGCAGAATCTGCTCTGCACGGTGAGACTGTTGAACTCTGCTTTTCGAAGCAAGGAAAGAAAAAAAATTCATTGCTACCGAGTGCCTGATAGCCACAACTTCCTCAAACCACACATACTGTCTTCTCTTATTTAAAAAAAAAAAAGAAAATAAAAATATTGGAGAGGAGTCAAGATGGCTGCGGCAGCAGCCAGTATACTGGAGATGCAGACAAAAGATATCTAACTGAACTGGACTGCTTCTCCTCTACATCCTTAAGAATCCTGGACATCACCTGTTAGGAAAGAGTTTAGCAGAGACCTAGGAGGAAGTCAGTGTGGACAGCGGTGGCCGCGATGGTGGTGGAGGCTTGTATTTGGGAGAGTCAGAGATCAGATCCAACCCACACTGATCTTCTGAAGAAATTACCTCAAAGGTAGAATGCTACCGTTGTGCATGCTTAGGAACACTGGACAACATGCATTGTGGGAAAATAGCTTGGGAAAGATTTGAAATGGTGGAGGTGGCACCAATGGCAGTGGCCAGTACTCAGGGAAGTCAGAGTTCTGATGCAATACACCTGGAAATTTTGGAGAAATAACCCCAGAGGCAGAATGCCACCACCATGCACCCTCGGGAAAGTGGGGCAACCTGCTGAGTGAAGAGGGTGCTCGAATCGGAGCCTGCCGAGGGGTGAGGCCAGTGACAGGGACAGCAAAGCCTGGATTGGAGCCTGCTGTGAGGCAAGACCAGTGCTGGGGCATCCGAGGCCAGGATCAGAGCCTGCCAAGGAGTTAGGCCGGTGCTGGGTCCAGTGAGGCCGGGATCTGAGCCTGCCATGAGGAAAGGCTGGTGCTGGGCCTTCGAGGTATGGATTGGAGCCTGCTGATGGGTTAGGCTGGTTCCGGGGCCAGCAAGGCCAGGATAGGAGCCTCCCACAAGACAAGACCAGTGCTGGGGCCTCCAACTCTGGGATCGGAGCCTACCAAGGGGAAAGGCCGGTGCCAGGGCCAACGAGGCACGTATCAGAGCCTTCCATGAGGTAAGGCCGGTACTGGTGCCTCCGAGGCCAGGATAGGAGCCTGCTGAGGGGTTAAGCCGGTGCAGAGTAAGCGTGGCTGGGATCGGAGCCTGCCATGAGGCAAAGCCACTACTGAGGCCTCCGAAGCCAGGATCGGAGCATGCCGAGGGGTTAGGCTGGTGTTGGGGCCAGTGAGGCCAGGATCAGAGCCTTCCATGAGGCAAGGCCAGTACTGGTGCCTCTGAGACCAGGATAAGAGCCTGCCGAAGGGTTAGGCTGGTGCCAGAGTCAGTGAGGCTGGGATCGGAGCCTGCCATGAGGCAAGGCCACTACTGAGGCCTCTGAGGCCGGGATTGGAGCCTGCTGAGGGGTTAGGCTGGTTCCAGGGCCAGCGAGGCTGGGATCGGAGCCTGCTGTGAGAAAAGGCCGGTGCTGGGGCCTTCAAGGTCTGGATTGGATCCTGCTGATGGGTTAGGCCGGTTCTGGGGCCAGCGAGGCCAGGATCGGAGCCTGCCATGAGGCAAAGCTCGTGCTGGGACCTCCGAGGCTGGGATTGGAGCCTGCCAAAGGGTAAGACTGGTGTTGGGGTCAGCGAGGCCAGGATTGGAGCCTGCCAAGAGGCAAGGCTGGTGCTAGGGCCTTTGAGGTCTGGATTGGAGCCTGCTGATGGGTTAGGCTGGTTCTGGGACCAGCAAGGCCGGGATCGGAGCCTACCGTGAGGCAAGACCACTACTGAGGCTTCCTAGGCCGTAATCAGAGCCTGCCAAAAAGTAAGGCCAGTGCTGGGGCCAGCGAGGCCATGATCGGAACCTGCCGTGAGGCTAGGCCAGTGCCGGGGCCTTCGAGTTCTGGATTGGAGCCTGCTGATGGGTTAGGCCGGTGCCATGGCCAGCGAGGTTGGGTTCAGAGCCTGCCACGAGGCAAGGCCAGTGCTGGGGCCTCCGAGGCTGGGATCAGAGCCTGCTGAGGAGTTAGGCCGGTGCCAGGGCCACTGGCCGGCATTGGAGCCTTCCGTGAGGCAAGGCCGGTGCTGGAGCCTTCGAGGTCTGGATTTGAGCCTGCTGATGGGTTAGGCCAGTTCTGGGATCATTGAGGCTGGGATTGGAGCCTGCCATGAGGCAAGGCCAGTGTTAGGGCCTCCGAGGCTAGGATAGGAGCCTGCCGAGTGTTTAGGCTGGTGCTGGGGCCTCCGAGACCAGGATAGGAGCCTGCCGAGGTGTAAGGCTGGTGCAGGGGCCAGCGAGGCTGGGATCGGAGCCTGCCGAGAGGCAAGGCCACTACTGAGGCCACCGAGGATGGGATTGGAGCCTGGCATGAGGCAAGGCCGGTGCTGGGGCCTCCAAGGCTGGAATCGGAGCCTGCCGAGGGGTTAGGCTGGTGCCGGGCCAGCAAGACCAGGATTGGAGCCTGCTGTGAGGCAAGGCCAGTGCTGGGGCCTCCGAGGCTAGGATAGGAGCCTGCCAAGGGTTTAGGCCAGTGCTGGGGCCTCCGAGGCCAGGATAGGAGCCTGCTGAGGGGTTAGGCTGCTGCCAGCGTCAGCAAGGCTGATATTGGAGCCTGTCGTGAGGCAAGGCCGGTGCTGGGGCCTCAGAGGCTGGGATTGGAGCCAGCCAAGGGGTTAAGCTGATGCAGGGGCCAGGGAGATCAGGATTGGGGCCTCCCATGAGGCAAGGCCAGTGCTGGAGGCAGCGAGGTCGAGATCAGAGTCCTCCAGGTGGCCAGGCCTCTACTGGGGATGTCAAGAGGGGGATCAGTACTTGCAATGCGGCACGCACAGAGAAATATCACAGAAATTAAAAACCAGATGCTTCCCATAGTTAGCAAAATCTAGGAAGAAAGGGGTAACAGGAGAAGGTCAAGTTGCAGAAAGGGCCCTATAGAGAAGCAATTAAGGTGACCAGTCACGGGGGATGGGATGGGGGAGGATGGAACCTCAGGAGGTACATAACCTCAGGAGGTACGTAAACAAATGTATCAAAGATAACCACCAATCAAACATGGTATCGAGGGAGGGGGAGGAAATGGGATGGGGCTTGGATGAGGGCCAATTGGATGATGTGTGCTTGTATATCATCTCAAATCTTGTATTCCAATGTCATGTATGATTACAATGCACCAATAAAAAAAATTTAAAAAGAAGAAAATTAAAATTACTTTGAATTTCACTCTCTGAAAGAAAGAACTTCTAAGATTTTGGAATATTATATGGTTCTACTGTTGATTTTTCTTTACACTTTAACAAATGTATATGTTTAGTACTGGAAATAAAATGGTGTATATATTAAAAATAACTTTAGCAATAGATATTATCACTATTTTATCTTAACCAAATAATAACTAAAAGTCAATATATTCCATGTTTTTCTTTTTTCTTTCTTAGGGGCATCCTTTTCTCCTTTTTTTTTCATAGTTTATTTTTGTTTGTTTGTTTGTTTTGTTTTGTGGCCCTGGATATTCTACCTCTAAGCTATATCCCCAGTACTATTTTTTTATTCTTTATTTTGAAACAGAGTCTCACAAAGTTGCAGAGGGCCTCATTAAGTAGCTGAGGCTGGCCAAGAACCTGACATTCTCCTGTCTCAGCCTCCCAAGTTCTGGAATTATAAGCATGTGCCACCATGCCTGGGTTCTTTCACCATTTAAGCCAATTACTTCTCATAGACACTTTTTCCTTCCCTTTATAATATGAGCAACATAAAAAAACAGTATTTATCATTGCATATTTTTCTTGATACACATGTAATGAGACATAGATATAATATAGAATATAGAACTCATTTAAATCATTTAGAGTTATTTCTCTTTATTTTACAATTAAGAAATTCTATGGGTTTTTTTTCTTTTTCTTTTTTCTTTTTTTTTTTTTTTTTTTTTGGTGGTGGTGGTACTGGGGGTGGAATTCTTCTACCTCTGGGCTACACTGCCAGACCTATTTTATATTTTTATTTGGAAACAGGGTCTCTTAAGCCAGTGGAGACTGACTTCGAACCTGCACGATCATCCTGTCTCCACCTCCCAAGCCCAGGGATTACAAGCCTGTGCCACTATGGTCTTCAAAATTCTATGTAGTTTTGCATTTTAATAATTTTATTTGTGTGTGTGGGCATACTCAGGGTTGAACTCAGAGTCATCCAGCCTATTTGGCATCCAACCTAAAATGGGCTTCTAGCCCTATTTTATTTTTTATTTGGAAATGGTCTCATTAAATTGTGGACAGACTCAGGAGGTTGCTGAGCCTAGCCACAAACCTGAGGTCCTTCTGTTTCTGCCTCCCAAGTACTGGAATCACAGGCATGGGCCACCATGTCCAGCTCATGATTGCATTTTATATTTCTCATTCAACATCTTTTTTTTCAGAAAGCATTAAGTTTTTTCATTTTGAAAAAAATTAATTCCTTACCACATTTCTGCACCAACAATGTTATTGCATTCTCTTCTCTCTTTTATTTTCTCTTTTTTTTGCCACCTTTGCATATATAAAATCATAGCCTATGATCATTTGGATTTGATTTTTTCTTTCTATGAAGTGAGCATCTTTTTATGTTAATTTCTAAGATTTTCTTTTCTTTCTTTTTTTTTTTTTTTTTGCAAGTCTGGGGATGGAACCCAGAGGCATTTGACCTCCGAGCTACAGCCCTGCCCTATTTTTTATTCTTTATTTTGAAACAGGGTCTCACTAAATTGCAGAGGGCTTCACTAAGTAGCTGAGGCTATCTGCAAACCGTGATCCTCTGGTCTCAGCCTCCAGAATGCTGGGATTACAAGCATGCACCAGCATGCCCGGCTCAGATTTCCTCTTCTAATAGTTGCTAAATATTTTATTCATTTTTATTTACCTCACTTTTGTCAGTTTGTAAGAATTCTTCAGATATAACAAATACTAATCCTCTATTTGTCTATATTAAAAAATGTTCAAATTTTATATTTGTTAGCTATTTATTTTAAATTTTTTTCTAAGCTTGTATGTTTAAATCTTAAGAATGATATTCCTAAGGCTCCCTCAGCTCCATGGGTCAATCATTTCACAAGCTTCTTATGGATTTTTTATGGCACTAATGTTTATCAGACACTAAAGCATTTCTTTTCCTACTATTAGTTACAACACAAGCATGAGAATTGTCCTTGACCTTATTTTCCAAGCACTTGAGTCCTAATTTGTTGCTTTTCACAGTGGCAGTTCAGTAGGTTGAGGTTCTAAAAGATGCATAGCCTGGCTGGACTCAAATGAGATTTATAGCCTACTATCATTTTTAATATAATTTTATATTCTTTTGCTTTGCTTCGGAACAGGCCTCAACTGAACTCAACACCTAACACTTAACAATGATTTATTTCAGGTGACTATATTCCCTTCCTGGGATGGGATTTGCCACCATAAGCTTGTTGCTCATTAAGTTACACACACACACACACACACACACACACACACACACACTCCTTTTTCTTCTAGCACTCCTCCCCTTTCTCCTCCATTTTTACTTTTTTCCTTTAAGTTTGACAAAATTATAGGAGATAAGATTGGTAAGATAGTATTCTATGTGACACAAAAATCAGTCCTCACCTAGTTTTGTCTTCAGAAAAGAGTGACTTGGGCTAGGTCTGAGCCAGTTGGCCAAGGTGGCAGCACTGCAGCCAGTAGCACAAGGCCTTGAACCTGGAAAACAATGTGCAGCAATTTTTCACTTTCTGGATTCTAAGAAACATCATTTCATCATGGGACAGCAAACTTTGGATAAGACACAGTTGGTTATTAACAAGTTACTAGAGAAAGTAGCAAAATATGCCACATTGGTTAGAGAAAGTAGCTCTTCATTTTATGAAGAATTTCTTGGAAGAGTAGCTAACCTAATGATATAACTGCTAAAGTGGCCTCTAGTTAGAAAAAAAATTTTCTCTTTGACTCAGGTTCAACCTGAGTCTGATTCCTCTGTCTTTTGGAATGTGATGGTACAGGTGGAGTGCAGCAAGATTAACAAGACCAGCGACATTGAGTAAGCATCTAGGGTCATGACTCTGTACCAGTTTATCCAGCTGTATAAAGACATCACAAGTCAGGAAGCAGAAGTGTTGGCTCAGAGATGCACATCTAAAGAACCAGATGGAAACTCATCCCCAGCAATGTCTTGTCAGGCTAGTCTGTTTATAGGAAAGGCAAAGCAGCTGAGCGGCCAGGAGGAGTGTTGTATATATATGGATGGGTGAGCTGACCTCACCCTACCTGATATTCACAGCTCTTGTTAGAAGTGTATTGATCAATGAAGTAATCAACACAGGAGTCGCCCTATTCGTCAACTATGGATGACTGGAACAAATGAACCTTGGGTTGTATCAGTGCACCTACTGAAGATGGTATGGATACCTATATTTCTAACATGACTTATGAGACAGGACAGCCTAGTAGACCATGACCTAGGGTCTGGGAGATTTTCTTTTGCTATTGTGGTCATGAAGGGGTGAAAGGAAAAATATGACACAGATACTGAAAAAATATTTTTCCCACCCTCTTATTTTTTGCTATTTTGAAAATGTCTCATTTTTAAAGAAATAAGTCTCCCATGTCTTCCACTTTTGGTAAGCTAAAAAAATGGAATTGCTGAAAAATGGTCAATTATTAATAATAAGATACAGATGAATCTCCTTTGTAAAGGCATATAATACTCTTGGGCGGATGTGCTCGTGTTATCTGCTATTTCAGAAATAATCTGGGAGTTCTGGAATGACTAACTTCACCATTCATGACAGAATCATGAGCCCTGCCAAGAGTAGAATCTCTTCTCTATGCTTAGTTCCCAATATTGCTATCAGTTTTTATCAGTTTTTATTTTTAAGGGTTCCATAGATATTTCAGTAGCAACCTAGAAATGGTCACATTTTAAGCCACTGGGCAAACTCCTTTTAACAAACAAAGATAAAAGTTCATATATTACCAAAACTCTTAAACCTATTACTTGATTTTGACCATTTAATTTCACTAAGAAAATTATAGCTTGTATTTTATTTTAGGTATTGCTAACCTAAATTGAAACCTAAGGAAGGACAATCCACCTCTAGGAATTGCAAATGCATGAAAAAAAAAGAGAGAAAGCACTAGGGCCATTTGCAAGTTTGTTGTTCTAAAAACATATTAAGTAGCCGGGCATGGTGGAGCATGGTTGTAATCCCCGCGCTTCGGAGGCTGAGACAGGAGGATCACACAGGTTCGAAGCCAGCCTCAGCTACTTAGGCTCTCAGCAACTTAGTGAGACCGTGTTTCCAAATAATATATAAAATGGGCCTGGGAGTATAGCCCGGAGGTAGAAAGCCTCTGGGTTCTACCCCAGTACCACCAAAAAAATTAAAAAATAAAAATAAAATCATATTAAGTAGAGAATAATGCTGAAGGAAGGAAGAAGCACAATCAGATAGAGCATTGATTGGGTCAGTGGTCTCTGAAATGTCGGCCATTA
Organism: Muscardinus avellanarius; assembly: GCF_963383645.1. Classification (NCBI taxonomy): domain Eukaryota; kingdom Metazoa; phylum Chordata; class Mammalia; order Rodentia; family Gliridae; genus Muscardinus; species Muscardinus avellanarius. The sequence continues at coordinate 44,709,656 of NC_137800.1, forward strand.
CTAATATTCCAAATTAGGAGACAGGAATCAATAAGCCTTGTCAGTGATGCTGTGGTAAGCAGAATTTGAAGTTGGTCCCCAAATTCTTACCTCTTGGCATGCAGTCCTTCTCTTCTTGAATGTGGGTAGGACTTGTAAATATGCTGGAATTCTTCTTCCATTATTAGGTTATGCAATATGGAAAAGATATGATAAAGGACTCTAATAACTGGCTTTTAAGTAGAATTGACTGATTTCATGAGGCCTGTAAATCTGGTCCTGAGGCAAAGTCCATCTCCCACTGGTGCAGAAGAAGGCAGACATCCAGGTTGTGAACTACATGTGGGGATGATGAAGCAGCCAGATCCTCTAGTTATTGAGTATCTCCAGCTCACAACCAGAAAACAGAGTTACAAAAATAAAGTTCAAAGTGGGATTCACTTCTACCATCTAAAAAGAAAATCCTGTCAGCAACCTGACTAAATTTGAATGAGAACCCGGACCCTCAGTTGCAAACTATGTAGCTGATACCTTCCTTGTAGCATTGAGAGACAGTGCCCATGACCCAGCTATGCATGCTCAGACCTCTAACCTCAGATGTTGCAAGATAGTAAATGTGTGTTGTTTATAGCCACCTTGTTTTTGTGGTAAAAGGAAAAAATAACATAGGTGTTAATACAGATGCTTTGTGATGTAATGAACTGAAGTATGAAAAACTCCTTAGCACAGATGTCGGTGCAGAGTAGCTAGGCATTAAATAATTGTGCTTGAATCCATGGTATGTGCCACCTTTCTCAAGCAGCATACAAAACACTTGAAAGAAGGAATATTCTCCAGTATTTGTTTGGAACTGAAGCACCTGCCACTGTCCACTAGGATTGTATGACATGGTCTTTGTAATATAGACTGTGGTGCAGTTATAAATGATAAAAAAATCTTTTATTCCAGTTGAATTACAAGGAAGAAGGGATGTGACCTGCAAAGTAGGAGGCTACATTATGATATTCACCAATGGCCATACACTAAGGATCTGGGTTTTCTTTCCTTTTTCTTTTCTTTTCTTTTCTTTTCTTTTCTTTTCTTTTCTTTTCTTTTCTTTTCTTTTTTCTCTCTCTTTCATTTTACTGCCTTCCCAGGTCATGGACTTTATGATTTTTCTCCTATACCACTTTAGTTTTCTAGGACTGCCATAATACATCCTCAAAAATGGGAGGACTTAATAGAAGGTTTATCATCTCATAGTGTAGGAAAACCCAAAATTCAGGTGTCAGCAAAGCTGATTGCTTCTGAAAGCTCTGAGGAGGAAAGCACCATCCCCTGTGTTGGTTTCTCACTGTTGCTGGCAGACGTGGCCAGGCCTCAACCTCCTGATGTCCCCTCCACTCTGCTTCCATCACCACATGGCTGAGCCTCCGAGTCCAAGTGGCCTTTTTTTTTCTTCTGTTTTTTTATGCAGACACTTTCAATGGATTCAGGGTTCACCCTAATCCAGCATGAACTTCTCTTGATCATTATCTCAAATACATTTGTGAAATGCCTTTTTCCACATAAAGCCATAAAGACATTATTCAACATAACACTTGTGGTAGTAAGTAACATCCATAGATCAAAGCACTCTACTGGACATGCATTGGCCTCTTCATTAATATGAAAACAATTTCATAATTGCATAATATGAACAATTACATACTTGCTTAATAATTTGTTCTGCAATTGAATTGGAAGAAAGCAAATTAAAGGCATAAGAGATAGTGATAAGAGCAAGGGGCACCAGGCTAATTATAAAGCAATGTTCCTTTAAGTCCACCAACATGTTTTAAACTGGTGGCACATTTCTTGACTCTCTGGTTTGCAGTTATTTCTATTATAAATTCAATAAATTATATTCAGTGATCTCAAATATACTTTCTAGTTCCAACATCCTATAAATTTATTAGTTATAACTATTAGCCATTCAATCATTTTGTGATAGTAAAATAATATATATTTAGGAGACAACTGCATCATCTAAATATTTTGTTTATATTAATTGGCAGTAAAAAACAACTTTCCCCATGGACCTACCTTCATGATAGGTTGGGTCCCTCCCCACAGGGGCAGAACCTTAGAAAAGAAGGAGACTCTGCTGGGCGATATGACGAGGCAGGCAATGTCACGAGAGGGGCAGTGTTTCTATGCATAGCCCCACCCACAAGACGTAACCCTTAAAAAGAAGGGCATTTCCTCTCGAGTGGCAGAAGAGCTCGGAGGTCTCCAGGAGGGTCCCTATCCCTGAGAAAAGACCACATTAAAATTCTTTTTGGTGCACCCGGTCTCTCTCACCTTTTTACTGCACCAAAACCTAACATCTGGTGCCAAAACCCGGGATGATTATTTTATTTTAATTTAATTAAAAAAATTTTAATATCCTGCCACCGCTGCTGCAGCATGCTGTGGACGGATTTGGCAGAAACCTCTGCCTGGATCCTCCAGGGTGCTTGGTTCACTGGGACTGCTCCCACCTCACCTGCAGCTCCAGGACCGCTGCAGCTCCAGGACCGCCACCAATGCCACTCCGTGCCTGCCCAGACCATAAGCCATCTTCCTGGCCGCGAGCTCTGCTGAGAGCCAGCACCCATCTTCCCCAGCCCCAGCCCCAGCCCTGTGCTCTCCGGAAGAGCAGGCGGCCATCTTCCCAGCCCTGAGCTCTGCTGAGAGCAGGCTGCCATCTTCTCTGCCCAGAGCTCTGCTGAGAGCTGGCAGCCATCTTCCTGCCCCGAGCTCTGCTGAGAACCAGCGGCCATCTTCCCCAGCCCCAGCCCCATGTTCTCCGGAAGATCTGGTGGCCATCTTCCTGGGCCCAGGCTCTGCTGAGAGCCAGCATCCATCTTCCCCAGACCCAGCCCCGCAATCTCAGGGAGAGCCAGTGGCCATCTTCCCAGCTCCTGGCTCTGCTGAGAATCGGCAGCCATCTTCCCCAGACCCAGCCCCACACTCTCTGGGAGAGCCAGCAGCCATCTTCCCAGCCCCACGCTCTCTTCCAGAGAGCCAGCAAACATCTTCCTGGCCCTGGGCTCTGCCTGAGAGCCGGGGACAATCTTCCCCAGCCCCAGCCCCACGCTCTCCCTGAAAGCCAGTGCCCAGCTTCCCCCGACACACCCGACACACGCTCAGAGTCAGCGGCCATCTCACCACCCAGCCAAGCCCCGGTGGCCATCTTAGACCTCATTCAGCCCTGATTCCACCCAACAGCTTCACAGAGTGCCCTCCCGGCTCAGCGCTGGCTGATAACACTGCACTGTGATAAGCTTTCCCTTCCTTGTACAAGTTGGTTCTGGCTTTTAGCCTCTTCCAGACTCGGGCTCACGGCTATTAAATAAACCCAAATATTTGTTTTACAAGTTCTCCGAGGGTAGCCAGGCTGCCCTGCGGTTGTGTAAAGAGAACGGAGACATCCTTCTCTAACACAACCATGTTGTTTCCGGACGTTAGGCAGATTCTTGGGACGCCAAATTCCTGTTTTCATCCTCACCTGCTGACCAGTCATGGGGGGAAGCCAGTCATCTAAAATAGACTCCCAATCCTCACTAGGCTGTGTTCTAGTTAATCTCCAGACTCTAGGTTTATCCGGGGAACTGTGCCCCGAGTGACTCATGTTTTTTTGCACAAAAGTCTGGCCCACTTATGAGTTGGGTAATGGTTCTAGGTTAGATCTTAAAATGTTGACTGATCTCAGTAACTTTTACAAACAGACAGGTAAATGGTCGGAGGTTCTGTACATACAGGCTTTTCTGTGTATGTGTTTCTGGCTTTCCCTTTCCACCCCTCATGACTCTACTACTCGAGTCATGCTGGCTGGGGATTCCTGCCAGCTGCAGCTGCCATCTTGATCACCATGTGGCAACTCACAGGCACCATGTGGTGACCTTTCTGGGTCACAGGCCTGCTATTCTGCTAACTCAAGGTCCCAATTCTGTGATGACACGTGGATGCCGGAGTCTGACCTGGCCAAGTTTCAGGTCCCATTTGCTGATGACCCTGACCCTCAGACTTCTCCTTACCACCGCACTTATCATCTTATTCTGGCGCAGCCCCCATTCTAACTCACTCCTTTCTCCCCCACCTTTCTCCCTTAAGGGACCAAACTTTACCTCCCATTCACCTACCCCCGTAGGTCACCCTACTCATTCCAGAGCCCCCCCCACCTTCTCTCTTGACCACACTTCATGAGGTGGCTGGTGCAGAAGGCATGGTCTGGGTCCACGTTTCTTTTTCCCTTCCTGACCTTGCTCAACTTCAAGAGAGACTGGGTTCTTTTTCTGCCGATCCCTTTGGTTTTATTAAGGAATTCCAACATATTGTACAAGCATATGATTTAATTTGGCGGGATCTTCATGCCATTTTAACCTCCTCTTTAACTGCAGATGAATGAGATCATATTCTTAAGGCTGCCAGGGAATGGGCCGATCGGGCTCAACTAACCAATCCACAGCTCCCTACCAGAACAGCTGCAGTTCCTTCTGAGGATCTCCACTGCGATTATAATGACAGGGATGAGAGAATAAAAAAGAAATATTACATGATACTATCCCTGCAAGTTGAGCCCAGGGAAACTCTCCAGGAAGCAGGTAAGCCAATCTCCTTCTTGATTGATACAAAAGCTACCTACTCTGTCCTCCCTTCCTTCTCAGGACATAGATTCCCTTCCCAAATCGAGGTTCAGGGGATTGACAGCATGCTCTTTGGCCCACGTACTACAGGCCCCCTTTTATGCCATTTAGAGATCTTTATGGTTAACCATCCATTCCTGATTATCCCTTCATGTTCTATCCCCCTTTAAGATAGAGACTTTTTAACCAAAATTGGGGCTGAATTCTCATTTAATTTCCCCATGGCTTTTGTTTCATCTAATATAATTTTAATGGCTACAGCTACAGTTGATGACTGGGAAGCCAAACCTCCCTTTCCAATAGATTTGGTTGACCCTATAGTATGAGATACCAGCACCCCAGTTGTGGCAACACACCACACCCTGGTTCGGATTGTCCTACGTGACCCCACTATTTTCCCTGCCTGCTCCCAGTTTCCCATATCCCTCCTTCACCGATGTGGGCTTAAACCCATTATTTTTAATTTCTGGGCCCAGAGACTGCTTATCCATACTAATCCCCATTATAATACCCCCATTCTCTCAGTTAAAAAGTCTAATGGGACCTTTAATGATGCGGTGGTCACAATCCACCCAGTTGTCCCTAATCCCTATACCCTCTTATCTCAGATTCACCCCAATACCACCCACTTTTCAGTTCTCGACTTAAAGGACGTGTTTTATACAATTTCTCTGCATCTTGAGTCATACCCCCTTTTTGCCTTCACTTGGGAGGACCTCAATGACCAGGTTGCTCAACAACTAGCCTGGACTGTCATCCCCCAGGGTTTTTGAGATAACCTACACCTCTTTGGACAGGCTCAAGCACCCTCTCCAGTGTCCCTTGGAGCCTAGTTCTCTGTTACAATATGTAGATGACTTTTTACTTTTTAGTCCCTCCCTATAAGTGTCCAAATGGTATACTGCCCTTATCCTTAATTTTCTTGGAAGCAGGGGTTACAGGATGGCCCTACATAAAGCACAGTTATCAGTGCCTGAGGTGCAGTATCTAGGCCTACATCTCACCTCAAACACCCGAGGACTAACTGTTGACCAGGTCAAGGCCTTACAAGACTTTGAGCCACCCACCTCAGCTGACAAGATCCAAGAGCTGCAAGTATCATGGCCTGAACTCCTGTCACTAGCTCTGGCCTATGTAAGGGCCAAACCTCAAAGCCCTACCTTTATGAGCCTCTTTGAATTGCTATATGGTCACCCTTTTCTGCTTAATCACGCTTTCCCTTCGGATCCCCCTCCTTTGGCTTCCTATCTTTCTTACTTGTCATTTCTCAGGCACCTTCTTAGGGAACATGCTGACCAGTATCTTCCCCAACCCAGAACTGAAAAATCAGCTCCACATCCTGCAGTCAAGGCCCATAATCCAGGGGATCGAGTCTCCTCAAGTCACTTCAACCAAAACATCTCCAACCACAGTGGACTGGGCCCTTCACAGTGATCCTCACCACACCTAGTGCAGTCAAACTGCTGGGGGACCCCAACTGGCATCATCTTACCCAGCTAAAAAGGGCTCTGTTACAACAGTCCCATGATAAATTCCGTTGCACAGTGTTGGGGCCTACTAAGCTTTGTTTTTCTTGGCATAATTCTCTTTGATGTTTTATTTTAGCAGATCCACTTGTTCACATACTATGGTGCTCTCCCTCTTCGGATACCATACTGTCATAACTCCTCATCTGCTAAAATCTCCTCGAGCACACATCACCAAGCTGTCCAGGGTAACCTCCGACTCACACCTCAGCCATACTCCCACCTGCCCACTTCTGGAGGACCCGATCTCTCCCAGTCGAGGGGGCCCCTTACAACACCCCTTGATAGCAGGAAGTAGTTTAAGATTCAAATCTCTACCCATTATCACCAAAAGGCTGGGATGACAGGTTGGGTCCCTACCCACAGGGGCAAGGCCTTAGAAATGGAAGAGACTCTGCTGGATGATATGGCGAGACAGGCGATGTCGGGAGAGGGGTGGCATTCCTGTGCATAGCCCCACCCACAAGACATAAGCCTTAAAAGGAAGGGCATTTCCTCTCGAGTGGCAGAGGAGCTCGGAGGTCTCCAGGAGTGGTCCAGCCCCTATCCCTGAGAGACCACATTAAAATTCTTTTCTGTGCACCTGGTCTCTCTCGCCTTTTTACTGTGCCAAAACCTAACACTTCATATATTCATACATAGTTAAGTTGAAGGAATCTTTCAGACTTAACATATCTTTTCCTCTATAAAGGAAAAGATCACACACAAAAAAAGCAACTGGGATTTAGATCCGTTCCTGGAGATTAAACTTTACTAGAATTTCATCCACTCATGCATTTTAAGCACCATTACAAAGTTAGAAATAAAAATTAATAGGTTTAAATAAATTAATGAAACTCATGATTTTTAGGATAGTTAGGAAATGTAAATATTATAAGTATGATGTGCTTATTTACCATAATTTTTTTAAAACAGAATAAAGATTTAATTTAGAGTATAGTATGGGAATCAACATGTTTTTTCTTTTATCTCTCTACCTCCAGCCCTAAACCCTAAAAATTAGCTTTGGAAATTACCATAGGCATTACCTGGTGGTGCTCCTAGCATTCACTTCTCTCAAACCTTTAACAACTTTCCTCTAGGTCTCAATGATCCTTTTCTGTTTCAAGGAGAAAATGAAATTGATGAAAAGCAGCAAACATGCCTTTAGCCTACACTCTGTGGTCCTCTGGCTTCTGCCACCATGGCTCTTGCCTCAGTGGCTGCCTATCTATCCCTCCCAGCAGGCACACTCTCATGTCCTGTTCTCAAGACACACAAGCAATTCTCCCACGTCCTGAATTACTGATTTGCATTTTTCTTTCTCATTTGAGCATGTTATTCCCTCTAGCTTAAAACAGAAAACTTCTAAGTAACAAGTATCTTGACCCCACAACCCCTCCAGTTATTTCCTTGTTTCTCTGCTTCTATCCCTTGCAAAATTTGAATGCTATCCAATTCCTCCTCTTTCATTCAGTCTTGGATTAGTAAAATTCACACTTTTATTGCAAACACTCTCCTATATTTATTTCCAAGGCCACCCTGACCTGTGTCTTGTTAATCCAGCCATGCTTAGCTGGACGTGGTGGCTCATGCCTACAACCCCAGTACTTGGGAGGCTGAGACAGGGGCATGGAAGGTTCAAGAGCAGTTGAAGCAATTTAATGAGACTCTGTTGCAAAATAAAATATAAAATGTGACTCTGAAGTAGAAATCCCCAGTAAAACAACATAAAAAATATAGGTATTGTTTTTTCAGCTGAATTGACCTTTCTGAGCCTTGGAAACTGTGTGGGCCCCTCCTTAAAAACTGTTCTTTTATGTGGGCTACCAGATGCCACTCTTCCTTGTTCTCTGCCCACCACCAGCCACAGCTCATTCTGCTTCCATTCCTGAACCCCCATATATTTCTAATTTCTAAGATTACTGTCTCTATCTTCACCTATTATCTGTATATCTCTACAGAGAGAAACTCATCCTGCTTCCTATCACACATTTCTAAATGTCATCTCCTCTGAAGGCCATACCAAAATATTCAGCTTCCTCCCCATTGGATGACAAATGGTGCACCAGTTTAAACTATTTAAAAATGAACCAGTGATCTTCTCCACTTTATCTGCTACCACCAAGTCAAGCCAGAACTCTCTTGCCCAGATGATTACAGGAAAAACCAACTACGCTATGGCAATCTCCCTGTTCCAGTTGGTTTCGCATATTAGCCTCATGAAGCTTTTTGCAGAGATCTGTGTTTTCATTCTAAACCTTTGAGAATAAGAGGAAAGACAAAGCCAAATGAATGGATCACAAGCCAGCTTTTATTGGCCTGGGCCTGAGGCATCTCTCATGCTACCCCTGTCTCTCCCACTGTTCTTTGACTCCAACCTCGTGCTCCCAGATTTCCTGATCCATAGCATGCACCCCTCTGCTCCTAGACCTCTGCATCTTCAGCTCAATCTTCTGAAATGTTCTAACTCAATGTCCTTGTGCATCTGCTCAACCGTTAGCTTATAGTGGCTTCTCTTAAAAACTCAAATAAATACAAAAGTACAGGGCTTTCAAACCCATCACTCTTGTTTTTCTTAAATGCTGTTTGTTTGTTTGTTTGTTTGGTACTGGGGATTAAACCCAGGTGTATTCTATGCCATGGATCTATACCCCCAACCCTTTGTATTGTTTTATTTTGAAACAGGATCTTGCTAAGTTGTTGAGGCTCTCTCTAGGCTGCTGAGGCTGGCCTTGAACCTATGATCCTCCCGTCTCAGTCTCTCAAGTACTAGCATTATAGGCATGCTCCACTGTTCCTGGTTTTTTTTCCCTGAATCTTAATATGCTCTTCTCTACAGCACTGATGTCTTATACATGTACTTGTTTATCTGATAATTAATTTATTTCTCCCCATTTGAATTTGAGCTTCATAGAGTCGGTTGTTTGGTCTGTTTCCTTCCTTGTTGATAATTACTCAGAACCTGGCCTAGTATAGTAAGCATTCAACAAATGCTCATTAAATAAAAAATTGCAGATACCAGCAAATAAATGCTATAAACTCTGCAATTTGATATTAAAATTTGTTTCAGTTTAAATAACTTTCAAATTAGCATTTCATATTGCTTAGATAGACTTACTATAGAATAGAAGAGATGGGAGCCCCTGGGAATGCTGTCCAAGAGGGAGGAAATGTTTAGAGCTGAACTCAAACAACCTTTGCTTCTTCCCAGTGTTTGAAAAGCAAAGCAAGCAGCATCTTGTTCACTCCTGCCCAATTAGTTTCTAAAATATACCTTTCAAACGAAATAGCCATCATGGACTAGAGATAAATGCAATGAATTTAGCCAATGTTAGCAAAGTAAATTTAGAAAAGCATAATCAACAAATAAGCCCAAGCCTGCAGCCTGGATAAGGCAGCCTGATGTGCTCCAAGAAAAATTATCTTTGATGCAGATCTGGATTCGAATCTCAGCACTGTCATCTATTAATAATGGGCTTCTTTATAGTCTTTACAGAATACTGGGATTCTTTTACCTTTCTGAGTCACATTGTCTTCATTTGTAGGGCTTGTTATTAATATATTGAAGTTGGTTAAAGTATGCTAGTTTTAACTATTAATAACATTTAGTTTTAGCATTTCACTTAATCAAAAGGAAATGTGTCTAACCTCTATCTGCCCTGGTGGCTCATTTTAATATCTGACCAGAATGAAACGCTTTGGTGTAGAAATAGTCTACTATGAAAGAGCTCATGCAAAATCTCTATCTTGTAAAATGTAGCTATTTTGTCCTACTATGTATAATTCATATAAATGTTACTATGCAAACTTTGAAAAATACATAGAAAACATTTTAATTCCAAATTATGAAGAACAAGGTAAATTTAAATCTAAGCCATTTTCATAGGCAATGCATATGGACCAATATATTGGTTGAGATATGGAAATATGAAGGTATTTATTATAACAGAGTAAGATAACAAATGTTAAAGATCACTATCAAAGCTGACTGTGGTGGCACATGCCTGTAATCCCAGTACTTGAGAGTCTGACAGGAGGATCAGAGGTTGAAGGCCAGCCTCAGCATCTTAGCAAAACGCTCAACAACTTTGTGAGACTCTTCCTCAAGCTAAAAAGAAAAGAAAAGAAAATAATAAAAATTTCTAGGGGTATAGCTTCAAGATATAGAATGCCCCTGGGTTCAAGCCCTAGTACAAGAAATAAAAAGAGAGAACAGGAAAAGAAAGAAAGTGCAAAGAAGAAAGAAAACAAAAGAAAGGAAGAAGGAAGGAAAGAAGGAAAGAAGGAAGGAAGGAAGGAAGGGAGGGAGGGAGGGAGGAAGGAAGGAAGGAAGGAAGGAAGGAAGAGGGTTATTAAGAATGTGAAATTGTATTGGGTCTGTTTCCCCTTAGCAATGCAGGCAGTCTTTGCCTTGTACAATTCTCTAGGAATAGAGCTTCAGAACTGTGTCTCACTTATATAATTCTCAGAGGCAGAGATAATGTGTTGGCCTGGGTCTGTGTAAACTGAGGACCACCAGCACAGGACAGTGCTTAAGAATAGCAAATCTGTGACCTAACTCCATCCTAGTACATCTTCTTTAAGTAGCTGCATCCCATCACACAATATACTCTTTTATTCAGTTCATCAAGGTATAAAATTAAAGTAGAAATAATAGTGCCTGCCATATGCTTTAATGAGTAAATCCTTTAGAACAAAGCCTGTAACTTTGTAAATACATATTGGTGATTTTTTATAACTTTGTTATTAGTGGAACCAGTTCTCTGCTGAAAACCCTGGGTTGAGAAAAATATTGAATATTAAAAAATATTTGAAGCCAGGCGTGGTGGCGCAGGCTTGTAATCGCCATGCTTGGGATGCAGAGACAGGAGGATCGTGCAGGTTCGAAGCCAGTCTTGCTGGCTTAAGAGACCCTGTTTCCAAATAAAAATATAAAAATAGGTCTGGGAGTGTAGCCCGGAGGTAGAAGGGCTTCCAAGAACCTCAGTACCACCAAAAATAAAATAAAATAAAATAAAATAAAATAAAATAAAGTATTCTGTACTTTAAAAATAAGCATCTGTTCTCTTTCAATAGAAGATCCTTATTTTTTTCTTTTTCAGGTTACCTAGATATCCACATGGAAGGAAGACATGTTAGTTTGTTAGGTGGGTCTTTTATTAGTTTAAATTTTGGTTCTCTCCAAACCTCAAATTCTTCCTTCATAAAATGGAGGAGTAATAAGAAGTCAACATTTGGAAAGCTTTTGAATTATTAAAATATCTAAATAATATTTCATAGATTTTATCTAGCTATTATCTACAAAATATCAAATAAAAGATTTTGCTAAGAACTATTCAAAATTCTACTATAACCAGCTGTGAGAAATTATAAAAATTGAGTTATTGGGTGCTGTAATTTTTTTACTCTTTTTTTATATGAAAGCCAGTAGTTTTTATTTGTTTGTTTGTTTGTTTGTTTATTTATTTATTTATTTATTTGAGGTACTGGGAATGGAACCCAGGGGCATTCTATCTTCAAACTACACACCCAGTCCTATATTTTAGTCTTTATAATTTTTTGAAATAGGGTCTCACTGAAGTTGCAAAGGGCCTCACTATTGCTGAGGCTGGTCACAAACCCAGATCCTCTTGTCTCAGCCTCCGAAATGCTGGGATTACAAGCATGTGCCACCACGCCTGACTTCTCTTTTTTAAGTAGTTCATTTCTTCCTGTACTATAGTGACACTGAAGTAGAGATTATATTCAGTAATTAAAAAATACTTTTCATGGGCAGAGAGATGACATGTGTTTTATTTTCCCATTTGCTAACTCAGGTCTCTTTTACACTAGGAATCCTGACATAATGGATGAATATAAGTTGTTATAAATCTTGCATGGAATAACTTGTATTATACTTTGTCTCAGAAGAAGTTCTCTGTAATACAGAGGTCCTACTAGTTCTCGCAATAAGGAGTTCATTCTACAAAGACAAATTATATTACAAAGGCAGGAGTCCATTTGCTATAATTGTCATGTTCTCCAGTGTTGAAGAGATCACTGCCCAACAACAGATAAAAATCCACTTTATTGCTGGGCATGGTGGCACACTCTTGTAATCCCTGTGCTTGGGAGGCAGAGACAGGAGGATCGGGCTGGTTCAAAGCCAGTGCTCTGGCTTAAGAGACCCTGTTTTCAAATAAAAATATAAAATAGGTCTGGGAGTGTAGCCTGGAGGTAGAAGGGCTTCCAGGAACCCCAGTACCACCAAAAACCAAAACAAAACAAAAAATCCACTTTATTTATTTATTTGTGGTACTGGGCTTTCTGGAAACCCTTCTACTTCTGCACTACACTCCCAGACCTATTTTTATACTTTTTTTAAATTTGGAAACAGGGTCTCTTAAACCGCGCGGCTGGCTTCGAACCTGCATGATCCTCCTGTCTCTTCCTCCCAAGCCTGGGGATTACAAGAGTGCGCCACCACTCCCGGTTTAAAACAAACAAACAAACAAACAAACAAAAAAAAAAACACTTTAGAACATAGTTAAAAAAAATTAGCCAGGAATGGGGGCGCACGCTTGTAATCTCAGTATTCAGGAGGCTGAGACCTGGAGGATTGTGGTTTGTGGACAGCCTCAGCTACTTAGTGAGGACCTCTGCAACTCAGTGAGACCCGGTTTCAAAATAAAGAATAAAAAATAGGGCAGGGGGTGTAGTTCAGAGGTCAAATGCCCCTGGGTTCCATCCCCAGACCCGCAAAAAAAAAAAAAAAAAAATTAAGGCCATATTGCTAGATAAATTATAAAAACTAAAGCCAATTACTTTTCAAAGTCGAATTATATTTTGCATAAACTTTTATGCTCATGTTTTCTAGTTATATTCAATTGTCATTTTTTCATCAAATTCATTAAGTCTTTAATTCATTAATTATATAGTCCACCAGAGTAGTAGTACTTAGCAAAAATAATTACACAAATAGTGTTATATAGTTAATGAATATTTGAATATAATTTAATGCTGACAGTTTATATGCCATTTAATTTTTACATTGATTCTTAAAATATGGGTTTTTTATCCAAATTTTCACAATTTCTGACTTGTTTACTCATTCTTAATGATTCATATTGTATTTGAATTGATTTCCCTTTAACATGAAGAATTTTTTTATAATATCTTGTAGTATGAATACACATGTGACAATCTTTTAAATTATTTTCTATTTGTTATGTTCGTTCTGGAAAGATGCTTTTATTAGAAAGAAAATCAGGTTAACAGTTTTTGTTCTCAGCATCTTACACATGTGAAGTTAACAACCATATAAGTTGTTATTCTCATGCAATATTTTCCATTTATGTTTAAGAATGTTTCTCTCTAGGCTATCTTAGCATTACTTCAATAAACGAGGCAACTTAGCTATCCAAGTTTCACGTCTGCTTAACTTAGAGCATTCATGTCTTTCAGCAAATTTGAAATATTTCTGGGAGTCTAATTTTCTGTACTGTTTTGATATTGTTTCAGGGGTCCTTGGGACTCTCTTCATTTATTTTTAAATCACTTTTCTCTATTTAAGACTGAATAATGCCTATTGATTCACCTCCAAACTTTCTCTGTCATATCTATTTTGGAGTATATTCTTTCCTTCTAAAATTCCTACTTGATCTTTTATATATGTTTTCCTTTATTTCTGGTGAGATTTACTTTTTTCATTATGATGAACATGTCTTCTTAATTGAGCATAGTTTATAATATCTACCTTAAAGTGTTTGATCATTCAAACATCAAGAACATTTTTTCAGTTTCCATCTCTTTATTGCCTATTCTACTTAGAGGAGGTCGTGCTTTCTTACCTGATTTTATGTTAAATAACTGTAAGCTGTATCCAGAACATGTAGATATGTTGAAGAAGTCTTAGAGTCAGCTACCTTCCTTGGGAATGTGGTGTTACATTATTTTAAAAAGCAATTAATTAGGAATGCTCACATTGTCAAATTGTTTATCAGCACCCTAAAGCAGATAAAGTCTGTGAGATTTGAGGGTCAGCATCGATTTTGGTAGAGCTAATGCTAGGCTGGGAGCTCCATTCTCTACTCTTCTTTCTCACCTTTCATCTCATTCTCTGGTGGCTCTGATTTTCCATAGTTCCATCCTCTCCTTTTGCTGGCATGAAAGAAAGGTTTTTAATGAAATTTTAGCTGACCAGTGGCATTCCACTCATGACTACAGCTATCCTAGGAAAGACAGAAAATGAATAAAACACATGGTATATTGTTTATTTCCTCCAAATTTTGTCAAATATCTGTTTGTCCTTATTTACTTTACAGCAGCTTTAAGTATTTATTTAGCAATTTATTTCTTTGTACATTGTAAAAAGTTTGTACTTGTAATTTCTGAGAGGATTCTTATTTAGGAGATTATCTCTCCCCACCACAACAGAAAGCTAAATAACAATTTGATGTAATATAACATTTAAAGTTGAAATTTTTTATTCTTATGAATCTATAATTAATACTTTTATTTTAATAAAGAATTGCTATTTTGTGTGTGCGTGGTACTGGGTGTGGAAGCCAGAGGCTTTCTACCTCTGGGCTATACTGCCAGTCCTATTTTATATTTTATTTGGAAACAGGGTCTCACTAAGTTTCTGAGGCTGGCTCCGAACTTGTGAGATCCTCCTGTCTCAGCCTCCTAAGCATGGGGGATTACAAGCATGCAACACCACGTCCAGCTTAAGAATTGCTATTTTAAAAGATGTAAATGTTATTCTCATTATCTTAGAAATTACTCTTCTACTTTTTTTGTGTACATGTGTCGTATTGGGGATTGAACCCAGGGACATTCTACCTCTGAGCTATACTCCCAGTCCTATTTTATTTATTTTTTAGTTTGGAAACAGGGTCTCACTAAGTTACTAATGATCTTGCTTAAATAGCTGAAGCTAATCGTGAACCTGGAATCCTCCTGTCTCTGCCTTCCAAGTGGCAGAGAAAAAGCCTGATAACTTTTCTACTTTATTTTAGAAATTTTACAAATTGGTTAAAAGCCCAAAACCTAAACACAAACTATTTATCAGTCTTGGTGAGTTTGATAACAGAAGAAATATTCAAAGAGCAAAAAATTATATGTGCATGTATACCTCTGCCATCTTGTACTCCATTAAGATGTATGACTACAATGTACCATTAAAAAAGGCAAAGAAATCACAAAACTATAAGCAACTATGGCAGCCAAGCAATGATCACAGTTGTAGTTTTACATTTTGTATTTTAGGAAGTAGAATTATTTATTTATATATTTATTTATTTATTTTTATTTTAATTGGTACATTGTAGTTATATATCAATCACATTGGAGTACAAGACTTGAGAGGATATACAAGCACACATCATCCACTTAGCCCTCATTCAGCCCCCATCCAATTCCCTCCCCCTCCCTCGATCCCATGTTTGTTTGGTGATTAACTTTGATACATTTGTTTAAGTACCTCCTGCATTTTAAAGAGGCTCCATCCTCCCCTATTCTATACCCTCTGATTGGTCACCTTAGTTGCTTCACTATAGGGGCCTTTCTATAGCTCGACCTCTTCCTGTTGCCCCTTTCCTCCTAGTTTTTGCTGATTAGGGAAAGCATCTGGTTTTCATTTTCTGCGATACTTCTCTGTGCATGCCGTGTTGCAAGAACCGATCCCACTCTTGACGGCCCCAGTAGTGGCCTGGCTACCCGGTGGACTGATCCAGACCTCGCTGACTAAAGCAGCAGAGGTCCCAATTCTGGTCTTGCTGGCCCCGACACCAGCCTAACCCCTCACCTGGCTCCGATCCCGGCCTCGAAGGCCCCAGTAGCGGCATTGCCTCACGGCAGGCTCTGATGCCAGCCACTGGCCCCAGCACCGGCCTAAACCCTCGGCAGACTCTGATCCCGACCTCGGAGGCCCCAGCACCAGCCTAGTCTCATGGCAGACTCCGATCCTGGTCTCGCTGGCCCCGGCATCGGCCTAACCCCTTGGCAGGCTCCGATCCCAGCCTCGGAGTCCCCAGCAGCGGCCTTGCCTCCTGTCAGGCTCCGATGCCGGCCATTGGCCCCAGCATCGGCCTAACCCCTCTGAAGGTTTTGATCCCGGCCTTGGAGGCCCCAGCACCAGCCTTGCCTCACAGCGAGCTCCGATTCCAGCCTTGCTGGCCCCGGCACCTGCCTAACACCTCAGCAGGCTCCGATCCAGCCTCAGAGGCCTCAGTAGCGGCCTTGCCTCACAGAAGGCTCTGATGCCGGCCATTGGCCCCGGCACCAGCCTAACCTCTCAGCAGGCTCTTCTCCTGGCCTTGAAGGCCCCAGCACCAGCCTTGCCTCACAACAGGCTCCGATGCAGCCTCGCTGGCCCCAGCACCGGCCTAACCACTTGGCAGGCTCCGATTCCAGCCTCGGAGGCCTCAGTAGTTACCTTGCCTCACAGAATTCTCTGATGCCAGCCACTGACCCCGGCACCGGCCTAACCGCTTGGCAGGCTCCAATCCCGGCTTTGGAGGCCCCAGAACCCACCTTGCCTCACGGTGAGTTCTAATCCCAGCCACGCTGGCCCTAGCACCAGCCTAACCCCTCGGCAGACTCCGATCCCGGCCTCGGAGGCCCCAGCACCAGCCTTGCCTCACAGCAGGCTCCAATGCTGGCCGCTGGCCCCGGCACAAGCCTAACCCCTTGGCTGGCTCTTATCCTGGCCTCAGAAGCCCCAGCACTGGCCTAACCCCTCAGCAGGCTCCGATCCCGGCCTCGCAGGCCTCAGTAGCGGCCTTGCCTCATGGAAGGCTCCAATGCTGGCCGCTGGCCTCAGCATCAGCCTAACCCTTAGGCAGGCTTTTATCCTGGCCTCGGAGGCCCCAGCACTGGCCTTGCCTCGTGGCAGGCTCCGATCCCGGCCTCGCTACCCCAGCACCGGCCTAACCCCTTGGCAGGCTCTGTTCCCATTCTCGGAGGCCCCAGCACCAGCCTTGTCTCACAACAGGCTCCAATGCCGGCTTCGCTGGCCCCAGCACCGGTTGAACCCCTCGGCAGGCTCCAGTCCTGGCCTCGGAGGCCTCAGTAGCAGTCTTGCCTTACTTAAGGCTCCGATGCCATCCATTGGCCCCGGCACCAGCCTAACCCCTCGGCAGGCTCTTATCCCGGCCTCGGAGGCCTCAGCATCTGCCTTGCCTCAGGACAGGCTCCACTGCTGGCCGCTGGCTCCAGCACGGGTCTAACCCCTCAGCAGGCTCCAATCCCAGCCTCGGAGGCCTCAGTAGCGGTCTTGCCTTACGGAAGGCTCCAATGCTGTCCATTGGCCCCAGCACCGGCCTAACCCCTCAGCAGGCTCCTTCACTGTCTTGAAGCTCCAGCACCAGGCTTGCCTCACGGCAGGCTCCGATCCCGGCCTCACTGGCCCCAGCATCAGCCTAACCCCTTGGCAGGCTCTGATCTCAGCCTTGGAGGCCCCAGTAGTGGCCTTGCCTCATGGCAGGCTCCAATGTCTGCCATTGGCCCCGGCACGGCCTAACCCCTCAGCAGGCTCCAATCACTGTCTTGAAGCTCCAGCACCAGCCTTATCTCACGGCTGGCTCTGATCCCGGCCTTGCTGGCCCCGGCACCAGCCTAACCCCTCGGCAGTCTCCGATCCTGGCCTCGAAGGCCCCAGCACCAGCCTTGTCTCACGGCTGGCTCTGATCCTGGCCTCATTGGCCCCAGGACCAGCCTAACCCCTCAGCAGTCTCCGATCCTGGCCTTGGAAGCTCCAGCACCGGCCTTGCCTCATGGCAGGCTCCAATCCCAGCTTTGCTGTGTCCGTCACTGGCCTCACCCCTTGGCAGGCTCCAATCCGAGCACCCTCTTCGCCCAACCAATTGTCCCACATTCTCGAGGGTGCGTGGTGGTAACATTCTGCCTCTGGGGTTATTATTTCAAAGGTTCCAGGTGTAATGCATCAGATCTCTGCCTCCCCTGAGTACTGGCCACTGCCTCCTTCATTTCAAATCCTTCCCAGGCTCTTTTTCCACTCTGAATGTTGTCCAGTGTTCCTAAGCATACGTGATGGTAGCATTCGACATTTGGTGTAATTTCTCCAAAAAAATAAGGTTGGTAGGATCCGATTTCTGATTCTCCTGAATACAAGTCTCCACCGCCTTCACAGAGACCGCTTTCAACACCGCCTTCCTCCTTCGTCTCCACTAAACTCTCTCCTTACAGGTGATGTCCAAGATTCTTAACAATATTAGAGAAACAGCAGTCCTCCTTCACGGGGAATTTTTCCATAAGTTCCAGTGCATTTGGATAAGTTTTGTCTGCATCTCCAGTGTCCTGGCATCCACCACAGCTTTCTTAACTCCTCTCCAATATTTTTTCTTTTTCTTTTTCTTTTTTTTCCTTTTTTTTTTCTTTCTTTTTTTTTAATAAGAGAAAACAGTATATGTGGTTTGAGGAGGTAGTGGGATCAGGCACTCAGTAGCACTGTGACCCGATTGGTTTCCCCATGGGTCCAGCGTGCTCCATAGTACTCCGCCTAAGGCCCAGAGTCCCGCGACTCGGCCCCGGCTGGCGTGCCGCGGGACCCCCACCCGGCACCCAGGGCAATGGGCCCGGTTTCTCAAGGGGTCTGGCATGCTACGCACAGTCTGGCCGGGGCCCAGAGTCCCACGACCAGGGCCCCAGCTGGCGTGCCCCACGCGACCTCTGCCCGGAATCCCAGGAAATAGAATTTTTACAGATGGTGTTATAGTAGCATCTGGAGTGCCCTCATGTGTTCATGTGTGAGGCAATGCAGCATGTGCAGAGGCAAAAAGATTGTGTTATGTAGGCTCTCAGCGCTGGGCGCTGTGGTGCACGCTTGTAATCCCCGCGCTTGGGAGGCGGAGACCCGAGGATCAAGCAGGTTCGAAGCCACTTGATAGATTAATAGTTTGAATGTGTTTACTCGAAGGTGCTGAAAATGATTGGCAGGCAGGGTATGGCTGGAGAAAGTAGTTGTGGCCTTGAAGATTCTATCTTTTCATGACCCCTTTCTCTCTCTCGCTGTGTTTTTTTTTTTTTCTTTTCTTTTCTGTTTTGGTGGGTCTGGGGTTGGATTCAACCTCTGAACTACACCCCCTGCCCTATTTTTATTCTTTATTTTTTTGAAACCGGGTCTCACAGAGTTGCAGAGGGCCTCACTAGGTAGCTGAGGCTGTCTGCGAACCGTGATCCTCCTGTCTCAGCCTCCCAAGTGCTGGGATTACAAGCGTGCACCACCACGCCTGGCTTCTTACTGTGTTTTTAAGGCTGCTCTACTTTTCCATGACCTTCTGCCATGACATTCTGCTTTACCTCCAGCTCAAAGCAATGGTTTAGTTTCAGAGGTTTGTGACACTGTGAGCCAAAGTCATTATTTCCTCTATGAAGTTGTTGCTGTCAAGTATTTTGGTCACAGTGATGAAAATCTGAATGACACAGATTGTATTTGGTTTTGATTACTATCCACCAACTCTATTAACTTAGAAGATAGGTGATAGGGAGTGGATACCTAAGGTCTATATTACCAGCATTCGAGTTAGTTCCTCACTCCAGTAAAGTTTTTAAAAGTCCTAATATTACTGACAGAGAGCTGTCCTTGATTGATGAGACTTTTTAAGCTTATTTCTATGGCAAGGTGGCAGATCACTCCAAGGAGACACTAGTAAAATAACATCAAGCTGCCTTTTTACTTCTCATGCAGAGAGCAGGAAACTTCAGGCTTTTATTATTTTATTTATTTATTTATTTATTTATTTATTTATTTATTTTTTGCTCTCTGTTCACTTTTTCTCATCATCCAAAATCAGCAGTGAGAAAAACAGTAGTTGTGACTAATACTTTTTCTTTGTCCTATAGGCTACTCTCCAATCAAGAAATGTCTTTTTTTAAAAATGCCTTGATTGATTATTTTATTTTCTTTCATTTTATATCTTCAACATGTCATTTTATAATTACTTATAAAATTTACTTATAAGAATTTTTAATATAGCTACTTATAATTGTAATTTTCCTTCAAAAACCACATCTGGTTTTAATGTTTTTACTTACATGATAGATGATATTATTCTGTTACAGCATGAAGGAAATATAAAAAATAAATAAATAGAAAATTTCACAATGCTACTAAGTGCTTATGCTCCAAATCCAATTGTTTTAGAAGGTACTAAAATAAAGTCTACTTCTTCATGCTTTTAACATTATAAAAGGTTTATTTCTAATACAAAGTATTAGAAAAACAAAATTATAAAATATCTTGATTATAACTATTTAAATATTTTTGCCCTAATGGAAGTAGGTTATATTTAATGGGTTAGATTATTGCCCTGAGGCATTAATCATTTATAATAATGTCTTGCTTCTAGAATTAAGGGATGGGAAGTTGTTTCTTTAATAATCTGGTTATGCAGTAATCTTTTCTTTTTTAATTAAAAATTAATTTGCCTCCTAATGAAGACAAATAAAACATCAAATCTAATTAGAATTGTGCAAAAGATAGAGTTAGCCTCATTTAGGAACACTAATAGACAACACAATTCATAAATACTGAGGCTGAAGCTCATCTAGTTCTTTTCCCTAAAAGGTCCTAAGAGTAAAAGCAAGTATAGAACATTTTTCCATTTTTTTGGTGGTGTTGTTTTAATTGCCTTTAATAGATGAGCTAGAAAAGGCTTTATACATAATACATCATAATGCTTTGCATAAAAGTAAACAGAATAATGTGCCAGGTGACAAGTGTATGACAGCATATTTTCATAACAGTCTACTTTTTAATTTTATTTTATTTCTATGTCACTCAGCTAGAAGAGAGAGCTTTAGAAAACTGACCCAGAAAAATAAACTGTAGAAAATCTGAAAGATACTAATGGTAATTAGAAAACAATAAGCGAGTAAAAATATGTCCAAGGGAAGATGGCTGATATTAAAAATCATATGAGAATGAGACTTATAAGAGAAGAAAGGATAGAAGTAATAATAGAATGATAGAACTCCCTTATCCACTACTTCACTCTCTCCCATTTTTGTTAACCGGGGTCAAATGGGTTCTGAAAATGTTAAGTGGAAAATTTCAAAAAAGAATATATAAGTATTAAATTTTGCTCCATTTCAAATAGTGGGATGAGATCTCATCCATCGCAATCTTCTCCTTGGGATGAGAATCATCCTTTTGTCTAGCATATGTTGATGGTACATGCCTATTAGTTACTTTGTACCTGTCTTGGTCATCAAGTCAGCTGTCATAGTATCACAACACCTTGTTCAAACTACCTTATTTGACTTACTTATGGCCCCAAAGTACACTGCAAAGAAAATGCCAGGCCACAAAACATTAAAAAGGCAGATGAACTCCAGTACTCTGACAGTGCTGCAGTTCAAGAAAAGATCTAGCACTATAAGGTACAATATACTCTGAAGCATCAGACCATTTCTAGGAATCTTCGATACATCTCCCACAGATAAAGGAGACCTATTGCAATTAGAAGATTTTATTTCTTCATATTTTCATTTATTTATCCACTATATTTTAGGTACTGTCATTTGTACAGATATTTAACAATGGTCACTGCCATTAAGAATTTTTATTAGAAAAGCTGGAGACATAAAACCATCACCTTATCATCTTCAAAATATTGAAATAGAAAAGTTTTCCCAGTGATATTGGAGCCAAGAGCATGCATGGCTAATTCTGTCTCGGGGAATCAAAAAATGTTTAAAAAGAAGAAAAACAAGTTGCTGAAGAATAAGAATTCCAGGCACAAATGATTAGCTAGATGACACATATATAAAGATTGTGTGATGTTTTTATTGTAAGTGATACAATATTTTGGAGGAAAAATGGAAAATTATTTGATTTGAAAACTATGCATTTATCAGATTGCAAAGAAACAGATGCCACAGGCATTTTGTAACTGTGTAACAGTGGATAGTTTTTTAAAATTTTCACAGCTATAACATTAGATTGAATTAAACAATTTTTAAAAGATTATTAAAACATAAAAATCCACCCACAACATCTTGAGAGACATATGTAGTAGGGTTTTTATTCCATGAAATTTTTCTTAAATTCCCCAGTTTTGGTGGCTGTCCAGGTGCTTATTTCAGATGATGTCTCTTGGCATTGCCTGCTCTAGGAATAAGCAAATAGTGGGGCCACAGATGGTGTCTTGCACAGAAATATAGTTCCAATAATCATAAAGGCACTGGGGAATTTTATTTGAATCATATATTTTAAACAATATGAATTTTATTTTATTATATTTTATTTGGGGTTCCTGGAAGCCCTTCTACTTCTGGGCTACACTCCCAGACCTATTTTATATTTTTATTTGCAAACAGGGTCTCTTAAGCTAGCGAGGCTGTCTTCAAACCTGCACGATCCTCCTGTCTCCGCCTCCCAAGCGCAGGGATTACAAGCGTGTGCCACCATGCCCGGCTTAAAACAATATGAATTTTAAAACAGCTCAACACACCAGGAAAAGTATTATATTGAGATGCTTAAAATATAAAATACATTTAAATCAAACATGATTTCAATCCAGAGTATGTTTTTTATATCCATATAACATCTTCACTGGGAAGTAAGTTATCAAAATCAAACCAAATTCAATTTGACTTGTTTCTTGTACTTTGTTACCATGCTTATCTGGGCATAATATAAAATAAAACCATATTATTGAATCTGCTCAAAATTTTAAAAGCTTTGAAATTACATATTATGGAGGAAGAAATTAAGATAGAAAGTAGCTCTGTTTTATCCATTTCTTCCTGCTGATGTTCAATTGGTGTGTCATTGTTTCTGTTTGTGTTAAAATATAAAAAATTCCTCTACTGGCTAAATACCTTCCTCTGAGCCTCACAAGTTCCATATCCATGCTGCCCCACTACACTGATCAATCTCTCTGGACATCCTCATTCATTAGCCAAGACTCATTGCCTGAAATGATACAGGAACTCCAATCTCTGTCTTCATTGTTAGGTGCATGTACTATGTCAATGTATAAATATTCACACTTAGCTGGGCATGGTGGAGCATGTCTGTAATCCTACTTAGGATACTGAGACAGAGGGATCACAGGTTCAAGATCAGCTTCAGTATCTTAATAAGACTCTAGGAAACCTAGTGATACCTTGTTTTAAAATAAAAAAGGTTAAGAATATAGTTACAAGATAGAATGCCCCTGAGTTCAGCCCCATTATAAAAGAAAAAATATATACCCACTTCATTCGATGAACCTAATTTAAGTAAGTTAAATTAGTTACACATCACCCAGAATACTTCATATACATTGCATTAAAAAACTCAAACAAGCATAAGTTTTCCCAGTCTACATAAAATTCAAGTGTGAGGATCAATTACTAAATAACTCATCACAAATAGGCTATAGGATACAATATTCTGATAAATACTAAAGAATAAAAAGCAGAATAAAATGAAAGAATAAAAGATTAGATGAATTTATATTGAGGGCATGTAATCTAAGACCTGAACATGGAGAGGCTGTCAGCAAAGCAAAATATGCTTGGGAGAGGCAAGAATTGTTATGGTTCAATGTTAGAGATATTTCCTTGGATGTTGAGTCAAGAATGGATACGTATCAATCATTAAAAATACAAACAACAGAGCCCGGCGTGGTAGCACACTTGTAATCCCCGTGCTTGGGAGGCAGAGACAGGAGAATCGTGCAGGTTCAAAGCTAGCCGTGCTGACTTAAGAGACCCTGTTTCCAAATAAAAAATATAAAAAAGGTCTGGGAGTGTAGCCTGGAGGAAGGAGGGCTTCCAGGAACCCCAGTACCACAAAAATAAATAAAAAGAAAAAAATACAAACAAAACTAAACGCTGGCTAGAATGTGGAGTAGTGGGAACTCTAATACATTGTTGGTGGGATTGCAAATTACTGCAAGCACTTTGGAAAACAGTATGGAGGATCCTCAGGAAAATGGGAATGAACTTACCATATGATCCAGCAATATTACTTCTGGGTATCTACCCAAAAGAATAAAAACCAAGCTATCAAACTAATGCATGCATATCTATGTTCATAGCCACACAATTCACAATTGCCAGACTATGGAACCAGCCAAGATGTCCAACAACAGATGAATGGATTAAAAACTATGCTCAGCCAAGAAGAACAAAATTATGTCATTTACAGGGAAATGGATGGAACTGGAAAACATTATGCTAAGTGAGATTAATCAGTCACAAAAAGTAAGAAATTGGATGCATAAGCTAGGGAGAAAATGGGTCATAGGAGCAATTCTAGACACAGAAGAAGAAGAAACTATAGATGATCAAACAAGACTAATTGAAAGGGATGGAAAGGCAGAAGGGGAAATTCCTTAATATACATGATGTACATTCAAAGTCAACCACTAAGCCAAACATGGGAAAGGAAAGAGAAAGAAGGGAATGGGGGGGAATTAGGAAAGGGCTAATTTAGTGACTGTGCATATATGCCTCTACCATCTTGTACTCTATTAATATGTATTACTACAATGCACCAATACAACATTTAAAAAATAGTGAAAGGAGTGCTAAAGATACTTCATTATTACGAGTGAAAACTTCTTGCCTTTGCAGTATGGATTTTTAATATTCTAATTGTCTTATCTTAGTCATTTGTCTATTCTTTATCTCAATGATCTCCTCTGCAAAACTTATACTATCTTTATTGAGGCAACTAGTACATAATTCTTTTTCATTGCATGAAGTTTGGGACAGGGTAGGCAGTTATTAAATGTATATCTTCTGAATGAACTAATTCAATAAATGAGAATAAAAAGTACTTATTCTGTTTTTTATTTATTTAAAATTTTTCGGACTTCCGGGAAGATGGCGACCAAGAAAAGCGGGGCTTAAGAGCCCCGCTAACAACCAATCTCCATTACCACAAAATCAGCGCCTTTCATAGCCAGAAAACACCATCACCAGAGAAACAAAAAAATCACCAGGCTCCAGAGAGAAAGCTGACTGAGAACAGAGCTCAGAGCCACAGAGGAGAAACACCGGCCTCAAGCCCGAGGATGCGGCAGCAGCACCATACTGCCGGTGGCAGCGGCAAATTCACCGGACGGCTACAGCAAGCTGAGGTGAGCCTCTGTGGAACAGCCAGGCAGAATTTCTCACCACAGGTAAAATCTAAAGCTCCCAGTAGCTGAGCCGCAGGGATTCAGGGTGGAAATCAAAACCAAGAAGAAATATGCCAGCCTCACGGCCGAGGGCGTAGCAGCGGTGCCATATTGCCACCGGCGGCAGCAGCAGAGAATTCACCGAATCCAGTACAGCTACATCTGCATACTCAAGAACATTGAGTCAAATTGCGGGCCACAGAGGAGAAATCCCAGTACTGTACTCCCTGGGACTTGACCCAGTGGGGGAGTAGAGGTGGCAGAGATATTACACCATAGGAGAACGTGCAACCTGGCACCCCCCCACAGTCTAAAGCAGCCTCTATCGACTCTCTGGGTTGGAGACTCTGTGATACAACCCAGTAAAGGAGTAGTGGGGTCTGAGATACTACTGACTTGAGATCCAGAACACCTTAAGTAAAGTCATAGTGACCCAAGGGAAGAACCCAGAGAAGGCACAAACTTCCAAAATCATGGGAAAGAGGAATAACACTGGAGCAATGAATGCCCACAACCCCACAACATCAGAACCCAATAAAACAGAAAATCAGAGATTTCTAGAAGATCAAATCAGGAAAATAACTGTAGAAATAATAGAGGTGCTTCGAAAAGAACTCAGAGAGAGCCAAAAAGAGATAAAGGATGCAATTAATGAAGTAAAGGCCTCAATTCAAAGCACAAACAACCGGTTAGACCACATGGAGAGCAGAATCTCGCTCTTAGAAGATGATCATTCCAAAAATGAATGCATAGTTTCTAATCTAGGAAAAAATATCTGACAGCAGGAATCTGATATTGAAGAAATATGGGCCCATTTTAAGAGAGCTAACCTAAGAATAATTGGAATAGAGGAGGGAAAAGAAAGTGAAACCAAAGGGATCAACAATCTCTTCAAGGAAGTAATAGCAGAAAATTTTCCAGACATAGAGCAAGAGGTCGATACACAGGTCCAGGAAACTTATAGAACTCCCTTTAGACAGGATCGGAGAAGAGGATCCCCACGCCACATAATTGTCAAAATGACCAATGTGGAAGCCAAGCAGAGAATCTTAAAGGCAACAAAAACAAAGGGCTAAGTGACATTCAGAAGCAAACCAATTAGAATCACTCCAGACTTCCCAAACCAAGTCATGAGAGCCAGAAGGGCTTGGAGTAACATATTCCAAACTCTGAAAGAAAACAACTTCCAGCCAAAAATTTCCTACCCAGCAAAACTTTCTATCAAATTAGATGGAGAAATAAGAAGCTTCCATGACAAACAGAAACTGAAGGAATTTATGTCTTCAAAACCAGCGCTAGAGAAAATACTCAGAGATTAACTACAAAGAAGAAATAGGTAACACACACCAGAACCAGAGAAACAAGAGTTTCCATCCAACAGTCAACTAAGATTGGTTATCTGTGGAGATTCATTATTTATGTTAGTCTTTTACCTATCTCTAAAGGGTATTGTTTGCCTTTATTGTTGTTAATTTTTAGGATTTCTAGTTGGAATATTAATATACCTTCAGATATAGCATTTGGAAATATTTTATCCCATTCTATTAGTAACTGTTAACTCTGTTTACATTGTCTTTGGATATATATATATATATATATTTTTTTTTTTAGGGAGTTTGTATACTCTTCTGTTGCCTGTGCCATTGAAATCATATCCAAGAAATCACTGCCAATTTCAATGTTGTGAGGTTTTATGACCCAGATTTTCTCCTAAAAGTTTATAGTCTTAAGATTTATATTTAGGTCTTTTATCTATTTTGAGTTAATATTTGTATATGGGATTAGGTAAGGGTCCAACTTTATTCTTTTCCATGTAATTATTATGTTTCAACAATATTTAGTTAAAAGATTATTATTTCCACCACCAAATGTTCGTGGTAACCTTGTCAAAAATAACTTGACAATATAGGGAAGAATTTATCTCTAGGCTTTTATTTAACTCCAAGGGTTTATATATCTGCCTTTAGAATAGTACTACACTGTTTCAATTATTGTAGCTTTATATGGTTTGAAATCAGAAAATATATATCTTCTAGCCTTGTTCTTTTTCAAGATCGTTTTGGGTATCTAGAGTCCATATTCCATATTAGGATAGATTTTTTTTTCTGAAAAATAAATATATAAATATATGATAGTTTCACCTAAAAAAATAGAAAAAAATATTCTCTGGTAAGAAAGAAAGTAAAAAGAAATATTGAAATATTACCTTTAAGTCATCAAAAGCTTGGTATCAGACAAATGAAACTGTTATGTGAGATTATCATTTTTAATTCTGGATAAATTGCTATAATACTAGATGTCAACCACTAAGCCAAGCATGGGAGGGAGGGATGGGGAGAGAATGGGGTGGGGATCAGGTGGGGGCTGACTGGGCGATGTGTGCATGTATGTCTACAAAAGTTTGTATCCCACTATGATGTATGAATACAGTGCACCAATTAAAAAAAAAATTTCATTGGTGAATTGTAGTCATACATCTTAATGGGGTACAAAATGGCGGTAGGATACCTGCACACATCACAGATACTTTAAATAATTATAGTGACAATATACTTTTTATACTTTATATTTTATTTGTATTTATATTTTTTATTTATGGTGACAATATACTTCTTATACTTTATATTTTATGTATATGATATATTTTTATATATTTTGTATATATTTATTATTTATATATAATATATATTGTATATAAAAATACTTTATAGTTTAGGTTATTAATGAAAAGTAGATGCTTGTTATTTTTAGTTAATTGCCTATCCCATGTTAAATATATTGTTAAGGATATTACATTGATTAACTCATCAAAAATGTGAAGTGAGAACAAGTTGTAAACTTGTTCTTATTATCCCAACAAAACTTCCAAGAAATTGCCAAATATATAAATAATTTTTGAAGCACAAAGGCTTTCAAAACATTAAGTGGAGCTGGATATGGTGGCACATGCATGAAATCCAAGTACTTGGTAAACTAAGACAGGAGAATTTCAGGTTTGAGTCCAGGGTGCAGTAAGTGAGGCCCTGTTTCAAAATGAAACATTAAAAGAACAAGGTATTGGGGATCTCAGAGACAGAATGCTACTCAGTTCAATTACAAGTATCACAAAAGAAAAACAGAAAACAAAAACAAAAACAAAACACATTAAGTAGGATAAGACTGTTGAAAAAGAGGGTGTC
This sequence comes from Muscardinus avellanarius, assembly GCF_963383645.1. NCBI lineage: Eukaryota > Metazoa > Chordata > Mammalia > Rodentia > Gliridae > Muscardinus > Muscardinus avellanarius. Next base: position 44,738,089 of record NC_137800.1, read on the forward strand.
CTAGACCATGCAACAGCTAATATATTGTTGTAACAAAGAGAAGTCACTATGAATCTTTGCTCAATCTTCAGATTGGGCTTGGTAGCAATTATAGGTAGTAGCTGTAACCTCAGGAATGTGGATCAATAAAACAGAGCAAGCTGATTGTTGTCTATATTTTATCCTCATTTTATTTTGCATGATAATTCCAAAGAATTAGAATTGCCTTAGAAATAAATTGTAAAAGTATGCCCAGGGCATGGCTTCCCAGTTGTGGAATTGATATGTCAGGGTTTTTCAAAGATAAATGTGTCCAGCAGAACTATTTGGGCTACGAACAGTCTTCATATTTTTGAGACATTATGAGCAATCTTAATAACTGATCTGTTTCATTAACTCAGTTTGATAAAATCTGAACTAAGTTGCTTTAGCAAAGAGACACCAAAATATATATTTCTTATGGAATAGGTTACAGTAAGAAGTTTATAACTGTCTGGTTGGCTGTGCTGCAAAAGATCATTAGATCATTGAATTAATTATAATACAGATTATTGTTTCTCCCTCCTCCTCTCCTCCTCCTAAATCATCATCATCATCTTTCTCCTCCTCCTCCTCCTCCTCCTCCTCCTCCTCCTCCTCCTCCTCCTCCTCCTCCTCCTGTTCCTCCCCCTCCTCCTTCTTCATCATCTCTCCCCCCTTTTCTCATTATCTGGAACTTAATAATACATCTGTAATTTATTGTGATTTACTTAACTGACTCTTATTTATATTTCTAAAATTCTATGAAGACTATCCTTTGGTTTTCTTCCAAATCTGCTTTCTATTTTGTAATATAAGAACAGAAGTTACAAAACAATATAGAAATAGAGTTAATTTTACAGGCAAGAATTGATACTCATGAATATTCCTTGTATATAAATAGATAAAAGGATTTTGTGTGTGGATAACCAAATCTTCTGGGCATACTAGATGTTTAAAACTTCATAATTAGGTTTAAAAAGACATGATCTGTGAAGTGACTAATAAAATAGGCATAGCTGAGAAAAAATTACTAAGAAAATCAACTGCAGGAATTTTCTCAGAATCCAGTGCATCATAATATGGAAAGTATTGGTTTGAAAGATAGAGTTTAAAAGATTTGGAAGATAGGGTTTTAAAATCCAGCTAACAGGAGTTATAGAAGGATTAGAAAAACTAACAGAAAGACAATGTTTGAATAAATAATTGAGGCAGAGATAAATAAAGCCAAGTGTTCTTGGATGGAATTCAGCTGAAAACATCAACTAGGTAGTGTACTTGGCATTACCAGGTGCTTAATAAACTGTTGACATTGCTATTAGCATCATTACTAAGCTGTGAGAAGTCACCATCAAGTTGGAAGAGAGAGTTTTGTACAAGTATCAAGTTCAGGAATTCAAAATAATTATTTTCCCTATATTGGTGTTTGGAAAAATAATTATAGAACGGTTTTGATTATAATTAATGCTTTAGTTTGACAAAAAACGAATTCTTTGTTGTATGATTGTAATTATAAATTAACAACAAAACACATCTCTTAAAGCAGATAATTGTTGGTCTCCTTTCGGTAGTTGTTGGCTTAGTTTTTTGTGCTGAAGTCGCTAAATAACTCTAGAATATGTGTTTTAAATATTCAAAAAAGTGATTATTGCTGAGATGACAAACTATTTTGCATTAAAATCCTTCTTTAGTTAAACAGGATTCTTGCCAGAGCAAGAACCACACAATTAAATCTTTATGAATACAATTACAAAATTGACAATGAATAAGCAACTCTTCTGACTTCTTATACTTTTTAAAAAATTTCTCTTCAGTTTCTCTTTCCCCAAGGGCTTTATGCTCATAAAAAGGTAAGGCTTGACATATTATTATTGTTGGTTTTGTCATTAAAATAATTTATTCATAAGATATTTTCATCCAGTATTATTTTCACACTAAAGGAAAAATTAGAATACCTGAATGAAGGCAATGTGAAATTATAGTACTAAGAGGCTTCAAAGAAAACAACCTAAACTTTGGCCACAGGGATAAACTTCACACATCTCATAACATCTCTAGGGTTAACATTTTCTTTTTGTATATATATTTAGATGGCGAAGCATAGCACCACAGTTACAATATGTGCACACACACACACACACACACACACACACACACACACACACAAGCACACAATGTTATTTTTATTCTATAAATAGTATCCTCAAAGCACATAAACAGAACCAATAAAAACATTTTACATATGACTTTATTATGTAGGCATTCATCCCCCCCCAAAAAATACCCCATAAAGGACTTTTTACATGTGTATGCACTGGCATGTAAAAAATCCCCAGAAATAAAACCCCGGAACATATTTTATTTATTGAAAGGCAAATTATCAATTCATATGTTTCATGTTTTTATTCCCAACATTTTGAGAGGCTTTCTCATGAAACACATAATGAATACCGTGTGTCTCTACTGTTGCACAGAATATATTGATTTTTCAGAGCAAAAATTGATTCATTTATTCCTAAATTTGAAAACAAATCTTTAATTTTGAAAAAAACTTCAGAGAATGTTTTAATAATGATTTAACAAATATGATGGGCATTGTGGCTGCATAAGCGAAGTAAATCTCTTGTTTGAAAGCCACATAAACAGCATCAATTAAGCTGTAGAAAAGCCATAGGCTTGTTGAGCTCATAAGCCATTTTGGAAAATGAAACTGGAATAGACAACTTTCACAGAACTTTCTAGAGCTTTAGTTTTCAGATGTCACTTTATTTCAGACAACCTTAACATTGAAACATGGAGTCATTATCATCAAGGGCATAGATTTTGCCAAATGTGACCTCACTCAATTGGGGACAAAAATTCAAATATGAACATATTGAAGAATCATGGCTTTCTTTGACATGACCCTATCACTATATTGTGAAGTCAGCAATTAAATTTCAAATTTTATTTTTGGTTAGATATCTTTGTGTGTCAGAGATTTCATCATTGTACTGCCATTAAAACTAAGAGTCAAATTGGGTTTAAAAACAGCTTAACCAGTGTTGTATAAGATATCTTGTTACAATTTCAAAATTACATTCAATCCAAACAATAATATCCTAGTCATTGACATTTCTTTAGGTTAGTATTCAAATTAATGTCTTTTTATTTGCTCAATTAAAGTTATTTATCTTTATTTTTATTTTTTGGTGGTACTGGGGTTCCTGGGAACCCTTCTACCTCTGGGTTACACTCCCAGACCTATTTTTATATTTTTATTTGGAAACAGGGTCTCTTAAGCCAGCAAGTCTGGCTTCGAACCTGTGCAATCCTACTGTCTCCACCTCCCAAGTGCGAGAATTACAAACGTGAGCCACCACACTCGGCAAAGTTATTTATTTTTAAGGTATAACAATTAAATCTTACATAAAAGGAAGAATCACAAATCTACTTTACAAATATATTCATATATAGGACATATATTTTCACTTAAATCAAGTCCATTGAATAAATATGACATTGTGAATATACCATCATATCATCATAAACCACTTCATGTAATGATTTTGTAGTCCCATAATACTATCATTAGCATCCAGTATCTCAACGTATTTAAAACTATTTTAAGTAATGATATCACACTTCAATGCACATGTGAATATTCATATATATACATAATTTGTTGACTTTATTGAATATGAGCATGTGTATGTTAGTTGAAAATTAATATATTTTAAAATGACCCCCCAAGTTTTGTGTATGTTAGGCAGATAGAATACAATTAACAGAAACCTATATTTGATCAACAAGAATATTAAAGTCTGCATGCTTCCATACTTTCAATCTGCATAAATTCTTACACATTTTCCTAGAACATTGGTTCTATTAGGAATGTTAAGTTCTTAACATTCCTGTTTGAGTCTCTTGTTATAAAGAGTAAGGACAATAATTAAAAAAAGAAGGGATGAAAAATAGAAAGCCTAAATAAAGATGTTTAAATTTTGTAATTTGAGAGGGTTTGAGAGAATAGTAATGAAAAAAACTAGACCTGGTTTGGGTTGAAGAGTTAAATAATTTAGCACATGTAAAGCACTTAGCACAGTAAGCACTTCACAAATGTTAATTTTTATAATAATTTCTATATTTGCAGTGCCATGAGAAATTAGTACAACTTGGATAGCAAGTTGAGCAGTCTATTTACCATGGAGCTCAGCTGGCTGTGTTGAGGTCTCACGTCCAGTTCAACTATGAGTATGGCCCTAGTCCTCAATCCTGACCTTACACAGTGCTCAAGCAGAAATGAATTACCTTATAGGATTTACTTATGGCTACCAGCATAGCTGCCAGCCAATGTTCAGCCTGTCAGTGATTGGAATAGCAAGATGGGAAGGCTCCTTGCTTGATAGAAGAAGTGGCTAGTGTTCAATATCAGGCGTTGACAATTATAGTCCTCAGGTTGTTAGGGCCTCGATGTAGTTGTCAAGGTGCTCTCGTTCAGCAGCCTTGCACCTGCACATTGTCTATCCTGCCTGGGTGCTGCACCTTGTGCCTGGGCACCTTGGGTATGTTGTGCCACACCTGTGTGTCTACAGGAGTTACACTTGGGTGCTTCGTGTCATGCTGCAGTATGGTGTGCTTTGGCACTTAAATCCCTCTTGGGCTTTAATGAAGTTCTTAAAAGAAAATATGCTCCATACATAGCTGCAGTGCACATTAAAATCATCACCATGCCCTGAATCCAAAATTTTATGTTATGGCAGAGTAAAAGTTAGGCAAGAGCCATTATGATTCCCAGAAGTATGAAGCTCAATTAAAGCAATATAGATATACTTATTTAGAAAATTCGATTTTCTCAACCTCATGAAAGTTTACCAAAATTCTCTCATGAAATTATAAACTGGAATTTGACTTTTCTTCTTATTTTCATGGAAATTCAACTTCTTAAAACTTAATATACTTTCCATATTCAGGAATAACATGTCTTTCTTTGTGCTTCTAAAACAAATACTTGGAACATTATGATGCAGTAGGGTACAGCTGCACCCAGCAGCCAAGGCCAGGTCCAGCCTCCCTTCTCCCCTTTTACCCTTCCTACTTGGCCTCCCACCTAACCTGCACAACCTGGGAGGAAAAGGTTCAGGATCCTCAGAACCTCAGGTGTGAATACTTATTCTGTTGTCAAGTAGAAGAGTAAGAAATATGCCTCCCAGATTTAAAGGCCATCTCACAATGATGCTGTCACTGGTTCTGTGAAAAGCAAAAATCATCTTTTGGAAGATGATTCTGATGAGTAAGAGTAGTATTTTTTCCTAAGGAGGCCATCAAGACCAAGATTTGGACCCATAAATGATAACATTAAGCATGTTCAGAATCAAGTGGATGAACTTATTGATGTCATGTTAGAAAATATCACAAAGGTAATAGAAAGAGAGGCAAAACTAGATGAACTACAGGACAAATCAGAATGGTGATTGGATAATGCAACTGCTTTTAGCAAAAGATCCAAAAAATTTCAAAGCAAACGTGGTGGCAAAATAAAATAGAAGCCATCATGGCTCTAGTTGATATTATCCTTTTGCTAGTGATTATCATTCTAACAGTTGTAAAATACTGCACTTGTTTTGCTAGCAGAGATCTTCACTAAACAAGATCTGGGACAATAATAATAAAAGATTGCTGCATAATTTAAATGAAAAATATGTATATAACTTTCAAAACTTTATTTTCAAGAAACTAAAAGGCAAGTACCACTTCAAATTAAAGAATTGAGAATGTCCAATTAACTTCTTCCCTTCTAACAAAATGCACTTTGAATAATTATGTTTAAGGCAAAGATAACTCTTTTGCCATGTTCCAAGGATCTAATTTGAAATTAGATACTTGCCAGCTCATTATTTATGTATATAATTAAATACTGATGACAGCATTTCATAACTAGTATTTGAGTGGAATAGGGTTTGCATTTATTGAATCAAGATGGGGGCCAGACTGGGGGTCAGGAAGGCAATGCAGAGTACCAAGTCATTATGCTAAAAAGAGATGCATAACCATTCCATCAATGTGCAGGAATATCATTCTTTACATGTTACAATTTATTTGCTAATTCCACATGTTTATGAATATAACAAAATATAAATATTGTAAATATTTCTGCCTTCAGCTATAACAAACATTCCAGTAAACCTTTTTTTGTCTATATGTGACATGTATAGTAATATTTTGGCATTTGTATTATAGAAATGGGAAATTTTTTTTTTTATATTTTTTATTTGGAAACAGGGTCTCTTAAGCCAGCGCACATGGCTGGCTTCGAACCTGCGCAATCCTCCTGTCTCCGCCTCCCAAGTGTGGGATTACAAGCGTGCGCCACCACTCGTGGCGCGAAATGGGAAATGTAAATAGTGTGAAAAGTATAGTGTGGTACCATAAAACTAAAAATAGTAAAAATATTGGAGATGTAAAAAAATACTGAGACTGAGTCTCTTATAGAAAAGTTTATTACTTATAATTCTGGAGCCTGGAAGTCCATGATGAAGGCATCAGCAGATTTGGTGTTCAGTAAGGGCCCAGTCTCTGCATCCAAGATGGTATTTTGTTGCTGCTTCCTCAGAAGGTCAAAAAGGACCTAGAACACTACCTTCAACCTCATATACTCATATAAGGATCCACTAATCCCATCTATGGGGACTTCGTCTCATGATCAAAAATCTCACCTTTTATTTCTATCAAGCTCTCTCTCTCTCTCTCTCTCTACACACACACACACACACACACACACACACACACACACACATATGTATGTAAATGGGGTGACATAGTCCCACCATAGCAAAGGCAATACCATTTCTATGTTCATAGTCTACAGCTTTGGAGAATATATTTCTAAGAAATATGACTGTTACAGTATACATTCAATTGAAAGGCATTATAACCTCTGCTGAAGCTTTTAGCTTCAGAAACTAAACCATCCTGTCAGTGACAAGGACAGAAAAATTTGAATTGTGATGACTTCAATAGTGCAAGGATGGAACTTCATAGTACACAAAAAAGAGACATTATAAAATCACACAACCACCAATATTTGGGGGTTTTTAATTGTTTATTGGTGCATTGTAGTCAGACATCTTAATGGAGTACAAGATGGTAGAGGCATACATGCACACAGCCGTCGATTGGTTTTTGTGGAAGAAGATTCCCATTTCCTAGATCCTAGCTCCTATACAAAGCTTTGTAGATAATGCTTGTAATATACATGTCAAGTTGACAACCCAGTGTCAGCCAGTAGATAAGAGATGCTTTAAGAATACCGATTCTGGAGCCAGACATGGCGGTGCATGCTTGTAATTTCAGCATTTGAGAGGCTGAACAGGAGGATCCAGGATTATGGACAGCTTCAGGTACTTAGGCCCTTTGAAACTCAGTGAGACCCTGATTTAAAATAAAGAATAAAATAGGGCTGGGGGTGTCACTTAAAGGTAGAATTCCCCTGGGTTCCATCCCCAGTACCACACACACACAATAAAAAGAGTACTGATTCTGAAAGAATAGTAGTCTACTTGTGAAACTGTAGGCTTGGAAGTTGAAGTAAGGCAAATGCTCTGTTCTGTCTTAAAATCTGACTTGTTCAATGAGGTTTCTTGGATAGGAACAAATATGTTGCCCATCACTAACTTTTCCATCCTAAAGAAACTCAGGACTGGGGATGTAGAATATGGCACCTGATTTACTTTTTCTGTGGTGGGCTGATGCAGTTTGCAGAAACAGTTGCCCAAATATACCACAATTTTTAGCCAGAATGGGACAATTATTTTTCCCCTGTTCAGCTCAGTGTTTTAGTGTCTGTGTCTTTGATTTTATCAAAGAACATTATATGATTTAACTGCTTTCATGAGGGAAAACAAATCTGGGTCATACAGAATAATCCTTATTCAGCATGATCAAATTAAAGTTCACTGTGTTGCAAGGATGATGAAAGGAGGTAATAAAAGATTCAATTACGTAATGTGATTCATTTCATATAGATGTATACACCCTGTTCACAGAACTTCATTCTTCTGAGGGTAGTCACCATTATGCTTTCTTGCACAATAAATTGTATCCTCATTTCCAATCCAAGTTCTAAGTTTATTTAGAAACAAGTCAAAGCTGAGTAAATATGGCACAAACCTTAATTCTAGTACTTTGTAGGCCAACAGGAGGATCACAGATTTGAGGCCAGCCTCAGAAACTTAAGAGAGATCCTCAGAAACCTATCAACAAATTTGAAACAGATTTCAAAACAAAAAATTAAAAGGGCTGTGGTGTAGCTCAGAGTAGAATGCCCCTGGTTTCAATTCCCAATACAATACACACATATGCACAAAAAGAAAGAAAGGAAGGAAAAATGAAAAAAGGAAGGAAGGAGAAAGAAAGGAGGGAGGGAGAAGGGAAGGAAAAAAAGATGCATATTACATAGGAATCAAAATATTACTTTAATTAATGAGAACAAAGGAAAGCAAATATTGGACAATAGAATATATGTTTGCAGGAACAGGCTTCCTACTCCCATTTCCCTGGACCTAAGCAACCAACATTGCACAGGAGTCAGTCACCCCACACAGCCCACCCTTGGAGGGTCCACCACATGCATCCTCTCAGTGAACAGCTCCACCCTGAGGGCAAAGGAAAGAATTAAGGGTTGACCATGTGTAAAGGGGACTTCTTTTCAAAGTCACCCATGGGAATTGCAATACTTCCAACTTAGGAAAGTAATGAGGGAGAAAGGAGGAGAGAACAGCATGATTAATAGAAGCAAATATGGCACAAAGTTCAGCCACCTTCACCTTTTGGAAAGGGAGTGCATTTAAATCAAAAGTTGTTCTTTCTTGTGCTAGAAATAATCCACTTACAAGATCCAAAGTGTCTCTCATTAGACCATTGACAGGCTTGTAGAGGTGTGGATAATGGACCCATGTAATGAATGTGACAGGAGTATTGTGTATTAAGCTGGAGTACATCTTGCCCTTCCACCACAAATCAAGTTCAAAAACATTTGACTTATTTCTGGACGTCTATAATCTCAGTACATAGCAAGGTAAATATTGACTTGAATACATTTGACACTCATTTGCTCATAATTATTTTTTCACTAAATGATAGAATTATCTATTCAGTTTGATCATTTTCTTGGCCTGCTAAATATTTCCAAGAGGGGAAGTAGAGTATCATGAGACATCTAGATATACCATTACATTTAACTAATACAAGAATTGGTTTGGATATAAGAATTGAAGAGCAAATTAAATGCAGTTTGCAGGGTTTTGTTGTTTTATGGGGTTTTTGTTTGTTTTTTGTTTGTTTTTGCCAAAGACCAAGGCAAGCGAGTTCTTTGTACTAAAATATGTGAGAGGGGGCATATTAGATGAACAACAGGAAAAAGCCTGCCAAAATCTAGGATGGATGACCTCTAGTGGGGGATAAGAGGGCCTCATTTGAGTGGTGCAGATTCAACAGACCATCTGTCAAAAGCACACAATACCAATTTTTTTATTAAACAATAATGATCTCTCCTCCACTTATTTAATACTCAACATTCACAATACATCCAGGATAATTTTTCATATGTTTATTTGGAAAAACTCAGACAAAGGCCATTCCTTTTGTTTTTCTCCCTTATTGCTCTTGAAAGCCTAATTTCCCCTGATAAAAATCAGTTTTTCCAATGACAGAAAAAAGTAATTAGACATGTTTGGTTCAGCTAAGTTATCTTATTGCCAATCCTCTAAATAGCTGAATAATTGTATGCATACAACAGTAATAACATAGTGATAGGAGGGAATAGAAATTAGGGGCACAGGAATTGTCTCTCTGAGGTCAGCCTGATATTGACATTTATATGACCAGAATGGGTAGAATAACTCGGATATATGGTCCTGTGAGTCATGACCTTCCCTATTTGCATACTGATGCAAGCAGTTCGGAAATAATCCAAAGTGGAATATGTGATGAGACCATCTCTATCTAATTGAACTAGAAAAGCAGAGAACAAGTTTGGCAAATAAAGGCCTGCTCTAATGGGGGTAGCCCCTCACCATGAGCCCAGTGGTTGAAGACCTTAGTCACTGCATTGTGGTGCTATTGGAAATGGTAGGACCTTTAAGAAGCAGGGTTATGGTGGGAGGAAGTTAGATCACTGGAAGTGTTGGGGATATTGGGACTCCAGCCCATTCCTCTCTCTCCCTCTCTTGCTTTGCTTCCTGGCCACAACAGGTAAACAGCATTGTTCCACCATGCTTCCATTTGTGATGTATCGTGAGCAAACAATATATATATATATATATATATATATATATATATATATATATATATAGAGAGAGAGAGAGAGAGAGAGACTGAAACATCCAAAATTGAGCCAAAGCGATCCTTTCATCTTTTTAAGTAGGTTTATTTCATGCATTTGTAACAGTAATGGAAAGCTAACACAGGCCCCAAGCATGGCTTCCCTGCTTTAATTTTTAAGTTTTATTTTCATTGAAGATTTCCCACAGAGTATTTTGTTTAAAATGAGTCTATGGTTTGCATGTAAAATTTAATGAAAAGCTAAAGAAGAAGAAATGAGATTTCATATTGTTTTTGACCATTGAAAGAAAATTGACTAATTACACTGTGAGGTCTTTCAGTCATCGGTTTCATAATTGGGTTGAGGACACTTAGAATTTTAAGTGGAAAACCTGTTATGAAAGAGACATCCCTGAACCTGACTCTTCAGCAAGCAGGGACCATGGCAGTGTTTAGCATCCAGCAACGGCTTTGAAACACATGGTGCACTTGGGCTGTTTACTCTTCACTTGGGTCATTATCTCTCCAATAATCAGAGGAAACTGTATATTTTCTCTCATCATGTAATCTATGATCTACATGACCATACCATTGGCATGAAACCATAAGCCCTTTGCTGCTCTCTAGGTACAAAACAATTATATGAACTTTTTCTGCTCATAGAAAGCAACAAATAAAAATTTTTTTGTCAGAAAGATGGCTTTTTAAGGGAATATTCACAAATATCTATAATTTTTAAACACTTCACATGCTATGTTGCTAGCTTAATTGCATTCAGAAGGTATGTTTTTACTGGGGTGACTTTATTTTATTATTATTATTATTTTTTTTTTTGGTGGTACTGGGAGTGGAACCCAGAGGCTTTCTACCTCTAAGGTATACTCCCAGACCTATTTTATATTTTATTTGGAGACAGGGTCTCACTAAGTTGCTGAGAGCCTCACTAAGTAGCTGAGGCTGGCTTTGAACCTGTGGAATCCTCCTCTCTCAGCCTCCGGAGCGCTAGGATTACAAGTGTGCATCACCATGTCCAGTTTGGGGTGACTTTTTTAAATGCTTTCTTTTTCTAGAAAGCATGCCAGAGTAAGTAAAGGTAGCATCTTTTTCAATGTAATGATGTGCTAAAGTTTTATTGTTAAGTGTTTTTATGAGTATATGAAATATTATCCAAGAGAATTCCTTTTATTGTCTCTTACAACCCCTAAATCATGATGGTGCCTGTGTAAGACAATAAAGGATATAATTTATTTTTTTTTTATCTTGGAAGTATTAGGTATATTCTTTCTCCCCTCTGGTAAGCTCTGCTTCAAAAAAAAAAAAGTAAAACCTTATAGAATATTTCTACTCAATTTATGTAAGTTCTTCCCTACTCCACACTTTAAAAGACATGGTACCACTAATCCTTTTTAAGGGTTTTCCTACAATTTTCCTAAACCTAATCCCAACAGGTGCAGATGATGTTAATGACAAATTCAGTTTGGATGACATACAGACACTGAGATGGCAGTTGGAAAAAATTTTTGTCCAAACCAGGTTTGAGATTAAATGGGAAACTGCTATTTATACTGGGAAAAGTGGGAAAATCCAGAGCTACCTTGTACCACTCTGTGACTTAGCTATTAGTAGTCTCAAAATCTAATGTCTCACCTGGCATGGTGGTGCATGCCTGTAATCCCAATACTTGTGAGGCTGAGACAGAAAGACTTCAGGTTTCAGGTTAGCCTCAGCAACTTAGAGTGAACCTGCTTCAAAATTAAAAAGGGCTTGGATGTAGCTCGTAGATAGAATGCGCCTGGGTTTAATCCCCAGTCACACACACACACACACACACACACACACACACACACACACACACAGTTTTTAGAATTTATCTTTCATGAATGAATTATTACAACTCTCACTCTTCCTCCCTTTCTGTATTTCTCAGTTCTGGGTTTTTTTAAGCGTGATTTCCTCTGTGGCTGTCGTCATGGACACCCAGAATGAGTTAAGTCTTCCTCACTCAGTAATCTCTGGAAATCGCCTCTGCTTGTGGCTCTTTGGCTTTATTCTTCAGAGAGGCAAATTAGCTATCAGCATTAAATCTTTCCAGCTCACAAAAATGCAAAACAACTTCTCCTTTCTCAAAGCTTATGGAACAATCCCAGGAAGTAACAAGTGATCCTGCTTTGGTCACAGTTACTCCTTGCACTGATCAAGGAGGCAGGGATTTGGTCCTCTAACTTGGGATTCATAACTGATTATTACATGAGGAGCAAGGAGACGGCAATTTGGGGCAGTTGTAAAATCACAGATATTCATTTTGGGGGAGATGCCATTAGGAAGTTCCATAGATGGTACTTAAACCTAGTTTCTGACAATAAAAACCTTGCTTTTTATTAAAAATTCCATGCTCCCTGTTATCCACATAAAGATGATAAGTGATGACAAGTTTTAGGAAACACATTTTTAATAGATTTCAATTTGTTCTGACTTTAGTGGCTTTATTACTATGGTTCTCCATATGCTACCAGACAGTGATGTTTTAGTTTATTACAATACTGGCTGTTGTTAGTTCTTCTGCTCTGTGTTAATAAGTAGACTGTAGTGAAATCACTGGATAAGACTGCCTTAGCTGACACTGAGTCCTTCAGGTGATGTAGTCTTTTCCAGATATGGACTATGACACCAACGCATCTTTAATTTCTTGATATAGGCAAGGGGTGGGGGACTCTAAAAAAGGAAACAACAACAAAAAATGCAAATTTTTTGTTGAATTGACTATTATGTGGTTCCCACAACACTAACATAAGAAGCTGGTGATGACATATATTCGGGAATAAAATATCAGATCAGAGAAAAATAGGAGAGAACTAAAGCTTAGCAAAAATATATAAGCAGTCAACTTGTTTTGTGTTCTTAATCTAATTCACTAATGTGCTAAACAGGGTAAGTCCAAAATTATGCCTAATTTTAAAAACTATGTAATAGCCACATTTTACATATGAGGAAACAAAAGGAAGTAGGAAACATACCCAACTTACACAGCTGAAGGTGACAGAGGCAGGACTCAAATCCACACTTTACTGAGTAAAAAGCAACAGCTTTAATCTGACACCATCTACACCATGGAGTTCACTTGTTCCACAGAAGGCCCAGGCTATTTAGGGTACTTAGCCCAAGTCATGATTTAATGTCTGTTTCATTGCTCTCTTCAACCATAAGCAAGATTTATCCCTCCATATCACCAGTCTACCCCAATACCTACACATAAATGATCTAGAGGATAAATTTTAAAATGTTCAGTTGACTTAGGTTCTCACATATATATTACATTTGGTGAATAATTATGTAGTATAAATTAAAAACATCCTAAGATTAATTTAGCATATAGGATATCAGTTTTGATTCTTACTTTAAAATTTTTAACTCATAACATTTAGCTGTGCTTTCCATTATATTTAGAAGAGAAACAACCTAGAATATAGACAGATTTGTTACATAACTTTTGTTAATCATTAAAACTATCATAGAATTATATCATAACACTTGAAAATGGTCATTATTTAAGTATTTGATAAATTGTTAGATCCCCTTGCATAAACTGGGAAGTTAAGTATAGACCCTAGGAAAGATGCTCTCCAACTGGGAATTTGACCTAAGACCCAGCTTATTCAGCATAAAAATAAATGCATGTCTCCTTTTAAAATTATTTATATCTCCATTTTCCCTAAAGTAGAACCAGACCAGACCATGGTGTTATGGGGTCAGCAAACACTTTCTGTAAAAGTACAAACACTTGATAATTTTGTCTCTGTTGTATAAAAAGTCTCTATCACAGTTATTCACATCTCCCACTGATAGTACAAAAGTATGGTGTATAAATTAATTGCTGTTGTTTTGTTTCAATAACTATGCTTCCATAGTTTGGCAACTGTGAATTCTGCATTTCAATACAACTTTAATTGCATAAAACAAATGGTGCAATGCATTTGGTCTGCAAGCTGTGGTTAGCCAAAATGGCAACGGGTATAATGACCTGGGGAATCTTTCATCTCTCCTCATACTTTCAATGCAGCTGCTTGCCCATGTCTTAGAACCATTAAGAAACACCAAGAAGCTCATCAATTCTCCGCACCTCCATGCCAGCCATCTCACATCCACTAGAATCTCTTGCCTTGTGCACCAGTCTTTTTTTCCTCTCAGACCCTTTATATATGTTTATTTTCTTCTAAAAAATTAATTGAATCTGAAATGAAGACTCCAGGAGACACAGTAACCTGACCCAGTATAATTAATCTTTCATAAAAGGAATTTTTAAAATACATGTCAAGAGGCTTTTTAAATAGAGATAATTTTTGACAATGTTCTTTACGTAATAAATTATCAGTAAATATTTTCTATGCTAACATGAAAAAATTACCATATTTGTTTGTATCAAGTTTAATCTTTTACACTTTTACTAACCTTACCACTTAGGCAGATTTTGTTTAGGACTTACTTCAAAAACCATTGTTCATTCCTGCAATATTTGACAGTGTATAATACTTGTGAACATGTTTTCTGTATGGATATCTAGAAATTCTCCATATAATCATCACCCAACACAGGCTGTGCATTTACTTCTGGTGACTCAGTGACTCATCTAAATTAAAGAACATGTGTCTGACCCACCTGGTCCAGTTTCCATCTAGACAGTCAGTGACTCTTAAATGTTCTGGGAGAAAAAAATGCTTTCTAAGATGGTGAGTTACCAGCAGCATGCCATTTCGGATGGATATCAACTTGCCATTCTTCTTACTTATGACTTCTATGCTTTGCAATGTAAGAAAGTGATTTAGTAGAAATGACCTTTCAGTTTTGAATTTGGATCTTTTCCTGGGTTAATTATACACACAACTTTTTTTTTTTCATGCTGCTGTACAGAATCAGGAGCTTTCGACCTCTCACTCCAGGTAGCCATTTGATCATGAAGGGAAACAATCAACACTCTCCACTGGGCTATGTTGCTGTGCCATGATGTCTGGTAGGTTTATTTTATTAAATGCACCTTCACCTAATATGATGGGGTTTGGGGATGTGATTCTATCATAAACCAAGAAACATCTGTCAAAAATAGGAAAATGTAGTACTAACTGAAAGATTATCATGTACTCATTTGAAATATCTGAGTGGTTTACTTTATCATAAGTTTCATTAATACAGAGGTAGATGGTAATTTCAAATGTGCTAAAATTCAACACACTTCATGTTATTGGGTTGTTACTACTTTATCTATATTGCATAATATACTAGACATTTTCTACCTGTTTCATACTTAATTTCTACAATTACATCATTTAAATTTAACTATAGGCCGGGCGTGGTGGCGCACGCTTGTAATCCCTGTGTTTGGGAGGCTGAGACAGGAGGATCGCACAGGTTCGAAGCCAGCTTCAGCTATTTGGTGAGGCTCTCAGCAACTTAGTGAGACTCTGTTTCCAAATAAAATAGAAAATAGGTCTGGGAGTATAGCCCGGAGGTAGAAAGCCTCTGGGTTCCACCCCCAGTACCACGACCAAAAAAAAAAAAAAAAAAAAAAATTAACTATAGTTACTCAAGCTCTGAACACTGTAATAAAAACTTCAATTTCCTCAGTAATTTAAAAATGTTTATTTCCTTTTAAAATGCAGGCTTGGGGAAAGACACATTTAGGATGCTTTAGAATCCAGAGCGTAAAATACTCTCTTAAATTATTTTCTGCCCATTTGTACAATGTATCATTGTAATCTGTCTTCAGCTATTTTATCCAAAATAAACCTGTATAGGCAAATAAAATAAAATAAAATAAAATAAAATAAAATGCAAATTTAATAAAAAAAATCAACAACTCTTTTGATAAGAAGTATTTGGATGTTACTCACTCCAACTTTTCTTCAAATAATCACAACACAAGTATAATTTTTGCTAGCTGGAAGGCAAGAGACGGTCAGTACCTGGCTTCTATTTTTGGACATTAGTAGATTATAACACTTCAGAAATCAATGTGGGCCCTTCATTAGTATTCTCCAGAAGTCCCTTTAGACATTCAGTATGAAAGTATTTTTTTTTCACAAGCATAAAATCACTAGCCATCTTCTGGAAAGTCTGGCTTGCTTTTTGTTTTAAAATAGATGAGTTATCATTACATTTGAATTAGCAAAGTTCATTATCAAAATATCTCTTTTTTGAATCAAGATCAACTTTAGGTTGTTAGCAAATATAGTCTATTAATAATATAGATTGTGCAAAATATAGGTACACAAAAGCACTTTTTAAATATCAGATGACCACACCCTTTGGCAAAGAAGACTTGAACACATAATCTTGGTAGCTCAGCAACAGTGCTACCCAAAGGAAACAGAAACCAGATTTTTTATAATAGCAGAGTCTGCCATGATTATAATGTTCTTGTCCTAAAGTTTCAAAGCCAGTGATTTGCATATATCTAAATTTCTACTTCTTTGAGAAAATCAGATATCATAACTTTTACTTTAGTAAGACTGTTACAACCACAGTTTTGTTGTGCTAGGGCAGTGGGATAGATTCCTGAAAGAGACAAATAAAGTGGCCAGAGACAGTGTACAAGACTTACACTTTATTTGAAAAAGCTTACAAAAGATCAGTGGCTCCTCCAAGAAGAGTTCAGTCGTGAGAAGCTGACAGAGAGAACCTCCATCCTTCAAGGTTCATCTGGCTCTGCCCCCTCTCTCTCATGGTGATTTGTCCAGTGGTGCCTGGCTGTACTAGAAACAAGTAGCCTTCCCACAGTGCCCTGAGTTCTGTGCCAGTCAGTGCTGAGAGAGGAGTTAAAAATGTTAGGCTGAAAAATGAGATCCTCATCAGCTAGCTTACTTGGCTTATAAAACCAACATCCCGAGGAGCAACTGTCCTGGTATTTGCGCAAGAAAATGGCTTTGACAAATAACACTAATTTTCCCTAGTTCCCAGTATGTATGAGAAAAAGGAAATGGCCATTAAAATAATAGGTATGCGGCAGGGCACAGTGCCACAGGCCTGTCATCCCAGCTACTTGTGACGCTGAGGCAGGAGCGTCACAAGTTTGAGACTAACCTGATTGTCTTAGCAACACTCTGTCTCAAAATCAAAAATAAAAAAGTGTTGGGTATATAACTCCATGGTAGATTTCCTATGGGTTCAATCTTCAGTACCATACCAACAAAATAATAATAATAATAATAATAATAATAATAATAATAATGAGGAAGAGTAGGAAAAGGAAAAGGAGAAGGAGTAGGAGAAAAAGTATCTGGATTTTCTGCCTCAACCTTGCTCTCATTATTTCCTTAACTTGGCTAGACTTTCAAAATAGAAAAGGAAAAATTCAGGGACAAGGTATTTTTCTGTCTCATTTTTCTCTAGGAATAATACAAAATTTTATTTTCAAACTCAGGTTGGTCCACGGAATAGACAATGTTTTATAAATTATGTCTTTAATAAATATCTCCACTTGGTATGGCAGCTCATACCTGCAATCTCAGTACTAGGGAGGCTAAGACTGAAGAACCATGAACTTGTGACCAGCTTGAACAACTTAGTGAGATCCTGTCTTAAAATTTAAACAAACAAATAAAAATAAATAAATTAATTAATTAAATAAATAAATAAATAAAAATTAGATCTAGGGTGTAGATCACTGGTAGAATGCCCCTGGGTTTAATCCCCAGTACCACACACAAACACAAACCTCTTCTATAATGAATTTAGCCCAGACACTATATTTTAAAATACAACTCATCATTCTTTCTTGCTATTCTTCATTTCTTTTTCCCTTTAAAATATAAAGCCCAAAGCCTTTTTTCGCAAGCATTTTATTCTACGTAATAGCTCTAATTCTTATTCTGTATTTGCTCCAACTGTAGCACTAGAAGGCCATCTTAAGGAAGTCATGGAAATATCCTCCATGCCTTTGCACCTTGGCACAGAAAGTAATATTGGTCTGCCTCTCATGTGTCAGCAATTCTCATTACATTTGACCCAATGAACTTGAAAGATGTTTTCCACAGAAGTTTGATAGAAAGGAAGACACTGGGCATCATTTCAAACATGTCACTGCCAACTTACGGGTCCTAGTGAGACAAATATTTGAGACTGTGACATTAGTGTGGATATTAAGCTGATTATTAGATCAGAAATCACAGTTCAGCCAAGAGTCACGTCAGAATATATAGAGACACGAGGTGGATGTCACAGGAGACTACTACAATGCTGGAACATCTGTTGGAGCTAATCGTGAATACTCTTTCAAATAAAGTGAGAAGATGTTCCAAAATTGACTTTCTCTCTTAGGCAAAACTATTATATGAGTTACAAGAAATAATTTTTAAAAATGCATCCTGTAAGTGGGGAAGCATTTGCACACTCACTAGGACCAACTTCCTTCTCTGATATACCTTTTCCACACTTGCCCCCTTGGTAAATTGGTAAACGCCACAGGTTTCCCTCAGCTCTTCATATCTGACCATTCACCGAAAATTTAATCACAAATGGCTTGTTTCTTTAAAAATATACCTTTATTGGTGCATTGTAGCCTCACATCTTAATAAAGGTTAGAGTGATAGGGATGTACACACAAAACAGCACTTGGTGAGCTTCCCCCGGCTCCCTCCCCAATCCCTCTCTTTCCCTACATATGATATTGAAATCTGCAATAATAATTTCATATGTTTACATAGTGTCAATGGAAGTGTTTTCTTTATTAATTCTACCCTCTCATCATCACCACCTTGCCCTGGATACCCTCCATCACGCTACTGGGTTTCCTTCTCCTTTATCTAAAGTCCCTCTTGTATCCAACTACTCCCAAGATTTCATATATGAAAGAAAATGCCTTCTGAGGGCTATCATCACAGATGGCCTCCTTTCTATAGCCCAGTCTGTTCTATTCAAACAATCCAGTGTTTCTCCCCTGTTCATTCCCTTGGTGGTCCTCCTTTTTTTCAGAGTTGAATTTTTGTCATCCAAAAACTTTATCTCTTGGCCATACAATGGGATACCCTTCCTTGTTACAGTGCAAGTGTGAGGGTCTAGGATCTTGTCAGACAATTGGGTATGATACCAAAAGAAGAATTCCCTCACTTTTCCACACAGAAAATTAGGTACCTATGTTTTCCAGTCCCATGAAAGATGAAAGACAGGTAATAAATTCTCATTCCAACTCATCCCCTTGAGTAGTTATTTATAAAACAATGGCCACTCTGCTGCATACTCTCATATCTGTATTGTCTGTTCCGCTTTGAGTGTAAAAGTCCAAAATATTGAATGTTAGAGTAACTTTAACAGATATGCTGATGTCTAACCATAGTAATAAGCCATTTCCTAAATTCCAGTCTCATTATCCCTCAATGTGAGTCACCTTCTCAAATGCAAATATCCCACTATTAAAAGTGTCCAGCACTGCTTGTTTGGTATTTCAAATTTTTAATAATTATAGTGATCTTTATTACAAGGGCACTAATCTCAGTGGGAATAATACATTGCTAGATCTTAGTCCCAGTGGAGGTAGGGTAGAGTTTGACTCATTTCAAACCTAACATTTAGCATAAAATACAAACATAAACCATCATGAAATACTAAGCTTGTTTGCATATAATTATTTTGTTTCCAAATATTAATGTCTTGCTAAAATTTTCTTTAAAAACATCAAACTTTTAAAGCACATAGAAAATTCTAAAAAGTATTTATTTTTGGTTTGATAGATTCATGAACTATGGTTAGTATGTAGGTTACTAATATTTTCTAGAAAAAAGAAAATTTGATTCACAAAGTCTTTAATAAATTTTCTGATGATTATTTAGTTTACTGAAAGATTCTAAATTTTACATTATGACTAAACCAACCCTTATTTTTCTCCAAAACCAATAACAAAATGTTTAATCTCTCTGACTTACTACTATTTCAGTGTCAATATTTCTCATTCGCATAAACTCTGATTTTTAACATTTAACATGTTCTTTAAATTTGTCATTTAAAGGTATACTGAATATATATATATATATATGCATATATAGATATAAATACATATACATGGCATATATACATATATATGATATCTGGTAGAAAATAATTATAAAGATTATATTAAGCATTAAATTATGCACTCATGCCATTTTTTACAATCATAATATTAGGTTATTTAATAATGGAAAATAAATTTGATTTTTTTTCTTTTTTGGAAAATAAACATATAATTCTGGACAATCTGATTTCAGTCAGGCTTAGAACAAGAATTTCAGAAACATATAACACATTTAAAATAACACTGTTTACTTTAAAAACACTTCCAGGTGCAAGAACTTTAAATAATTATTTTTATAAGAATCCAAAAGAGTGAGAGACTAGGCTTCTAGTTTTTTTTCTCCAGTTTTCTCCATAGTGCAAGAGGACTTCTCTCTCTCTCTCTCTCTCTCTCTCTCTCCCTCTCTCTCTCTCTCTCTCTCTCTCTCTCTCTCTCTCTGTGTGTGTGTGTGTGTGTGTGTGTGTGTGTGTGTGTGTGTGTGTATGTGTGTGTACTCTTATGCATGTACTGTGGTACAAAAGTAGTGGTGAGGAAGCATAATACAAAGTGACTCTCCCTTTCTCAGAGCTGCTGAACCATATCACCTGTCATAGCATTAGCATACATGTCCTTAATATTAGATTACATTTATAGAATTCTTGTCTTATAACAGGAATTGATAAGCATCTTACATGGATTGTAATGTCTAATTAAGAAGATAACCACATTCAATATAAAGCACAGCAATGGAAAGTAACTTTTCTTGATGTTCTTGAGCAATGTTAATATGAAGGAAATTCTTTACTTTTTAGAAGCCAGAACTGATCTTGATTTATCACTTATCACTGTCTTGTGGCTCTATTCTATGTTCAAACTATTTTCTATTTATCCTACTACTTATTAATTTATTTTAAAATTGATTTTATGGTACTGGGCTAGGGATTGAAACCAGGGTAATTCGAACTCTGAACTTCACCCTCAGCCCTATTGTATTTTATTTGACTTTTGAAACAGGTTCTCACTAAGTTGTTGAGGGCCTGGCTAAATTGCTGAGGCTGGTCTTAAACCTGTGGTCTTCCTGTCTCTACCTTCCAAGTACTGGGATTATAATCATACACCACAACACTCATCTTATCTTGCTATTTAGATACTGTATATCTCCCACTATATTTCTTTTCACCATTTTCATTTTTTGTATGTCACATAAAATATTCTTAGATTTCACAGAAATATTTCATATTACGGGCAGATTAAATGGGAAAGAGCCTTTAGTCACCCAGAGATCCTCTCTGTCTTCATGGTTGCTGACCAAATACATGCACCTTATATCACATCCTAGGTTTCTTATCTCTAGACTACACTATTTCTGCTGATCACTAAGCAGGAATAACTCCAGCTCTTTCTCGATTCAGAAATACTCAGAAGATCTAATAATCCAGAAAGATAGATACCATTAATCAAGGTTTTCATTTTGTAATGTTTGCCTATATTTTCATAACACTTATGGAGCCTAAATTTGTACTATTTTTCCTGGAAAATGTTTTCATATATTTGGAAAACATAAAAGCCATATGACATATGACACTAACCAAATACCACTACCGGGAAAACATATACCAGGCAAAGATGTTGTAAACATATCCATCAATTATAGGAAAATGACAGTATTTTTTAGATAAATATGCTAAAAACACCATGGATGCTCTATTTTGTTATCATTATTCTATGTACATTGGTTGTCTCAAACAAAACTCTTCAAACTAAGATAAATAAAATCAAATAGAAAAGGGTTCTCATTTTGGGTTGAATTTTATCATATGTAAAGCAACCCTAGTATTGTAGACATGTATTCTAAAATAGCAGAATTATATATAGTATGTTCCAGAATCATGTAGTTTTATGGGAATAATGAATGAAAGATCACTTAACAAGTAGGATCTTCTGCTAAAGATAAAAGTGTGGGTTCATTTTGAAATTTCTACAAAGGTCATATATTACCTATCCAAATAACTAATTCACCTCATATGTGTATAATAAGTAATAATAAATAATAAATAGAACTAGGTAAGTACATATGTTACAAATCTATATTTAAAAAACAAAGGGAAGGCCAGGCATGGTTGTGCACGCTTGTAATCCCCGTGCTTGGGAGGTGGAGACAGGAGGATTGTGCATGTTCCAAGCCAGCCGTGCTGGTTTAAGAGACCCTGTTTCCAAATAAAAATATAAAAATAAATCTGGGAGCATAGCACAGAGGTAGAAGGGCTTCCAGGAACCACAGTATCACCAATAAACTAACAAACAAACAAAAAAAACAAAAACAAAACAAAGAGAAGGATGCCACAGAGAAAATGGTGAAAGTCATTTCAGGCTGTTATCAAAAGCATAGCAAAAACAGAGAAAATAGTGGACAAATATGTGTAGGTTTGGATTTATACAGAAGGAAATACTTGGGCAGAGTTCAGTGCCTTTTAGTTTGCCAGTTTAGGTAAGAAATTTCTAACAGCCACTTTCTCCAGATCTATTAGGAATACTTTCAGCCTCCAACCATAGTACCTTGGGGATGCATCACAGTGTCTAAGCCAAGAGCATCATCTTTCTTGGAACTTGTAGCCAGTGACTGAGCACAATGGGATTGATGGCTACTGCCATTTCTCCCCAACATGAAGGATCTCTGGATGAAATTTTGTGCTAAACCTTCTCATAGCCCCTGATAAGGCATTCTTGGAGTTCTGCTCCAGTCTCAGCTTCTTGCTGCTCAGTCTTTCTACTTCCCCCATCTTCTTTGACCATAAGACCTACATCAAAGTCTTAAGTTTCCATCTTCACCCTCATTATCTTCCTCCTTCTCATCTTTATCCTGCTCTTCTTCTTTTTATACTTTATCTTTCATAGACATTCTTCTTAACACATTCATTTGAACTCTAACTCCTTGACATTTCTAGAGAGTCCAAACTGACTCAATATTCAAAACGTCCTCTACCAAGTATCTTCTCCAACTAGAATATATTTCCAACATTAAAACTCCCTGATAATATGAAAATATGTTTTGAGGAGATTTAATAGGTATTTTCTCTCAGGAAAAGAAATCCAACAACCAAAGTCATGCATAATATAAACTAGTTGGATAGGTATTAGAAAGTATAATTTGTTTGATAACTAAAGAAGATGGGTGTGTATAAGATAAGAACTATTACATGTGAGTCCTAATAATAGAATGGTTTAAGTCAACTCATTGGTTAGAAATATACATAAGAAGACAGTTGAGGGTATGTTTAATTAAAAACACAAAGGACAAATTAAAGAGATTGCAATAGGAAAGTTCTAAAGATCACTTTTCCAACATTACAATTTTTCCTAGAGCTCCTCTTTAGAGAAAAAGTAATTAATAGAATTATTATCCAATGATTGCTTTTTCATCCCAAAATCATGTTTTAAATTCTAATCCCTAAGGTGATGGTATAAGGCAGTGGAGACTGGGAGATGAATAGATCATGAAGGAAGAGCCATTAAGTTTGAAGTTAATGTTCTTACCAAAAAGACCCCCAAGAGCTGTTTTGCCCTGCCCACCATATAAGGTTATAATAAAAAGTTACCATCTATGAACCAGAAAGCAAGTCCTCCCCAAAGGGCATTTATGCCAGTACCTTAATTTGAGACCAAAATTGAGTCTTTGTAATTGAGAAATAATTTTTTGTTTTCCATAAACCATCCAATTTATAGCATTCTGTTAAGAGAAGCCCAAAAGGATTAAGGACACATAAGAATGTCCTGTTGAAATCCCTTCAAAGGCTGGTTCTGATCTCAACTGTGATAGTAATTAAAATGTTGAGAATATTTTAGCAATATTTCAAACACTTCTACTGTAGAAATCAAAAAGACATGTGGAGAATTTTGAGGTTTGCACACTAGTATGGAATCTTTATCTTTTGTTTTAAACATTTAGTAGTCGTTTTTATTTTTTTTATTTATTTATTTATTTATTTATTTATTTATTTATTTATTTATTTATTTTGTGAGCCTAGAGATGGAACCCAGGGGCATTCGACCTCCAAGCTACACCCGCTGCCCTATTTTTTATTCTTTATTTTGAAACAGGGTCTCACTGAGTTGCAGACGGCCTCACTAAGTAGCTGAGGCTGTCTGCGAACTGCAGTCCTCCAGTCTCAGCCTCCCGAATGCTGGGATTACAAGTGTGTGCCACCATGCCCAGCTTAGCAGTCTGTTTTTATCAAAATTAATCTTTTTTCTTTTAATGTTAAAAAATCCACCATTTACATCTTTTATGCAAGAATAGAAAATGTTTTCAATATTTAAGTCATGATTCATTTCAATTCAAAATTCTGTATGTCTCATGAAAAATATAGAGTATCATACACTCTTCTACATATTTTAACTTCAAGAAAAATGTTATAAAAATTTTATCAGTTAAAATATTTTCACTTATAAATTTGCTGCTAATGAGTAATGGGAATTAAAACAGCATTAATTCAACAACATTTAGCACAAAGATGTTTATTTCTCAAGATGAACAATTTTACAAAAATCTCAAATAATTATGACAGTCATGATAGAAGCACCACTTTTAGATACTAAATAAGTGGCCTCAGAAAATCATTGACTAAATTTACACAGAGTAATCATCTGAGTAATTTTTGCTTTTTCTGACAGTCACAAATAGAATTAAACTGACAACCTTTAAAACATCAATTAAAAAAACATATTGACTTTCCTTTATTGCATGAGACATTTAAGATGATTTTTCATGCTTCTAAAGGATGATGGACACTGTAATAATTATAATTGTCAAGTAAGTGAACATATCATTTGAAAATGACCAAGAATTATCACATCTTTGTTTATGATAAACATGACTATTTGTTGGTGCTCATGTGAATAATAATCTTTGAGTTTTTTATGGAACATAAATAACTTTTTAACAGATTCTGGGCTTCTGGAAAAATTTCCAAAACTTGCTTCCTCAGCTATCTACTTTTGACATTTTTACAAGAATATGTGCAAAGAAAAGCCAAAGATAGCTGAGGAGAAGTAAGGGTTATCATTAAAAGAAGACATTAACTAAAATATGAAGAGAGAAAAAAAAAAATATATATATATATATATATATATATATATATATATATATATATATATATATATATATTTTGGTGGTACTGGGGTTCCTGGAAGCCCATGTACCTCGGGCTACACTCCCAGAACTATTTTATCCTTTTTTTTATTTTTGGAAACAGGGTCTCTTAAGCCAGCTGCACTGGCTTCAAACCAGCACCATCCTCCTGTCTCCGCCTCCCAAACGCGGGGATTACAAGCGTGCGCCACCACGCCCGGCCGAGAAAATATATTTAGGTGTATTAAAGAATACCAAAAAAAATTAGCTTTCGTAAGAAACACACATGCCAATTTTCATGTGTGTGTGTGTGTGTGTGTGTGTGTGTGTGTACATTAAGGTCTACAGAGGTACAACTTTTTAAAATTTATGAATTATTATTTTATATATAACTTCACCAATGTTTAACATAAAATGTATAACTTATTATATTAAATGTGTTATGAAATGTGAAATATAAAAGTCTAACCTAATCATGCTAATAGAAGTAAAAACATTTTAATCAAAGAAATTACAACTATAGATAAAAGAGCATTTTAATTTTCACATTAGCATCGGTAAAACTGCATACCGCATAGATATGCAAAATGATCCTATAGTATGTAAGAGAAAAAAAATTGATAAATAGGCATTAAGATGCAGTGAGGAATATAAAGTTCTAACATGGTACTGGATGGGAGACTGGCTATGCATAGCAGTTATGTATTCCCAGAAAACTAGGAAAATTAGAATGAAGACTTTTAAAAGTTTTTTTTTCCATAAAGTGCTATATGTTTGATGAGAATATGTTCAACCTGATTATATAATGTATACCTATATCAAAACTTCTCTTGGTTCTCCATTCATATGTATAATATTTGGTTTTACTTATCAGCTAAAAATAAATAAAATTGGAGCAATAGGAAAAACATATAAAAATGTATTATTCAGAAAGTAAAAAAAAGCCTGCTATTTTGGCACACACCTGTAATCTCAATGATTGGTAGGCTGAAACAGGAAGATTGCAGGTTTGAGGCCAGCCTCAGCAACTCAGAAAAACCCTCAGCAACATCAACATGCTGTTGCAAAATAAAAAATGAAGAAAGGGTGGTGGCTGTACCTTAGAGGTAGAACTCCCCTGGGTTTCATCATCAGTATCAAAAAAAAAAAGAAAGAAAGTGGGAAAAGTGGAGGGGGGAGAGAAGATTCAAAAAGGTAAAAATTCCTACATTAAAATAACAACATAAAAACTTCAAAGTTAATCAGAAAAGATATAAGAATTTTTTACTTAATGCTAACTCTTAAATTATTGTGTCTTGATTGATTTAGTGATGCACAAGTAAAAGCTAGTTATTGCCCTTGATAGAAATGCAACACAGAATGCTTCTGTCACATTGTTTTTTACAGCAGTCCCTGGTAATCTAAGCATAAAGGAAATGAAATAAAATTCTTTCTTACATGCAGATTCCATCGTTGTCCTTTTCAGTGTGCCAATTTTGCCTTTTTAATCATCCCTCAGGAAGATACAATAAAAATAATTCACCTTTTGTTTGTCAGCTTTTGGGAAGCATCAATTTCAATATTTTACTGTTTTATTTTGAAACAATTGGTTAGACAGCTGCTAATGTTATCTTCCGATTATTTATCATGTTTCTAGAGCTTAAAAATGGAAGTTGTAGTGTTCCTTTTCCAGAATGTCAAATAGTTGGAATCACACAGTCTGTAGCCTTTCAGACTGGCTTCTTTCACTTAGTATGATACATTTCAATTTCCTTTGTGTCTTTCATGGCTTGATAATTCGTTTATTTCCAGTGCTGTGTAACATTTCCTTGTCTGGATGTAACCCAATTTGGGTATCTCCTCCTCTACTGAAGACTATCTTGCTTCCATCTATGTTTTGGCAATATGGATGAAGCTGCCATAAACATTCATATGCAAGTGTTTTTTGTGGACATGTTTTCATCCCTTTGGGGTAAAGACCAAGAAGCATGATTTCTGAGTTATATACAAAGAGTATATTAAGATTTGTGAGAACTGATTAGATTGTCTTCCAGACTGGTTGTATCATTCCTCATTTCCATCAGCTTTAATGAGAGGTTCTTCATCTTTGTGTTTGATGTTCTCAGTGTTCTGGATTTTGGTCATTTTAATAGGTATGTAGTGATATGTCTCTATTGTTTAAATATTTCTGATAACATGTGATGTGGAACATCTTTTTATATACTTATTTTTCATCTGTATCCGTTTTGGTGAGGTATCAAGATATTTGACTCACTTTTTAATTAATTTATTTTTAAGTAAGTAGAAGAATTTATTTTCTTCAAGTCTGTGACTTGTCTTTTTTTCTCGACAATGTCTTTCACAGAGCAGACACTTTTCTTTTTTAAAATTTCGGGGATGAAAATTATTTCTTTTATAAATGTATTTGATGTTGCATCTAACAAATCATCACCATGCTCTATTATCTAGGTATTCTATGTTATCTTCCAGGATCTTCTAGAATATTTTCAGTTTTGCAATTTTTTTGCTAGGTTTATCCATGTCGGTTACTTCTGTTATTTCTCTTAGTCTGGGTTCATTTTTTGAGGTATATGGCTAATTGTTCCAGCACTATCAGCTGAAAAGAATATCTTTGCTCCAATCACTTTCTGTCTTCTTTTGTTTTTTTTACTGAAAATTGGATCCAAAGGTATTCTAACTTTGAGCTATATCTCCATCCCTAATTTTTTTTTTTTAAATTTTGAAACTGGGCCTCACTAAGTTGCTCAAGCTGACCTTGAACATACAATCCTCCTGTCATAGCCTCTCAAACTGTAGTTTTCTCCTTTGTAAATGATCACTGGACTATATTTATTTGGACCTATTTCCGAGCTCTATTTTCTGTTCTGTTGATCTTCTTTTCTATTATTTTGCAGTATCACACTGTATTATGATTATGGTGCATTTATAGTAAGTCTTGAAATCAGATGGGATCAGCTCTCCAGTGCTGCTCTTCATTGCCAATATTGTCTCAGCTATTCTGGGTATTTTTCCATCGCATATAAACTTTAGAATAAACTTGTTGGTAATTACAAAATAACTTGCTAAAATTTTGATTAGGATTTTATTGTCAAATTCAGGTTAGGAAGTGATATAATTTATTCTCCTTTTCCTTTTTTGTCATAATGCTTCTACTACTGACTTATTTTACTAATTTGCATTTTCTTTCTTTTTTTTACTTAAGAAAAATTTTTGCTTTTTCAAAAATAAACCTTTAGGTTATTTTCACCACTATAATATTCAAGATTACACATTTATTCTTACTTATTTTTAATTGTACTGGGGATTGAACGAGGTACATTCTACCTTTGAATGATGCAACAGACCTATATAAAAAAATGTTTGTTGAAATAGTGTTTTGCTAAGTTATAGGAAGGCACTGGCCTTGAATCTACAATCTTCCTATCTCATTCTTCTGTGTACTAGGAATACAGGCACACACGCCACATCTAGCTTGCTGATTTGTCTTCTCGCTGCCGTTTCATTCTGGCTAGTTCAAGGATGGCTTCTAATACCTACACTGACCCGTAGTCAAATTCAATTGCATAAATTAACTTAATCTCAGGCAACTGACTCAGTGCCTGTTCCCACCACTGGTTTTCCATGCTAAAAATTTTCATTTTCCTTAAAGCATTAGTTTATTGTACC
This sequence comes from Muscardinus avellanarius, assembly GCF_963383645.1. Lineage (NCBI taxonomy): Eukaryota > Metazoa > Chordata > Mammalia > Rodentia > Gliridae > Muscardinus > Muscardinus avellanarius. The sequence continues at coordinate 44,767,194 of NC_137800.1, forward strand.
TTCAGTGCATAGAAGTTTATTTTAAAAGTGAAGTATTTAATGAATATTGGAAATTATAAGTTAAAAGAAGATATTCCATTCACTTATTAATGTCAATGTCCAGAAAACTCATTATTAATCTTTTGTATTATTTTTGACAGTATATTCTATTAATTTTAGCTGAAAGTTTTCTAATTTGAGGAGAGATTCCGTGGTAAATACATTGGAATTTATGAGGCAAATCCATAGTAATTGTGCTTTATTAAAAAAAGAAAAACTTCTCAGAGTAGCTCTGAGATCATTATGAAAGCCCTTCCTAGTGTTTGCATTCTTTTGTCAAAACTTCTGCTCTATTTTTTTTTATATTTGATTTTTATTCTTAGTATCTTACAGAATTAGACATTTATTTTTGACTAATATTTTCAAATGCCATGAGAAATGTTATATTCAATTCAAAATAGAGACGGGCATAGTGGTGCACGCTTGTAATCCCAGCATTCGGGAGGCTGAGACCTGGAGGATGGCAGTTCACGGACAGCCTCAGCTACTTAGTGAGGTCCTCTGCAACTCAGTGAGACCCACTTTCAAAATAAAGAACAAAAACAAATAGGGCAGGGGGTGTAGCTCAGAGGTAGAATGCCCCTGGGTTCCATCCCCAGACCTGCAAAAAAAAAAAAAAATAGATTTATCATCATATAACAGGCAGTTCTGGCACTTAAAATATGCAGAACTTAAGTTCAAAGATAAAAGAAATTTATTTGAAAATTATACAATTTATTCTGACAAAAGAAAGAAAACTATTAGGAAAATGTTTTGACAGCACAATTTCAAACATGGATAAAAGATGGCACAGCTTCCAAAATTTCATAATGCTTCTGCAAAATTGAAGTAGATTCTGAAAGGTGCGATTGTTCTTCCACTTTAACTGAGAAGGATAAATTCCTATGATTCCTTTGTGGAATGTAACTTTTCCTTTCTTAGGAAGAAAATAATATCATTTAATTTTTTCATGTTACAAAGAATTTCACCTGAATAAAAATAGAGCTAAATTGGTCCTCTGGTACTAAATTCCAATAATATACTCCTTATTTATAAGATGACTCACCCTTTCCACTCAATCAGATTTGTGGTACAGAACTCTATAGCTCAATTTTCTCTATTTTTTTCTTATAGTTATTTTTATCTGTTCTGTGCTACATGGACAAAATAAAATCTACCAATGTGTTATAATAAACCAATTTTTAAAATGCTTAGCATAATTTTTGAATCAATAGTAATTAATAATTACAGAATTAAATTGGAAAACAAGAAAAGAGCAAAGAAAAACTTATAAGCAACCTTTCACATCTTTCTCTGTATAAATATATGTGTTCATACATATATCTTTGTTAGTATAAGTCAGAATTTTTAAACCTAGTTTTAAATAATTTAGTGATTTAAATTAAGTTTATATCACATATTTTTCTCTCAATAAATTTGTACACTTTTATTTTCACATGCAGATTTATTTTAAGATTTTTATATTCTTTATTTTCATATTGACTTGCAAAACTCGATCGAGATGCTAAATGTTAAACAGATATAATGAAATGAAGCCCTGCCAAAAAGTAATGTTTAATGGAAGAACATTTTAAAATGCTTAATGTTTTGTCTTTTTTGTATAATGTATGCATATAGTTCTATGTTATTTTATTGTTACATGAGAACATTTGTATAACCACTCAATGCCATTAAGATGAAAAATCCTTATACATCACCTAAAGATGTCCCTTATACCACCTCCTTATATTTACACTCACCCCCACTCCTGAATATCCTCGGTCCTTGGCATTCTCACTAATACAATCCAAAACACCTGATGACACAGTTTAGATTAAGGAAGATTTATTTGCTAATAGTTTCCTAAAAATTCCAAAATTCACTTCTTAGGGGGCCAAGATATGAATCTCAGGGCATAGTGGCAGAAGCGGGGAAGGCAGGAGTCTGAGGCTCTGCTCTCTGATCCTAGAGACAGAGGGAGAGGGAGAGAGAGAGAGAGAGAGAGAGAGAGAGAGAGAGAGAGAGAAGTCAAGGGGAGGAAAAGTCTACATAATCTCCAAGGCCAACCTCCAGGGACCCTTCCTTATATCTCCAAGGCCAACCTCCAGGGACCCTTCCTTATCAACCATTCCCATTTCCAACATTGCTATCTTTTTTCTGTGAGGGCTAGAAGGACATTCTAAATCTAAACCATTTCAGCGACCACTTATTCAGTTTTCACTTTTATATTAAATCATTTTATCTTTTGTCACTCTGAATCTTTCATATTTGCATATTTATGCACAATTAATGTAACTATTAATATGTTACAGTTTAAGTGCTACAAACAGCCTTATCAAGTCAAGTTTATCTTAAATATCTACACAAACCAGCCAAACCACCCAACAAACCCCTGTGGCACCAACTGAATTCCTCAGGACTAAAAAACTACAGACCCTTCCTGCAGGGACCCTAAAAGCTACAATGGAGCCTTCCAAGACTTAAGACCATAAGGTTGCAAAATGTCACAGTGGGAGCCTGCTTGCATAGAGAGGGCCAAACCAATGGGATTTGTTAGTTTGCAAATAATCCCTGCAGAGTTAGGGGGTGAGGATGACAGTCAGACACAGAAGAAATGTGATACCAAAAATGATCTACAGATTTAATGCAATCCCTATTAAAATACCACTGTCATTCTTCACAGAACTAAAAAAAATCCTAAATTTCATATGTAAAAAAAAACAAACAAACAGAATAGCCAAAGAAATTTGCAGCAATAAGAACCATGCAGATGACATCACAATTCCTGACTTCAAATTATACTAGAGCAATAAAAACAGCATAAAATTGTCACAAAAACAGATACATAAGCCAATGGAACAGAATAAAATATTAAAAAATCAACACACTTAAAATTAATTGATATTTGGCAAAGGTGCCAAAAACATAACATGAAGACAGCCTTTTCAATAGATAATATTGGGAAAACTGGTTATCCACTTGTGGAAAAAAATGAATTAGATCTCAACTGCTCATCCTTTATAAGAGTCAACTCACAATGGGATAAAAACCTGAAAATTAAACTGGAGACTTTGAAATTTCTAGAGGAGGCGTTGGTCTACACTCTAACATATAGGCACCTGAAGATACTTTCTCATAAGACTCTCATGGTACAAAAAATTAAAATGAGTAATAGTAAGTGGGATTATATTCAATTAAAGAACTTCTGTTTGGCAAAGGAAACCATAAATTACTGTAATAGAGACAAAACAAAATGGGAGATCTTTGCCAGCTACTCCTTCTCCAGAAGACTAATGCCTAGATATGAAACAAAATTAAGAAATTTACCACTAAAAAAACAAACAACACAATTATATAATAGACAAGTAAACTAAATGAATACTTCACAAAAGAAGAAATACAAATGGTCAATAAATACATTAAAACTGTTCAACATAATTATCTGGAGATGCAAATCAAAACTACACAGAGATTCCGTCTCACCCCAATTAAAATGACAATCATCAACAAGTCAAACAGCAATAAAAACTAGCAAAGATATGGAGAAACAGGAAATTTATACTCTGCTGGTGGGATTGTAAATTAGGGCAGTCAATATGGGGATCAATGTGGAGATTCCTTGGGAAACTGTGACAGGATTTACCATATAATCCAGCTATACTATCACTTGGTATCTTTCCAAAGGGACTAGAATCGGATTGTAATGTGATACATGCATATCCACGTTTATAGCAGCACAATTCACAATAGTTGAATTATAGAGGCAACCCAGGTATTTCTCAACTGATGAATGGACCTGAAAAATATTGCGGTAAGTGAGATTAGCCAGTCACAGAAAATGAAGGGTCATATGATTTCTCTCATATGCAGAAGCTAGGAAGTAAGCAGGTTATAAAAGGAACTTTATGCCGTAGATAAGAAACCCAAGTGGAGCAAGGGGGATGGTCCAAGGGAGAGTGGTATGTGTTTGGGGTGGGAATTAACAAAGGAGGTACTTTCACTGACATTATTTACATATCTGAAATACCAATGGCAACCTCAATATTATGTTTGGGGAAAGGGAGGGAGTAGGGGAGAAGCTCACCAATTTCTATGTGCATGTTTGTCACTATCACTCTGAACTACATTGTGATGTGAAATTACAATGCACCAGTAAAATATTTTATAAATTTTTTAAATTAAGAAAAAAAATTCACACAGGTCAATAATATAGCTTTCTAACTTTCTGCCAACCTCTGGTTTCTGAGGTATGAGATACATTCAGTAATTTCCATTTTCATGTTACTATATTTTGTCTAGGGGTTTATCTTACAGGAAAAAAAAATATGTGTTTCCCAAAAAGGAACTACACTGGTTTCCATCAATTGAATACTGTTTTCTAGGTAATTATTTAAGCTATCTCTGCCAATTTCTACTTAAGGTTTGGGTTTTTTTTTTAGTTTTATACTATAGTGTAATTAATTTTTCATCCTAAAATATTGAGAGGTTTTCTTAAGTACTCTTACACATATGCCACTGGAAAAAAATAATAAAAAATATATACCTGGACTGTATAATATTTAAACCATGCCAGGCGTGGTGGTGCATGCTTGTAATCCCCACGCTTGAGAGGCGGAGACAGGAGGATGGTGCAAGTTTGAAGCCAGCTGCGCTGGCTTAAGAGACCCTGTTTCCAAATTTAAAAAAATATAAAAATAGGTCTGGGAGTGTAGCCCAGAGGTAGAAGGGTTTCCAGAAACCCCAGTACCACCAAATAAATAAATAAATAAATAAATAAATAAATAAATAAATAAACAAACAAACAAACCACATACAACTTTGGAATTTCACCTGACCATTTAAATATCACACCCACACAACAGGTATGCATCACATAAGTTTCTACTTTAGAATTATATTAGACATAAATAAGACTGTATTATCTTCCCTAAATGTGAAAATCGTAATTGAGACATGAACGAAATAGACAAGAGGCAATTTAAAAGTGACATATTTTTAGGGAATGGTTTTCTCTTGCTTTGTGGAGTTTAAGGAAACTATCAGAGTGTATTCAAGTTTAATCTATGGAATCCTTTGGTAGAAGCCAGTCCTGAAGCAATTTGGTTTTTCTCTGCACAGTGTTTTTTCTAGCCGAGTAGTGGCAGTTTAATTGGATTGGTGAGCCATTTGCTGTTCATCTGAAGACTTTTTGCAGCAATTCTTTTCATCTTCCAGAGACCAAATAAAATACTGCAGAATGGAAACAGGTCTTCGTTGTATAATGGCAGAAAACAACTGGGCACTTACTTTTAGTTTCATGATTGTACATTTTGTAGTACCTCAGACAAGTGGAGTAGGAAATAAAATTTTTGGACCACTTCAAGTAATTACATCCACTGAACAATATACTCTCACTTATAAAAGGAGTGGTTCCTGCTTCAAAATTGCTTAAAAATAAATTTAAAATGTTCTTACTATAAGAAAAATGTCAAGAATGGGAGCTGATGGTTACATTAAATAACTTGATAAAATCATTTTATGATGTATACATATATCAAAATATCACATCATACTCTATACATATTTACAATTATCTGTTAAAATACTTAAAAATTTAAAAGTTTGATTCTTTAAATTCAAATTTTCAAAATTATCCCGACTGTCCTATAAATTAAAATGAATAAAAACAAAATCTGCTTTATTTGTAGACTTCTTAATACAAATTATTTGAAATTAAGTCCATGGGATCAATAAATCGGTCATGTATGTTTAATATTAGTGTATAAATGTGAAAGTTGCAAGGAATGACTTCTGAAGATATGTAATTTTATAATCTTATAATGTTAGCATTGTAGAGCTATAAGCCACTTATATATTCTTAAAGCACGCTATTTAGCTGCAATCTTAACGAAAAATGCTTCAGATATTTATCTGCTTGCCATATTTGATATCTATACAGAATGTTTTTAATATCCTCAAATTAATAATGGCATATGATAAATTATTCCTTAAATCAATAATCTAAATAAAGTATTATGAATGTTAAGCAATTGAAGCATTTTTCAAAACTGATACTGAATTTAAAATGTTAAGTGTTTGATAAATGCACATAATTATCTTTGTCTAACAGAAGTAAACAACTGGTTCAATGACAAAGCTTAGGTAAATTATTTTTAATAGTAAAAGCTACTCTAACAAATTAACTACTTAGGCTAGAGAAATGTATCGCTCCAAAATTAGGAAAACTACTGTCCTGAGGAATTTAAAATAATACTTGAAGGAATTTGCCTACTTAAGTAAAAGGAAGTTCAACATCAAGCATCAGTGCCTTCCAATGTTACTGATCTATGAACTCTTCTGGCATTCATAAACCATGATGGAAAATCCATTTCATGCTTGTCTACTCTGATCAAACTCAGGACGGAATTGTTTGAAATGCTGAAAACAGGAAATGAACATAGGAATACTCCCAAAGTGTGAGGAACTCTGGAATATAACTAGACCTCCAAGGAACTGTGCTACTGGCATACCTTCCTATGTCAACCTGATGAGAATATTGTCAAACCTGAATATAGCACATAGTTTGTCCATTGGAATTACTAAAAAATTAGGCATAAAATCTGAAATTTAAATCATTAGCAAAATATTTATAAGAACATATGTACAAAAATACAGTTTAAAAACAAATTATCCAATATTGGACTTCACTGACCCTTATCCTCTCCTCTGTGTTCCCTAACGACTAGTAGAATTTTGAGTATGAAAATGTGCATGCATGCACAAATATGCATGATTTTTGAGGATGAAAATATATTCCAGATTATTCACTATCAGCTATAAAAAAACAAACAACAATAAAAAACAAAATGGCAAAAAGAGAAAGAAAAATAACTCCTTTTTTGTCTTTTCTTGGTGCATTATAGTTTTCACATCATAATGTAAATCATGTGAACAATGACATAAATGCACACAGCACTTGATGCTCCCCTCTGCCCCCTGGACTCCCCATTTCCCTCCCTCCCAACACCAAGTACCCAGATTAACAATGGTATTCACATGTATACACATAGTCACTGGTAGTAGTTCCATTCATGAACCTCAGTCTTCCTCCTCCCCCACCCTTAGATATCCTTTCTGGCTCCACTGAGGTTCTCCTCCATTATCTGGCGTCCCCCTTTTACTTCCTAGTGAATAATTTTATATACTCTGATTTATGGTAGTAAAGGCAAATCTTTACTATCTGGCTCTGATCTAAAGAACCTAAAACCATTTGTTTGTGTGTTACTCTGTTTGCGTTTAGTTGGTTTTACTATAACTACAACTATAGGCAGTATGCTATTAGAAAACATATAAACACATTTTCTTGGCAAGTCCAATTTTATGGCACAATTGTAATTATATATGCCATGTTATTTAGTATATGTTATGGGGATATAGCTTCTGTTTTGATTAGATATCAATAAAAACCAGATTCTCCACATTTAATTGCACCTGTATAGTGGTTGTAAGAATTTTCAAGAACTAGTTTTAAGGTCCATGTATTCCCAACTTTATTTCTCCTCCAATACTTATATGCTTATACACACCTTAGGACACTGTCAAGTTTCAAAATAAGCTATATTCCAAACTAATATTGTCACAATGGTCTGTGAGTTGGCAGGGTAGGAGGTAGTAGGTTTGCTGTTAGCCATTTCTATGGTGTAATGGCTAGAAACCAATTTAACTACACATGGAAATAATCGGCAAATCTACCACTATGGTCCATGCAATCCAAACTAAATATATTCTCAACTAATTTATTCCTACTTATATATAAGAAAATGCCGTGGCCACTCCAATAATACCTGGGAAGGGGGAAAGTTTCAGGAAACAATTTTTTTTATTAATTGCAGTGAATTATTTTAATTTTGTGAGTTTTAAAAACACATGGCCAGAGATACATTGCTAGGGTGCTGCCAATTTATAAAGTAAACTGTGTATCTAAGAACCTATGAAGCCTAAGGTTCATTAATTTCATAGAAAATATGTCTTTAAGATGTAACAAAACTAGAAAACAAGATTTTTTAAAATTTAAGATTATTAATGTATAGAACACAGGAGTAAGAAAATGAAGGTACCCACAGATTCAAACTTATGTGGACAGACCTGAACATAAGTCAAAGAGCATACAGAGATTATAAATCTTTAAAATTTTATTACCCCTTATTAATTTGTTTCCAAAATTATTTGTCCTCACAAAATGGCATAACATATATTTATTTTAGAGTATAAAGTAAAATGATTAAAATATTGTTTATTGATAATAAAGGTTTTAATTTTAGAAAAAGCACATATTGTTATTACCAAGTCTCCTATTGAAAGGGAACCTTTAGTTTGTAGGAAACCTTATATTCATAGAATATTTCTTATGTTTTATGCTCTAGTCTCTGTGGGAACATACAGAATATAGAGAAGGAAAGATAATCAATAACCTCTGGAACACCACCAAGCCACTCTAGAGCAAAATAAAGAGAGGTATGACTATGTCATCTACAAAAGTCCTTTATCTATCAAGTGAAAAGGCTTAACAGTCAAGAGAAAAGCTAAGGTCTTAGGTGAAGTGGAGCACAGTATATTACAAAGTTTATGGGCAATGTCTGGAGCAATTGTGTTCTTTAGGAAACCTCTTTAATCTCCGTGAACAACATTTCAAATTGTGAAGTCAAAGCATAAACTGTAGCAAAAGTCTCAGCAAAAGGCCTTCCTGGAAACTTACAAGTAAGTAAACAAAATATGTTGTGTAATAAGTAAACATGCTACAGGAAATTTTCTCTTTTAATATTTATGGCTTAACTCTTTAAAATAACTACAATCACCTGACACATATTAAACCCACTCATGCATATGAGTATGGGTGCATATAAACATTTTAATAATTTTAATGAAAGTTGTATCAAAATTGTATTGTTAAATATTGAAATATTTATCAAATACTGCATAATATGTTTATTTTAGCACAATTACTCCAGAAAAAATAATATGTTTGAGAACATGAGCAACTAATTTATCAAGGAGGGAGTGGGGAGGGAATGGGGTGGGAACTGGGTAAGGGCTAATTGAGTGATGTGTGCATGTATGCCTCTATCATCATGTACTCCATCAAGATGTATGACTACAATACACCAATAAAAAGAAAAAAATATTTATATTTTTATATAAAACATCTTAAAATTTGTTAAAGGATTTGAGTTTTCTCCAATACAAAGAAACATTAATGTAATCTATACATAAATAACTCTTACATAATACATAGCTACTTTGACCACTTTTATTTAGTAATTCTATAATTCTCAGAAACCTCATGAGATAAGTGCAAAAAATCCCTAAAGAATTGGATGACTAGTATATGGTCAGGTAATTTATAATCCAAGAATCGTTACTGATCTCTAGAATTAACCACTATGAAAGAATGCATTTAAAGCTTTGTCTTCCACCGGAAGGAGGTTTCTTATGCATTCAAGGAGAAATGGCATTCTGCACTGTTTGCTAGAGTAAGTATCTACCAGAACAAAGATAGAGTATGGTGAGTATGCTGACTACCTTGTGCACCAGAATGCTCTACAGGTATTACAATTAGGCTGAAGTGTCCTCTCATGACATCTAGCTTGTACCATTTATTGACGAGTTGAAATATTAAAAGAGAGAAACCGCCAGGCGTGGTGGCGCATGCTTGTAATCCTCGCTCTTGGGAGGCGGAGGCGGAGACAGGAGGATCACGCAGGTTCGAAGCCAGCAGCTTGCACTGGCTTAAGAGACCCTGTTTCCAAATTTAAAAAAAGTATAAAAATAGGTCTGGGAGTGTAGCCCAGAGGTAGAAGGGATTCCAGGAACCCCAGTACCACCAATAATAATAATAATAATAATAATAATAATAATAATTAAAAGAATAGGGATGTGGCTTGGAGGTGGAATGCCTTGTGTTCAATCTCTAGTACCACACATATACACAGAAAGAAAGAAAAGAAGAAAGGAAGAAGGAAAGAAAGAAAGAAAGAAAGAAATTATATTGGGGTTTTATTTAATTTATAACTAAAAATAGAATTTTTAAAGGAAATATATTTGTTTTGTTTTGTTTTCTGGCAGTACTGGGGTTCCTGGAAGCCCTTCTACCTCCGGGCTACACTCCCAGACCTATTTTTTATATTTTTATTTGGAAACAGGGTCTCCTAAGCCAGTGAGGCTGGCTTTGAACCTGCGCAATCCTCCTGTCTCTGCCTCCCAAGTGCGGGGATTACAAGCATGCGCCACCACGCCCGGCAGGAAAATATATTTGGTTTACAAATTTTTTAAGTTTTTCGCTATCTGAATATTTATTGCCATCACATTTGAATATAGTTGGACTCTTATAGATTAACTATAAACTATTTCCCCTCAGCACATAGTTCTACTGATTCTTATTTCCCCATCATATTCTTCTGGGCTCCAGAAAACAAAACCAATAATAAATATAGAGAGTCATAGGATGATATAAGGGACTGACTTACATGAATATGGAAGCTAAGAAAGACCATGTGATCCACAGTAGGCAGCTGACTACCCAAAGAGCCAGTGGGCTTCAGTACAAGTTCAGAGGCAAAGGAATATTGGTGTCTTAGGTTGGAGATGGTCAGAGAAGGTATATTTTTTTTTATTTCTTTCTATTCAGACCTTCATTGGATTAGATCTCTCTCTCTCTCTCTCTCTCTCTCTCTCTCTCTCTCTCTCACACACACACACACACACACACACACACACATACACACAAGACTGTGGGTTTGTTTGTTTGTTTGTTCACACTGTCACTAGTTCTTTTCGTACATTTAACTTTTTTTCTTTATTTTTATACAGTTTTTTTTTCTTTTGGTTGTTTTTTGTCTTTGATTTTATAACCGTTAGTTTTTGTAACTTCTTTTGTTACTTTATGTACATTTGTTTGCTCCTTCCCCGCATTCCTTTTACAAAATTTTTTATTCTAGCCTATCTACTCTCTTCTCTCAAAACTTTTCTTTTTTCCCTACTGTATCTCCTTGTTTAATATTCAAGCTTTTCATTTCTTTAAACCTAAATACTAACTATAAGAATCGTACTATCTAACCTTCTCTCATTCTCAACAAGATATTACCATATTATACTTAAATCTTTACTCAACCATATTCTCTACTTTACCTGACTCCTGTACACATCACCCCAGCTACTTCCTCCTTACCCAACCCTCACCAGTGAAAAAAGCACTGCTTACCAGTGCCTGAATCTGTTGACACCTGTAAATTTTTTTATTTTTTATTTTTTGGTGATGGTACTGGGGTTCTTGGAAACCCTTCTACCACAGGGTTATACTCCCAGACCTATTTTTATATCTTTTTAAATTTGGAAACAGGGTATCCTAAGCCAGCACGGCTGGCTTCGAACCTGCACGATCCTCTTGTCTCTGCCTCTCAAGCACAGGGATGATAAGCATGCACCACCACGCCCGGCTGACACCTGTAAATTCTGACTGTTAAGATTGGATCAAACAGATTACCCACAGAATCGCACACCTACAAATATGTGACTGGACATCAGAAAAACAAGCCTGAGAACCCTGAAAATATGTGAATTAGGAACAGAGAGGAAATACAGGAAATCTTGAATACTGACCTACAAGAAATACAAGAAAGAGAATTCCGAATCCTGATCTTCAGTATGATGAAAGGCCTCACAACAAGGGTACAGGAAATGAGAGAGTAAATGGACACATTAAGAAAGGATCAGAAAGATGTCTAAAATAAAATGAATGAGTCAATAAATAAAATGAATACATCAATAAAAATAAATTCTAGAAGACTAGACAAAATAAAAAAAGTAGAATATCACTGTTAAAAGAGAGTTCATTCAGCTGGGCATGGCGGCACACACTTGTAATCCCCATGCTTGGGAGGCTGAGACAGAAGGATCACACAGGTTTGAAGCCAGCCTCAGATGGTTTAAGAGACCCTGTTTCCAAATAAAAAATATGAAACAGGCCTGGGAGTGTAGCCCACAGGTAGAAGGTGCCTGGATTCCATCCCCAGTACCACCAAAAAAAAAAAAAAGAAAGAAAGAGAGTTCATTCAAACCGAAAGGACAGTCAAGAGCATACAGAAGTCATTACAGCAAAAAACTTAAACATCCAAAAATTATGGGACAACATAAAATGTCTTAACTTATGGATATAAGGCATTGAAAATGGGATACAGGTACAGACCAGTTATGAGGTCAGAGAAATAATTTCAGATAATTTTACAAACATAAAGAGTCTTGGACATACACATACAGGAGACATACAGAACACCATTAAGACAAGATCAAAGAAGGACCTACCCACGCTATGTAATAATAAAAATAACTGACAGAGAGGCTAAGGGAAGAATCTTAAAAGCAGTGAGAACAAAATAAAATGGGTGACATACAGGGGCAAAATAATAAAAATCACCTCAGACTGTATAATACAAGTCATGAATGCCAGGAGAGACGGGTATGATGTAATTCAGACCCTGGAAGAAAACAACTTCAAACCAAAACTGCTATGTCTAGTAAGGTTATTATTCAAAATTGACAGAGAAACAAAAGTGTTTGAAGATAGGCAGAATCTCAAAAAATTCATTAATACAAAGCCAACACTAGAGAAAATACTTAAAGAAATAAACCATAAAGAAGAAATCAGAAGCAAATTTTAGTACCACAGAAGAGAAGAAGTTGGTCAGTGGGGCAAATAAGCCAAGAAATAAATTGTATCAAACAGAAGATAGAACATAAAATGGCAGGGGAAAAAATCATATTTCCATAATAACCTAAACATCAAAGGACTTAACTCACCAATTAAAAGATATAGACTGGCAATGTGGATTTTAAAACATAATTCAAATATATGCTGCTCGCAAGAAACTCACATCCAAAGACACTCATAGGCTGAAAGTGAAAGGATGGAAAAAGATATGTCATGCTAATGGAGAACCAAAGTGGGCAAGGATAGCAATGCTGATATCCAACAAAACAGACTTTAAACTAAAACACATCAGAAGAGACAAAGCTGTGCACTTCCTTTAATTAAAAGGAACAATTCACCAAAAAGATATAATGATTAGTAAATGTTTATGCCCTGAATGTGGGTGCATTTGTAAAAAAAAAAAAAAAAAAAAAAAAAAAAAAAAACAAACCTTCTAGGACATCAGATCTCAAATAGACACTAATACAATAATATTTGGAGACTTTAACACACCATTCATGCCACTAGATTGATCTTCAAGGGAAAAGATGAATAAAGACTTTTCAGAACTAAAGAAAACTATGAACTAAATTGACCTAATAGGCATAAACAGAATATTATATCCAGGAACAGCAGAATACACATTCTTCTCAGCAGCCCATGGAACCTTCTCCAAAATAGATCACATCCTTGACCACAAAGCAAGCACCAGCAAATTCAAAAGATGTAATATAATTTCCTGTATCTTTACAGACTACAATGGAATGAAAGTAGAGATGAACAACAGGAAGATCAAAAGAAAATATTTAAATGCATGGAGACTGAATGATACTGTACTGAATGATGAATAGGTAAGATCAGAAATAAGGGGAGAAATAAAGAAATTCCTGGAATTAAATGAAAATAGAGACACAGCATACAAAAATCTATGGGACACTTTGAAGGTAATGTTAAGAGGAAAGTTTATAGCATTGAATGCCCACATAGGAAGAACAGCGAGTCGCCAAGTAAACAACCTGATACATCTAAAGGACCTAGAAAAACTGCAAGAGTCTAATCCCAAAGCCAGCATAATGCAGGAAATGATTAAAATCAGAACAGAAATAAATGAAATAGAGAATAAAAACAAAACAATTCAAAGACTGGAAAACATGGAAGAAATTGATTTCTTGTGGGTTTTTTGTTTGTTTGTTTGTTTGTTTTTTATGGGTCTGGCTATACCACTCCTGGGTATCTTTTCAAAGGGGTTGAAATCAGAGAACTACAGTAACATGTGCATATCCATATTCATAGCAGCACAGTTCATAATAGCTAAAATATGGAACCAACATAGGTCTCCATCAACAGATGAATGGACTACAAAATTATGGGAAATACAATAAAATTATACTCAGCAATAAAGAACCAAATCATGTCCTTCACAAAAAGATGGAAAGAAATGGAGAACATTATGTTAAATGAGATCAGACAAGCACAGAAAGAGAAGGGACATATGATTTCTCTAATAGGCCCAAACAAGAGAGTATTAGGGATACCATAGGAACTCTAGATAATGGAGGGGAAACCTCAGCAAAACTAGAAAGGAAGGGTAGGAGAGGAAGAAAGCTGAAGTTGATTAACTGGAGGAGCTACATTCACATATATGTAAAAGTAAGAATGTAGCTTGGTCAACCTGGACACTCATAGTTGGGAGGGGGGGAAAGGGGGACGGGGGTAGGGCCACAAGCACTGTGTGAATGTATGCCATTTTCAATATGACCCACATAAAAATAAATAAATAAATAATATTAATTTAGAAACTCCTCTCACATACACATACAGAAACATGTTTAACCAGCTATCTGGGTATTTCATGCCCCAATCATATTGGGATATAAAACAAACCATCACAATTCTATCTCTTATCAACTCAACAACCATCTATACTTCTTAAATCACACTGTTTCCAAATTAAAAGAATAGCAAGGTCATAATTTTACCCAGTGTAGTTATATACAGGATAATTATCAACAACACAATATATATAACAACAAAATATGCACAAACCTCTTCTTCAGAAAAGGAGGTAAAATCTTCAGATGTTCTTTATACTTCTCCTTGATATCCTATAACTTAAATAGTAAGTTATATTCTATAACTTAATATAACTTAAATATGATGTAAAATTTAAAATATTTAGATACTATTAAACAGAATTAATACATGCTGCATGCATAAAATAGGGAGAAAAAAGATATTCAACACATATTAACACACAACACACACATACATATACACACATGCACGTGCACCCATATATAATAAGAATAAAATACTCATGACAATTGCAGTTCATTTCTATAATTGGTTATTGTTGGTATTTATAGCTATATTCTTCCAATACCCTTTTATATACCCTTTACCCTCAGCAGGCACCAAGGCTTATTGTGATTCTTTACCTTCTGGAATAAATCAAACTTTTTTTCTGTAGGATCTAGGCCAATAGTAATCCTTCATAGATTGGACTATTGTAGTTTTTTGTTGACCTTAATCATAGTACATGATAATGGAAGAGATACCCTACGGAATTTCCTGTATTCCAACTCTACTCTTTCTTATATCCATTATGGAGCAGCAGTCTGATTTACTCATAGGAGCCACCATTAATCACCCTAGCTAGCGTAATAACTCTCTCCTGTGCCAGTTGATTCATAGGCATGCGGAGCCTAAAGTGGCCAGATGGCATTCTTAATTTCTCATTTAATACAATCACTGATGTGTCTCCTGATGGAAGCACTTCTCCCTTTGAAACTAACCCTCTAGGCCATCATAGCATAAGGTCATAGGAACAGAAAGGAAACATTTTTCTAGTGGGTACTAGGGGTAATAGGGAGTGGTGCAGCTCCCATTTTAACTCCTTGACTTCTGAATCCATGAATCCTGGCTATGGAAAAAATTGCACCACAAATTTCATACTGATTGAGAGCATAACCAGCCATGTGAATCTTTGATACAACCATGCAGGGTATTGCCATTGCCATCCACTACCTATTTAAATACATCTTTAAGCACTGGGCATTGTGGCGCACGCTTGTAATCCCTGCACTTGGGAGGCAGAGACAGAAGGACTGCTCAGGTTTGAAGCCAGCCACGCTGGCTTAAAAGACCATGTTTCCAAATAAAAAAAAAAATATTTAAAAAATAGATGTGTCTGGAAGTGTATCCCAGAGGTAGATGGGTTTTCAGGACCCCAGTACCACCTAAAAATAAATAAAAATAAATACATCTTTAAAAGGTAATTTTAGCATTTTGTCAACTACTTCAAGATGGCGGGAAAATGGAAATACCATAAATTACATGAGCATTAGCCCATTGCCATAATTTTTTGGCTGTAAAGTAAGCCCCTTGAGTAGAAACAATGCTGTTTAGAATGTCACAATGGTGGGCAATGCACGCTAAGTCCACTAATGGTGATGCAGAAGCATTGTGTCCAGAAAAGGAAAATTTCTATCCAGAGGAGATGAGTATTTCAGTAAGGACAAATCACTGCACATTTCAGGTTAGAAGCAGTACAAATAATAAATCAACAGAGGGAATTCATGACCTCTGCCCATTTGCCTTCTGTCATGTGAAAAGAGCAGCATTTGCCAGAAAACTGAATCTACTTGAAGTTGGAATTTCCAGACAGCAGAACTGTGTAAAAATAAATTTCTGTTTTATTTATTTACCTGTTTGCTTGCTTATTTACAAATATATATGGTGGGGATTGAACCCAACACCATTCTACCTCCAAGCTATATCCCTAATCTTTTAAATTTTTTGTTAGTAAACAGGGTCTCACTAGATTGTTGAGAGTCTTGCTAAATTCTGAGGTTGGCCTTAAACCTGTGACATTTCAGTCTCAGCCTTCCAAGTACTGGGATTATAAGTGTCTAACCACCATTGCACCACATCAAATTTCTGTTCTTTATGAATTACCCAGTCTCAAATATTCTACTATAGAAGCATGGAAGGAATAAGACCCCATCCACACAAACTACTGACAATAGTCCCTGGATCACACATGTGGTCATGTCTCCTTCCAAGCAAAGTAGACAAACCAAGTGTACCACTCAAAGTTCATTGCTCAGGAGGGAATTTCCTCCCTCATTGTCCTTTAGAAAGTCTCATCAAGGGTCTTCAGTGTTCCAGCTCTCTAGTTTTAGTTGTGGCTGCACCACATTTTATAAGAGTATGTATAAATCAGGTGTGAGGCTTTTCTTCCTTTGTTAGCTGATAATAGAGAACATTTCCTGAGGTGATAGTGCTATAGCAGGATGAGGACTGTTGGCATTTGAGCTACTTCTTCCTGGAACCTACTTTGTGTCTCTAGAGCTTGCATTAACTCTAATATATATATTACTTCAATTAATGATGGGGTATTGTGCTGCTGTGTGATGGCTTGGTAGGCCAGATAATATTCAGGAAGTAATGGGCAGCTCAGATCACATGATAACTTGATACACATGGTTAAGCTATCCAGTGTGTACTAAGGCCCAACATCAGACCAAAAGATGTTTCTCAACAGGAAATTAGTTACCTAAGGAAAAGGGCAGGTCTTTGCTATGAGATCCTAAGGATATGAACAATGATTCATCTGTAGAGGTCTGTCAGTGTTTCTAAACAGAAACCTTGTCTTCCACTAACACTTTATGTGCCATTGGATACGCATAAAAACATCAGCATAGCAGCTTTTATGGCAGGCTGGGCCTATTTGCAGAGCTTTATCTTGTTCTGGACTCCACTCAAACTTTGCAGCTTTTGGGGTCACTTGGTAAATGAGCCAGATCAACACACCCAAATGAAGAATATATCGCTTCCAAAATTCAAGGTACCCACTAGGTATAAAGTCTCTTTTTAACAATAGGATGAATAAGATACAAGAATTTATCCTTAATCTCAGGTGGGAAATCTCAATATTCCCCACCAAAAACTGGAGCCCTAGTAATGTCACAAGGTCAGAAGGACCAGAAATTTTATTGGATTTATTTTCCAACTTCTATGCCTTTCCAATAACTCTAGAGTAATTGCTATCTCTTGTTTACTAGATATGATTATCATAATATCATCAAGGTATAGACTGGTATGGTATCTCCTGGAAGATAAAGGTAATGAAGATTCATATAAACTACATGATAACAAAGTTACACAGTTGCATAAGACAAATAAAGTATACTTCTGGCCTTACCAGCTGATAGAAAACTGCTTCTGGCCATCTTTCCTAATACATATTGAAGAAAAAACATTTGTCAAACCAATAGTTGCATAACAGGTACAAGAATATTTGTTAATTTTCTCAAGCAATAAAACCATATCAGGAATGGCAGCTATAATTAAAGACACAACCAGATTAAGTTTATTATTTTATACAGTCATCAAAGTCCATTTGTCTTCTGCAAGGGCCAAATGGGGAAGTTGAAAGGAAACATTATGATAATTATAACTCCTACATTTTCAAGTCTTTGATGGTGGCACTAAGCTCTGAAATCTCTCTAAAAATGTGGTATTTCTTTTTTTTCACTGGGTTCTTTTTGTATAAACAGTTCTAAAGGCTTTCATTTGGCCTTTCCTACTATAAGGGCCCTCACAGAATAGGTCAGAGAGATAATGTGGGCATTCCACTACTTGTTAAGTATGTGTACTCCAATTATACATTCTGGAGCTAAAGAAATAACCACAATATGAGTTTGGGGGAACATTGGACCTACTGTGAATCAGACCTGAGTTAAACTCCATTACTTGACATCTATATACCCCAACTCTAACTGGTTGACCACAGTGATATTTAGAACCTCTAAGAATTCATGTCAGTTCAAAGAAAGTGTCTAATAGTCCCTAAAAGGACTGATTATTTTCTTTATCCCAAGGTATACACAATTACTCTTTTAAAAGTTCGTAGTTACCATGGTAATGAATATGTAAACTACCTTAAGTCTGGAAATGTATTGAGGGGCTGTGACCTTTCAATTTTGTGATTTGCTTGACCTAGAGCTTTTTGGTTTGTATAGATCAAAAGAAAATCGAGTAGACCTTCCATGCTGTTTCTAAGAATACTGTGATCAACTAGCCAATATCGTAGGTCAACATGAATCATGATATTTCCATTTGTTCGTCTGTTCATGGTAATTATCCTCAACTTGATTTGACAATTGAGTACTACCACCTGACCTCTGTGGCCCATGGATCAAATTATTTCCACTGCACTTAGGTATCCCGGTTCAGTGACTAAGCTCACTACTCTAATGTCTGGCATACATAGAAGATAGGCCAAAGATACCTTCAAGGATTCAGGGTCCTTCTCTACAAACTTATTTCTCCCAAAAATAGTAAAAAAAAAAAAGTCTTCTGGACATTCTTAGTGTGGGTGAAATTGTCTTAAATAGCAAATTCAATCTAATATTATGATATCTTTAAGCTTTGGAATCCCCTTCCAGACAGTAAACTGACGATGGTTCTAAAAATTTTAATTTATTCACTGCAGGCCACCATATAGAGAATATTTTAGCCATTCAAATAAAAAACAACACCAAGAAACAAATGGCTAGAGCCTTTCTAACTTCCTAGAAAAAGTATAAAATGTATAACTCTGCTTAGTGAGCCTATATCAATAAATATAGCCTGATCCAGTTTTATATTCCTCCCACCACCAATATTTTCAATATGTATTTCCACATATGTTACCAAAATTTTTATTTGTATAATTTAGAAAACTCAAATAGTTCATTTGGAGTGCAGCATACTTTCTAATGATTCATATTTGTACTGCATCTTTAGGAGCTTACTAGAATTTGAGTCAGCTGTGATTCTTGAAGTGCCAGAGATCCAGAGGAGAGTCAACATTGTCTTTCTTGGCAACTACCTGAGGGAATGGCATGGGAATTTTCTGAATCAGTACATAATTAGCTTCAGATTGGGAAGGAGAGACCACTTGTACTGAGGTTAGGAGATCACCTCTACTGGGGATGGGGAGGTCATGTTGATTGCAGGCAAAGAGGACTTAGAACTTAGGAGCACCAAGTCCACAGGTTCACCATGATCTTTCCAAATGTCCCCATTCCAACCTATTTCTATGTCATTTTGAGGATGTTTATTTAACTTCTATGAAGCACAGCTTATTTATAAAATAATATGATGAGTGATTGTGGTCATTAACTAAAACAATGAACTGGAAAGAGTTTGATAATACCAGGAGCTGAAAGAAAGAAAAACAACTAAAACAAAACATGGGAGATAGGGTTGTGTGAAACTTTGTACCTGAACCAAAGAATGTTTACTTAACATAATGCTTTTTTCCAACAATTCCTACATTATGTAGCTTCATACAGCTGGTTAGCATGCCACTTGATATTTAGCTGGTTTTTTATACTTTTACTGGTGCATTATAGTCTCACATCATAATGTAGTTCATAATGATAATTACATACATGCACACAGCACTTGATAGGCCTTCCCCCAACTCTTTCCCCTGTATCCCTCTCCCCATACAGGATATTGAGACTGACATTATTACTCTGACATATGTATATAATGTCAGTGGAAGTTATTCCATCATAGCTTTTCAACAAATGGTGTTGACAAAACTGTAGAAAATTTGTAGAAAAATAAAATTCAATCCCTACCTTTTACCCTGCAGATGTCAATTCAAGATGGACCAAAGACCTGGAAATTAAACCATAGCCTTTAAAATTACTAGAAGAGGACATAGGTCCAACACTCTAACAATATAAGTATAGGTAGAAACTTCCTCAACAAGACCCCAAAAGCTCAGGGAATTAAAATAAGAATAAATGGGATGACATTAAACTAGAAGTTTCTACTCATCAAAAAAAAATAATAATAATCAAGAGTCTAAAGAGAGAACCTAAAGAAACCTAATGAAACAGACCTTTGCTAGCTATCCAATGCTAATTAAATAGTATTTAGAGTATATAAAGAACTTAAAAGACAACACTAAAAAAATCAAGAAATGGGCAACTGAAATAATAAACACTTCACAAAAAATACAAACATCCAATAAATACATGAAAAAATGTGCAAAATCATTATCAATCAGGGAGATTCAAATAAAAACTACACTTATATTCCATCTAACCCAATTAGAAAGGCAATAATCAAGAAATCAAACAACAGTAAATGCTGGTGAGGATATGGGGAAATGGGTACTCTTCTATACTCTTAGTGGGATTGCAAATTAGTGCAGCTGCTATGGAGATCAGTGTGGAGATTCCTCAGAAAACTAGGAATGGATCCACCCTATGCTCCAGGTATTCCCATTCCAATTTAAATGATCTAATTCTTTCCAAATCCATGTCTTCATTTTAATTATAAATATATCCCGATTAAGAATATTTCACTTGCTTTGTAATTCAGCCAGTCACAAAATGATGTTCCATATAGAATTTCAGCAGTCTTAGCCTTGTAATCATCATAGAAAAGAGTCTCCTTTAGTGAACACACAGAAACTTTCAGGTAGTTAATACTTAATAACAGTTAGGAATTCAAAATCCTATACTCATCCTTTCCTTTCACCATTTTTTCCCAGAAATTGTAGGAGTAACTAGGTAATCTCATTAGACTTGTTAGTTTTCCAATGTTTACAAGCATCATATACACAGTCACTCAATCTTTTGTATCATATGAGAGATTAGAAATATCCAATGGAGATAGTCTACATATCTCTATTGCCATATGATGATATAGAACATTAGTTTTCTATTTATAACTTAAAATAGTCATTAAAGTCTTTAATCAGATTAGAAATTGAGTTATAGAAATTCCAAAAGCAATTTAAAAGCCCACCCTTATGGTTTTTTTTTTTCATTTACAACTGTTCTCAGTACCAAATCTATACTAGTCTTGGTTCTCCAAAGAAACAGAATCAATAGAATACCCATATATTAAGTATTGATATATCTATATTATTCCATATGTATATATTTATTCATCATGAGAAAAAAGAGAAAAATTTATAAAAAGGAATTGGCTCATAGCATTTTGAAGGCTAAGTCCCAGAATCTACAGTCAACAAGCTGGAGATCCAGGAGAACCAAACGTATATAGTTCCTGTCTAAGTCCATAGTCCTGAAAACTGGGAGGACTGCTGATACAGATTTCAGCCAGAGTCAGAGTCTGAAGGCAGGAGATCAATGTTCCAGCATAAACACAAACAGAGAGGCCATTCTTTTTCACTACACCTGCTCTTCTGCTTAGTCCTACAATTAAGTGGATGTGGCCCATCCACTTTGAGGAGGATGACCTGCTTTTCTCAGTCCACTGCTTCAAATGTTAATCTAATTAAGAAATATCTTCACATAATGCCATGTTGCAAAGTGAAAGCTTAATAATTTGTTTAATTTTAATTCTCAGGAGCTTTGCTGTTACCAGACTACAGTCAGGTACAGGTTTTCAGTATTCATATAAGGCAATTGTCAGAGATTTCATGACTGCAGATTTGAGCTCTGCTTCATCTTAGAAGAATGTTCTTCCTTGATCTTTTTCTCTAATTTCCCCCTGAGTATTTTATTTTGGAACTTTTATTACAGATAGGAGTTAGAGTTAGGGTTCTCCAGAATTTATTACCATGTCTTTTAACTTCCTGCTTGTGAACATAATCTAATTCCTCTTCACAAGATTCTGAGAACCACTTTCAGCTCTTTAGTTAGCCTATTCTCATATCCATTCCATTAGTCTATTTTTCAATTTTATATTGGGATTTTAGTTTATTTTCATTTCTTCCTAAGTCATTTGCTCATTTTTAGCTATGGGCATTTTCAGTTTGTGTTTTCATTCCTCTGTGAATAATATTGTTATTTATGTTAAGATCTGAGCTCTTTCCATTTTCAGGATTTTTCAGTCTAGTGATTCCTATTCAGGGTTCTGATTTTATTCAAATGTGCAGTGATTTTTAGCTATCTGCTTCATTTTCATAAAGAAAAATCTTACATTGTAAAATATTTACAGCTAAAGTATAAGCATTCTTTCTTTTCTGACAACAAATAAATTTTCAATAGAATGCAATATGGGTGCCAAGTGAACAGAAATGGGAATCCAGTGATTAGGGGCTGTGGTGTGAGGTACATGAGCAGAGTTGACTTGTCTTTAAATAATGAGAAATATACTTGCAAGGGGGCATATTTTTGTCTTTTGAAGTAGCCAAATAAACATCAGATCCTGTTTAGCTTCTTTGCCTAATACAAATAGACATTCTATGAATCCCTATAGAAAATCTCTATTGCATTTTATTGTGCCTTTATCTTAAGTGAAAGTGCTAGACATGGTAGATAATGGTACCAAGATAATGGCACAGTTTTTCCATAGTTCTAAATTAATTGTCTTAAAGATAGGTCCCTTCATAGGAGGAAGCTATCCTGTTTCCAGTTGTCTTTAGTTGTGAGATTTGTCTAAGACTGTGGTGGGAAAACTCCTTTTTGGGGAGTACTATTTTTTTTTCTTTCTTGTGTTACTTTTCTACAACTATTGCTTTTCTCTATCAATAGCTAATAAATTTTGTAATTTGGATGTGTTTTACTTCATTTTTACTTAGGGAATTTTCAGTTATATCTGTATTTAATTTCATTGTGTTCAGAGTACACATTGTTTTATGATCTTACTATTTTTATTTGTATGATTTGCTACCTGGAAAAAATATGATCTTTTTGAATTTTCCACATACTTGTAAATATTCTATATTTGTTGAATAGAATAATTCTGCATATTGAAAAATTTCTATTTTGCATGTATTATTTTTCTCCTTATCTTTTATTGTGACTGGCTATATTTTTTACCCAGCAAACATGTTAATTCGCCTACTATTTCTGGCACAAATTCTAGGCAGCTAGATATCTTGATAGGAAGTTTTCCAGCACTGATATTAATTGAAAAGAAGCAAACTCTTTAGTTCAGGTTCTAAATTCTAATTGAAAAATTTAATAGCATAAATACCTAAAAGAAATACATTCTTCATTTGTATTTGATGACAACATAAATTAACTCTAAACTTAAATCCTTGGCAGTTAGCCGGGCGTGGTGGCACACGCTTGTAATCCCCGCGCTTAGGAGGCAGAGACAGGAGGATCACGCAGGTTCGAAGTCAGCCACGCGCGCTGGCTTAGGAGACCCTGTTTCCAAATATAAAATGTAAAAATAGGTCTGGGAGTGTAGCCCGGAGGTAGAAGGGCTTCCAGGAACCCCAGTACCATCAAAAATAAATAAATAAATAAATAAATAAATAAATAATAAATAAATCTTTGGCAGTTAATAAATCAATATATGTGCAAATAAAAAACTGGATTTCAGTTTAGGAAATAATTTCAGTTTATAAATCAATATATGTGCAAATAATTTCAAGTTGAGAAAAAATATATTTCAGTTTATGCTCTAGTTTTTGTTAAAATTTTATTACTAATTATTCTAATTTTCAAAAGCTATATACGATTTATTTGGGGCTAGGTTTTAGATGTTTGAGATTTTCTCATTTGGGGAAGAGGTTGAGTTTGCGTGATTTTTTGTGAATAATTCACATGAAAATCTTAAGAAGTAGAAGTAGTAACATACACAATTCCTTCCTTTTAGAGTAGTCACAGTGATCAAATAAACATATTCGTTGCCATGTGAGCTGTCACGGGAAATACACCATTATGTAACATACATACAGAATCACATAGAATGGATACTTTCAGGCAGTTAAGTGTACTTTGCCACTTTTCATTAAGTTTGCTATGGTGAAGAGGTGCTCAGTTAAAATCTCTAAATTCTATTAACTGCCAATTTTCTTTTTTGTTAAGAAGCTAGTCATTTAACTTGAGCCAGAGTGACAAATATAGCTGTCAAATTATACAACAAATTATTTGGGCACATTATACATGGTATTTCTCATGTTGTAAACTGTACATTGTAGTATAACATTAAAAACATAGATTTCAGGGACAAATCTATTATCAAATCCTGTATCAACACTAAATAGTGCAATAAATTTGGATATGTTTCTAAAAGTTTCCATATGTGTAAAATGTTAACAATGATTTCTGCTTCATTGAAATTTTTTTTGTTATGATATATTGTTGTGAAAGATAAATTCAATCACATGTACATTCCCTAAATGTTCTTTATTTTCCATTTAGGTGCTAGGCCAGACTTATAGTCCTTATTTAGGAGACAAATATACTCTTTACATTATTTCACTTAAGTGAATAATAGTTTAAAACTGAAAACATTTTTAGCACATTTAATTAAACAAATCTGAATGCTACTAGAATACTAAGACACTAGTGTTTCCCACAGACATGATCTACAAGGTACACAGTTGATATGAAAAATGTCTTGAATATAGCATTTACCCAGGCATTTTTTTAGACACATAAGCAAAAGAATGAAGCAAATTAATTTTCAGGGCACCTGCAACCCATTTTTTTAGTTCTTAGACTTTTTTGTCTTTTTTCATGTTTTCCTATTATCCTATTGAAGTTATTACCCTACTGTGAAACCTGGAGACAAAATGTAATACTCTTCTCTCAAAAATGCTTCCTCTCCTTAAAATAACCTGTAACCTTGTCACAATAACCTTTGACACATGAAAAAATATATGTATATATAATTTTTACTGGTAATCATAGTTTTAATTTACAAAAATATTTGTATGTTACCAAAGAATTTTAATTCCTAAGTGTAACCAATGAGATAGATGAATGACTAAAAACATTTAGATCAAATAATAGCATTCTAATAGATCATTTCTTCATTCATCTTGAAATTAGTGTCTTTAAATATGGAGTGGCTACTTCATTCTCAGTGAATCTCCTTTATGGATATGAAAAAATATCCAAATAGCACCTGATCATTTCAGACCAAATTCATCATCTCAACTCAGAAAAGTGGTAATTTGATTCATTCTCTCTCTCTCTCTCTCTCTCTCTCTCTCTCTCTCTCTCTATATATATATATATATATATATATAATCACTATATAATTGTTTAATGTATTCAGAGCCATACAATGTTAAATGGTTCATATTTACATTTATTTGCAGTTTCATGCTCATTCTTCCAGAACTGTTTTACTTGATCTTATTTTAGGTGTATTTGTGTCAGAAGTAAAGTCACTATGTTAAATATGTATGCCAGTTTAGCATTTAGTGGGTCTTTCAAAATTTCCAAACATTTAAAAATATTTAAGTATCTAGTAATTAAACAATATACTTTCTCTTCTATGTAAAAGACTATAACACTGAGATCATCCCATTGCTTTGGAGTTAATTTGAATAAATTAATCTCAAACTGTTAAATATCTACAAAAATATCTTCAAACCTTCTGCCCTAACACATTTAGATTTCAGATCTGGTTTCTTTACCTTGAAATCTTTCATATTCAATTTCTACTATTTCTCACTCCAGCATTTATCTCATGGAGTCTCACCTAAGTATTAACATCTTTAAGATTTAATTGTTGTTTGGCAGATTTTGTCTTAACTGTTAATTATGTTTTTAAACCTTTACTCTCTTTGGTACTATTATGATACATATTTTCTTATTTATAATATTTTTGGAAATATGTATTGCTAAAAGTAAAATACTTCATAATGTGATATCCAGCATCTTAAATAAAATTACATATGCAGAAAGGTATTATAAACTATTATATATAAATAAACCATAATATTTGTAGTTATTCTGTATTCAAATAATGAAAATATAAAATTAGTTCATTCCTCAATAGTCATTATTATTATGAGCATGGACCATGGTGATATATAATCAAATATAAATTTATTTTAGAAACATAACCAATGTCCTAGATAATTCAGAAACAATAACATGTTTACTCACAGTCTTAGATGTCTTAAAAATAGTTTCTATGCTTTAGTTGATCTTTTATGATTGTGATTGTATATTTAAAATGATGAAGTCAAACTATAAAACCAAGCAACATGTGGCATTGTAAATCTCTACTGGCTTACCTCCCCACTTTCCTAAGAGTTAAACTACATTTTGCATCAAACTGAAAATCCAGCTATCTTAATTATTCACCTTTTTTTTTTTACAAATAAAATTGACTCATAAAATGAGAGAACAGTTTGCTTCACAGTGAGCAGATGTGGGCATACATTACATGGCATCCCATCTGTGACCATCATATATTTCCTTGGCTCATACACACACAAAAAAAAATCATTGGTTCTTCTAAAGAAATATCAGCAGTTGAAGATATTTTACCAAGAGACCCGGACTAAGCTATTGGAGATCAGCCCTTTAAACACAATGCTTAGTTCCTCAAGGCGTGGTGGTGTGGTGGGGAGGAGCACTAAGTGTTTCTTCCTGGGTGCTCAATGCCTCACTGGGGTACCACAGAACTCTCACAAGTATTTTGATATTTGTAATCAAAGCAAAAGTAAATATTACAGCATTAAATGTATATATATATATACATATATATACATGTATAAATATATACATATATAGTAAAACAAATATACATAGTAAAATCTTTCAGATGGAAATTTGAAAAGAATATTTGAAACACCAAAACATAAAGATGAGTACAAATGCAATGAGTAAGAAGGCTAAAAAGAGAGTAATTCAATGTCAAACCAAGACTAATATATGTATTTTTACTCATACCAATATCAGAAACCTGCAAATACCCAGTAGTGGCATAGTTGGATCACATGGTGGACCCATCCACAGGTTTCTGAGGAATCTTCATACTGATATCCATAGCAGATGCAATAATTTGCAATCCAATCAACAATATATAAAAGTTCCTATTTCTCCATATCTTTGCCAACATTTGTCTGAATTCCTGATGACTGCCACTTTTATTGGGGTCAGAAAGAATGTCGGTGATTCGATTTGCATCTCCCTGAGTGCTAATGAGTTGAATAGTTTTCATATATTTATCAGCCATTTTTTCTTTTTTGGAGAAATATTTATTCAGAACCATTGTTCTTTTTATTGGGTTCATTTTTCTTTAGCATTGAACTTTTTAAAGTTATTTATATATTATTCTAAGTATCAATACTCTATCAGAGGAATAGGTGATGAAGATTTTTTCTCATTATGTGGGCTCTCTCACTAGGTTATTGATAGTTTCTTTAGCACAGAAGGTTTTTAATCTTAGGCAGACCCATTTATTGATTCTTGTTTTTATTTCCTGAGCTTTAGGGGTATTATTTAGGAAGTCTCTACCTGTACCTATTATTTTTAGAAAGGATCTTTTGCCTCCTCTTGTTAGTTGCAAGATTTCTGGTCTAATTTCTAAATCTCATAGTATATTAGTCATCTGCTTTGGAAAATAATATTGTATTAAAAAGAACAGTAATCGGATGAGTGGTATGATCAAGTAATCAGATGAGTAGTATGAAGACTGAAAATACTTTAAAATATAATACTTGTTTCATTCAAGTGAACCTTCATAGTTGATAAGAAAACTCCTATTACTTAAAAATGCCCGATGGACTCAAGAAGAAAAAAATACATGAGTTAAAGGTTAACTCATGTGTAGTTTGACTATAAAATTCTCTAGCCTCTTTGGTAGGAATATACTACGATTGCAATATACAACATATATAGTATAATGTATATAATAAATGGGTTTTGCTCTTTGGTTCGTATCAAATAACCAAAAAATTACACATTTGTTATTTCAATTTCTATGAGTTAAGACCTATAAATTACTTAATTGGGTCTCTCTATATAATTCATGGTCACTCATGAGGCTGAAATCAGGATGTTGTCCAGGGTTGAGCCTGAAGCCTCAACTGAGGAGGGATATATTTCCAAGTTCAGTCAAGCTTATAGTTCCTCTAGGACCATTTGGCTGAGAGCCTTGGTTTCTTAACTCTGGGTTGACTGTAGACTTTCCTTAGTTTCTTTTTCTTTTTTTTTTATTTACTTTTATTGGTGCACAGTAATCATATATCACATTGGAATACAAGACTTGAGTGGATATACAAGCACACATCATCAAATTAGCCCTCATCCAGCCCCCATCCCATTCCCTCCCCCTCCCTCAATCCCATGCTTGTTTGGTGATTGACTTTGATATATTTGTTTATGTACCTCCTGCGTTTTAAAGAGGCCCCATCCTCCCCTATTCCATACCCTCTGATTGGTCACCTTAATTGCTTCACTATAAGGCCCTTTCTATAGCTCAACCACTTCCTGTTGCTCCTTTCCTCCTAGTTATTGCTGATTGGGGGAAATATCTGGTTTTTTTTTCCTGCAATACTTCTCTGTGCATGCCATGTTGCAAGTACCGATCCTACTCTTGATGGCCCCAGTAGTGGCCTGGCTACCCGGTGGACTGATCCAGACCTCGCTGGCTCAAGCAACAGCCTTGCCTCATGGGAGGCCCCGATTCTGGTCTCGCTGGCCCCAACACCGGCCACCCTTCAGCTGGCTCCGATCCCGGCCACAGTGGCCCCAGCACCAGCCTAACCTCAAGGCAGGTTCCAATCCCGGCCTCAGAGGACTCAGTAGCGGCTCTGCCTCACGGCAGGCTCCGAGCCTGGCCTCACTAGCCCCAGCACCAGCCTAACCCTTAGACAGGCTCCAATCCCAGCCTCGGAGGCCCCAGCACCAGCCTTGCCTCACAGCAGGCTCCGATGCTGGCCGCTGGCCCGAGCATTGGCCTAAAACCTCGGCAGGCTCCAATCCAGGCCTCGGAGGCCCCAGCAGCGGCCTTGCCTCACGGCAGGCTCCAATGCTGGCCGCTGGCCCCGGCATTGGCCTAACCCCTTGGCAGGCTCCGATAACAGCCTCGGAGGCCCCAGCACCAGCCTTGCCTCATGGCAGGCTCTGATGCTGGCTGCTGGCCCCGGCATCGCCCTAACCCCTTGGCAGGCTCCAATCCCGGCCTTGGAGGCCCCAGTAGCAGCCTTGCCTCCTGGCATGCTCCGATGCCAACTGTTGTCCCCGGCATTGACCTAACCCCTCAGCAGGCTCCAATCCTGGCCACGCTGGCCCTGGCATCAGCCTAACCCCTCGGCAGGCTCCGATCCCAGGCCTGGAGGCCCCAGCACTGGCCTTGCCTCACGACAGGCTCCGATGCTGGACTCGCTGGCCCCAGCACTGGCCTAACCCCTCAGCTGGCTCCAATCCCGGCCTCGGAGGCCCCAGTAATGGCCTTGCCTCACGACAGGCTCTGATGTCAGCCATTGGCCTCAGCACCGGCCTAACCCCTTGGCAGGCTCGGATCCCAGCCTTGCTGGCCCCGGCACTGGCCTCACCCTTCAGCAGGCTCCAATACGAGTAACCTCTTCACCCAGCCATTTGTCCCCCGTTCTCAAGGGTATGTGGTGGTAGCATTCTGCCTCTGGGGTTGTTACTTCAAAGGTTCAGATGTAATGCATCAGATTTCTGCCTCCTCTGAGTACTGGCCAATGCCATTGCCACTGCCTCCACCATTTCAAATCTTTCCCAAGCTCTTTTTCCACTCTGAATGTTGTCCAGTATTCCTAAGCATGCGTGATGGTAGCATTCGACATTTGGTGTAATTTCTCCAAAAAAATAATGTTGGTAGGATCTGATTGCTGCTTCTCCTGAATACAAGTCTTCACTGCCATCGCAGAGACCGCTTTCAACACTGCTTTTCTCCTTGGTCTCCACTAACCTCTCTCCTTATAGGTAATGTCCAAGATTCTTAACAATGTAAAGAAACAGTCCTCCTTCATGGGGAATTTTTCCAAAAGTTCCAGTTCATTTGGATAAGTTTTGTCTGCATTTCCAGTATCCTGGCATCCACCTCGGCTTTCTTGACCCCTCTCTGATATTTTTCTTTTTTCTTTTTCTTTTCTTTTCTTTTTTTTTTTTTAAATAAGAGAAGACAGTATGTGTGGTTTGAAGAGGTAGTGGGATCAGGCACTAAGTAGCACTGTGACCCAGCCCGGTTTCTCCATGTGTCCAGCGTGCTCCACGTGGGCCGGCCTGGGACCCAGAGTCCTCCTTAGTTTCTTTTTCAATATGGCAGCTTTTTCAATATGGCAGCTTACTTTAGCAAAGTCCATAGAGATAGAGAGAAGGATAGTTTGCTATCACAAAACAAATTATATTCTTTTGTAACCTAATCATAGAATGGCATCTTCTCAACATTTTCATATTCTACTAATTAAAATCCAGTTTCTCTATGGAAAGAAATCATGTATGGTAGGGAATACCCAGAAATTTGGATCAAATGAACACATCTTAGAGGCCACCACCTGTAATAACAAAAGCCTTATATAAATAACCAGGATCTGCTGGTTGATATTCTATTAAATATATACTTTAATTCATGTTTTCTTCCTATTACTTACCTCTTATCTATTCCTCTGCTTATTTTAAATTTATCAGAATTTTGGGTGAGATACTCCAATATAAAATTCAAATTACTTAAGAATACTTAAGGGGGAAACTGTATTTTACTCACATAATAGTAAATCTGTTAAGTGCAAGGACTATGGTTTTTATATATCTTGATTGTAGTTAATATAATGCACCTAACTAAAAAGCCTAAGGTTTGGATATTACATGTAGACTTGACCTTGCTTTTTAAATCTTTTTCAAAAATACGCATTAGAAAAAATAAAATCAACTGTGATGTTACAGTCTCAAGGTTTAATTTTATTTCCTAGAAGAGTATTAGTGGCAAGAAAGTTGTTTTTGGTATCAGGGAGTTTAATTATGAACTCAATCTTAATATATCCTCAAATTTTGAGGATATTAATAATGACTGGTAAGGGTCCACTAAATACTTATCTACCTTTCCCTGAAAGAGAATTATGCTTAACTTTTTAAAATCTCATTTTTCTAAAATCATAGAATTATTCAATGACACACTTAAATATAATGATCAAGTTCTTAATATGCAAAGCAAATACCTTATTAAGCTTCAAAAATGAATTAGGATTTCTGATAGCTGTATCACAGAATAAGACAAATATCTTAAGTATAAACTGGACATTTCTTTGTCTAAGAACACCTCCAGAACTCCCCCCAAATTTTCTGGACCATGAAGTGACTTCATATATACATAACAGCCTCACCATGCCCTCACATGTTTCCCCTTTCTCTTCCAGGTCCTTTTTGCCATATTAAGAGGGAAAGTATTAAAACAACAAGGTTCTATTAAGTCTATTAACCGCATGCCAATATTAAATATAATATTAGAAGATTCCTGAAAAACACTAATAAAGACACAGAGAAAGGCAAAGAGAAGTATAGAAAGCTTGGATACTTGTGACCTGTGGAGACATATAAAGGTATACTAGACAATTCTTAAAGCCACAGAATAAAAATCATGTACATGAAATATCAATTTACATAGATATTTTGAGAAAATACATCAATTGAAACATACAAGTAAGAAATTCATTATGAGAAGTATCCTGAGATTTGTGACGAGATTCTCAAGAATATAAGCTCAATGTCCTTCACTATAAAGGGCTACTTTGAAAGTATTAGAGTATTAATAGAAGATGTGTTAGTATAGAAGAACAATGATATTTGTTAACCACAACATAAGTATAAAGGTGTATACAAAAAATACAGAAATTGAATCCTTTCTTCTGCAGGTCTTAATGCTATTCTATTTTTAAAATGCTATTATTGGTGCATTGTAATCAGACGCCAAAATGAAGTTCAAGGTGGTCGGGACATACATGCACATAATCTTTATAAACCATCGAACTTTGGATCAATCCTGGGTCCACTTTTTATTATATTTGTTGCCTGAATGTTCTTACTCTGTGTAACTAAGCTCATACAAAACCAGGTAAATAAAATATCTAATCAGACTTTTAACCAGCTTCTCCTTAGAAACTATCAGCTTTGAAACTTGGAAGATACCGATTCCCAGGGACGACTGACAGTCTACAGAGACGGATCCCTTCGTGATGGAGACTTATGATACAAGCCCTCCTGGAAGACAGCTAGATAATACCTCCTATCCACCATCCTGGCGACTGCCTCATGTCTTTGTGGGATTTGCATCTTCAGGGAACATTCGTCAACTTTTGCCCTGATGACATTTACTTTTTATGGCCTGGACTTGAGGGCTGTTTTCCCTACTCCTCCCAGCCCCTTCCCATCACTGCCCCCTTCAGCAAGAAGTAGTCAGAATGATCGGACGCCCCGTGCCCCTAAAAAACCAAAAAGGGAGGAATGTTAGGATAAGCAGCCCAGTCATGCCAAAGATGGCGCCTCTCCGGCTTCTCTTCCGGATTGTGCTGATTACCTCATAGCTTGCCAAAGAGGCCACAGGATGCCCAACAACCAGTCTCCTGATAACACACTCACTGGGGTATGAGCCACCCAATCAGTAAACACCCCATACTTTGTGCAATCTTCCGCTGTGAGTAGAAGTCCCCTCCTCCCAGCTGCCTGATATAAAAGGGAGCTGGGCTGTCTTAATAAAGCTTTTGCTTGCTTGCTTGCTTATCTCCGATGGCTGGCCTTGGTTCTTTCCTGCGCCAACCCCCCTTCATTGGTCCCAAAGACCCCCGACCCCCTTCAGTGATGATCTCCCAAGTTTGAGTGTCATGCACTAAATAGAACTATGTTAAAATAAATAACAGAAGCCAGGTGTGGTGGTGCATGCTTGTAATCCCAGCATGAGGGAGGCTGAAACAGGAAGATTGTGGTTTCAAGAACAGCCTCAGCTACTTAGTGAGGCCCTTTGCAACTCAGTGAGACCCTGTTTCAAAATAAAGAATAAAAAATAGGACTGGGGGTGTATCACAGAAGTAGAATACCCCTGGGTTCCATCCCCAGTACCGCAAAAAAAAAAAAAAAAGATAATAGGTATTTAGTGTCTGATATTTAGCTGGAAAATAGTAAAATGTGACCCTGACATTTTGTAAGAGCAAATATAATTTTTTAATATACTTCACTTATTCGAAGGGAGGAATGTTAAACAATTTTTAAAAATTCTACTCAGTAAAATATTTGTATTAATACTAATAAACTATATGCCATATGACAAATGTATATGTGTAAGAGACAAGAATTTATTTCATACTAGAGAAAAGTACGTAAGAAATATAATCTAACAGTCTAGCTTGTAACTCTACAAATTTATGGTAAACTGAGATTTTTTAATCAATTGAGTCTATCTACTCTCCTACATATATAAAAAGATTATTTAAATAAATTTTAGATGTGCTTAAGTTATTAAATTCATTTTCTTAAATTATTAAAATGGTTACCTGCTAATAAGCTTTTTCTATCTGCTTATATATTCCCTAAGATTATATATATATATATATATGGATATAGTCTTAAGTTACAAGTTAACATAAGATTGAATAATACTAAGTTGGGAAAAGAGACCTTTCTTGAGTAATTCTAGTAATTATCTAATGGGGGGACATGGAAGTTGAAAAGAAAGTGCTGTAGAGACGCTAATGTTGTGTAACAGAATAAAAGAATGTTTTTCTTCTCACTGTGTTTTAATAAACCACTTCTAGACAAATGACAGTGCTTGTACCATGCTTAGCAGAATGAACAAGGATCCTCTCAATCTGTGATTTCTCATATACTGGAAAAGCTCCAAAAAGTCGGCCTTGCAGTCATTCATAGACTGAGTAAGCTCCCTATTTGTTTGTTTGTTTGTTTGTTTGTTTTTAGTACATATGATATCATGTCTTAAGAATGATAGAAAAATTCTCCATATGCAAGATATATTTATGCTAAATGTCATTCTTTAATTTTCTTATAATACTGTAAAAGTTTCCTTTAACTATCTTGTAGTGTTATTTATTCTCATGCTCTTATAAACTCTTTGATGAATTGTTCTATTATCCCTCTAAAATATATATGTAGATTATATCCTATAAAATATTAATGCAAATGTAATGAAACACAGACCACCAATACATATGCCAATTGAGAAAAAGTAGAACACTTAACACAAATATGTTATAAAAAAACTGACTTAGGAAGAAATGGACAACTTCAAAAACCAAAAATTGAACTAGTAATACAAAACATAATTAAAGTAATAGAAAAAAAGACTGTTTCTCTACTGAATTTTTCAACATTCAGAAAACAGAAGAGACCACCTCAGCATTATATAAAATTTTCTTCTAAAAATAAAATGCCCCCTGACTCCTCTCACTTTTCTCCTGAGGAGAACAGTGGAGAGGAAAGTCATAGGACAATCTCACTCAAGAACATAAATATAAAATGCAAAATAAATGGTCCTGTGTTTTCACTCTTCAATATAAAATATTCAATCCTTTGTCATCAATAAGGATATCAAAGAATTGAAAAACACCACTTACCACCTTCATCTAATTGACATACATTTCAAGTGACATGAAAATATTATTACCTAAGTCGGACTCATACTCCCAAACCTAGATGTAATATTTCAGGCCCAACTGTAAACAATCCCAGAAACTTTACCTGACAGGCCTTCAGGAGAAACCTGCCCTCCACATGGGAGGCATGCGCAGGACTAGTGCTTTGCACCCTGAGAAAGGAGCTGCAGTCAAGGACCTACAGGCTGGTTCTGCTCTCAGGCCCATCAGCATTTATGGCCCCCAGCTGCCTTTATCCCAGGCCTTTCTCTCTGGAGCCTTCTACTGATATCTTCTCTAGGTCTCTTTGCTGATGCTTTTTTTTTTTTTAATCAAGGGCAAATAGGGATACCCTACCTGATCCTAATAAAAAAGACAGAAGATGCTTTTCTCTACTCTGACTCAGTACTCATTGTACTGCCATTCTTAGCATAAAGGCTCTACTAATTTGCATTTGCACCAAAAGTGTAAGGATTCTTTTTCCTCCATATTCTCATCAATATTGTATTTTTCTAATAATTATTCTTGCTGTAGTGAAGTAATATCTCACTGATTTTCATTTGATTTTCCCTAACGATTGTTAATGTTGAACAGGTTTTCATTTACCTGTTGGGCACTTACAGGTCTTCTATAACTTTTATTAATAAAAACTACTAAATATTATAGGGTTAGTGATACATATAAATCTGAACAAATTATAAAATATTAAAAAGAGAATAAAGCAGCATGTGCAGTAGCACACACCTGTAAATGCAGTGCTTGTTAGTCTGAGGCAGGAGGTTCACAGGTTCAAGACCAGTCTCAGCAACTCAGTGAGACCATTTCAGGATAAAATATAAAAAAATAGGGCTGTGGGTATAGCTCTGTTGTAGAATGCCTCTGGGTTCAACTTCTAGGCCCCCTCCCCCCCCAAAAAAATGAACCAAAGGAAAAGTATTTAAAAAGCAAGGGAAAGGGATAATTTTTTTTTTTTCCGGGTCTGGGATGGAACCCAGAGGCACTTGACCTCTGAGCTACACCCCCTGCCCTATTTTTTATTCTTTATTTTGAAACAGGGTCTCACTGAGTTGCGGAGGGCCTCACTAAGTAGCTGAGGCTGTCCACGAACCGCAATCCTCTGGTCTAAGCCTCCCAAATAAAAGGGATAATTAAAAAAAAGTTCTGAGGCCAGGCGTGGTAGCAAATGCTTGTAATCCCAGCATTACAGCATTCCGGAGGTAGAGATCAGAGAATTGTGGTTCTAGGACAGCCTCAGCTACTTAGCAAGGCCCTTCGCAACTTAGTGAAACCCTGTTTCAAAAACTAAAAATACTGAACAATAGGGCTGGGCTGGAGGTGTAGCTCAGACGTAAAATGCCCTGGGTTCCATCCCCAGTACTGAAATAAAAAAATTCTTGATTGGTTCTTCCTGGCAAGATCGGAAGGAAGTAAAAGGTTAATTTGGGCAGTAATTAAAACACCAAGATATAACTATTTAATTTTTGCATTATATTATAGGTTATATACCCCCAGCACTGCAAAGAAAAGTCTAAAGTTAAAAATACTCTTTATTGCCCCATAAATAACATAATACCAAGTATTTCAATCTAAAAAATGTATTTAAAATGCTAATCATAAAAATATCTAAAAGAAATATTAACAAGAACAATTACTACCAAATTATGTTTTTAAAGCATACACTCTAGAGCCAGACCATTGTTAAATGCCTGTATTTATTTTTAAGCTTTTTAAAATTTTTCTGTTGGTGCATTGTACTCATACATCTTAATGGAGTACAAGATGGTAGAGGCATACATGCACACGTCACTCATTTAGCCCTTCCCCAATTCCCACCCCATTTCCTCCTCCTCCCTCCTTCTTAAGTTTGGCTTAGTGATGGATTTTGATATGTTTGTGAATGTACATCATGAATGTTAGGGAATTTTTCTCTGCCCCCTCCCATCACCCTCAGTCAGGTCACCTTATTTGCTCATCTACTCCTTCTCCCTTGACCCATTTTCTCCCTAGCTTCCATAGTTAGGAAGAGCATCCAATTTCTTACTTTCTGTGACTGACTAATCTTAATTAGCATAATGTTCTTCAGTTCCATTCATTTCCCTGTAAATTGTGTAATTTTATTCTTCTTTATGGCTGAGTACAAATCCATTGAGTACATGCCTGCATTTAAATTCTGGCTTTTCAGCCGGGCGTGGTGGTACACGCTTGTAGTCCCCGCGCTTGGGAGGCGGAGACAGGAGGATCAAACAGGTTCGAAGCCAGCCTCAGCTACTTAGTGAGGCTCTCAGCAACTTAGTGAGACCCTGTTTCCAAATAAAATATAAAATAGGTCTGGGTGTATAGCCCGGAGTAGAAAGCCTCTGGGTTCCACCTCCAGTACCACCATAAATAAATAAATAAATAAATAAATAAATAAATAAATAAATAAATTCTGGCTTTTCTACAAGCAGCTATGTGAGCTTAGGTAAAGTACATATTTTTTTTCATTTCTTCAGTTTCCCCATTTGTCAAAATGCATATAGTTGTGTGTGTTTTGTCTTCTTGTTTTGTTTTGTTTTGTGTGGTGCTGGGGACTGAACCCCTGGTATTCTGCCTCTGAGCTACACCCTCATCCCTATTTTACTTTTTATTTTTAAACAGGGTCTCACTAAGTTGCTGAGTGCTTGGCTAAATGCTGAGGCTGGCCTCCAGCTTTCAATCCTCATGTCTCAGCCTCACCAGTACTGGGATTACTGGCATGTGCCACTATGGCTAGCTTAAAAGGATGCAGATTTATGCTGTATTTCATAGTATTACTTGTAAAATTGAATCATTAGTATATTAACTTGCCTAAAATGGTGCTGGGAATAGAGTGAATTTTTACTTTATCATAAATATCCATGGATCTTTCACTTACTTTGGAGAGACATTAGTGAATACATGCTGACTCCCCACCATTTTTTAAAATATAAATTGACTTCTTAAATGGAAGCAGAACTCAAAGTGGACCTCCTGTTGAGCATCCACTCAGGTATGATGACATATCCTGTCCTGTACTAGGACATAAAAGGCTGAGAAAAACAGCCCTCACTGGGCTGGGAAATGGCCAGTTATTACTTGTGAAAAAGTCAGCATAGTCAAGCAGTGTAGCTCATTCCTTTAATAAAGAAATTTGCTAAGACATTTGATTATCTAGGATAGTATCCAAAATAATGTCCTAATATACAGGATGGTTTCCAAACTTTTTTAAACAAAGAACTCTATTTTCACAGACTACCCCAAGGTTCTAAGAATGCTTTCAGAATTACTGGTCAAGACATCAATTTTGCAGATATTAAGTTTGTACTTTTTACCAAGACACAAGTTCTTGACACTAGAAATACAGGAGTGTGTGGACAAGTTCCTAACTTTAAAGAAGCGTTCATTCTTGTAGGAACAATAACATTTCAATATTGAGGCATTTTAAATGCTTAGTACCTAAAATTTGGTACTCAATATAATCTCCTTCAGTTTTGTATAACTTTATAATCTTCACTTAAAGTACAGAATAATAATTTTACTCTGAGGATTTTTAAAATGTTATCATCATAATACTTTCTGAAAAAATCTAAAATTATACTGGTAGCATCATAACCCCACTCCTGGCATGTAAAATCGTGACCATTTATAGTAACAGAAAATGACCAAAAAAAAAAATGGACTTTATTTCTGTGCCTATATTTCTATTCCCATGTTCTCTTATTTTTCACTCTTTTCACTTATAAATTCAATCATTGTATATAAATATATGTCATATGTGTCCTGCTTCTCTGTTAGGTATTTGATACCATTGGGAATCATTCTGAGTCTGTTCTCATATAAATTCTCTAGTATTTAATGTTACACAGTGTTACTTTTTTTTTGTCTCTTTAGAGAAAGATAGCTTATGTAGCGAAGAGAAACTACAAAATGGATCCACAGCCTTAAAAACCCTCAGAAAGGTAACTGTCAAAATGTACAACTTGCTAACAAGCATAAAAATGAAGGATTTGTTGAAAGGTCAGTTCCACTCTAAGCTTTTATCTGTTCATGGAATAGCCCTGTGGGAACACAGGTTATCTTAAAAGACAGTAATATCTTTATGACTCCAGGAATTAAGCTGGAAAGGCAAAAATCCCAGGAAACTCTATAAAAACATTAAATTCATACCAAAGCAGTATATAAAGCCAGCCCACATGCTTCTGAACCTACAGTGTGCCCTAAATGTATGAAGACACCTGCTTATTTAAGACATTAGAGACTAGTACTTCCCAGTGTGGGGAAAATATCTTTATTTAGAGTACAGGAAAGAAAAACAATGTGATGGATTAATTGGCTACACCTATTTCAGAATTATTTGATTAATAAAGGATTTTTAAAAGGACTGTCTAAAGTGTGTGTGTTTTATTTTGTTTTATTGTTATGTTTTGTGTTGTATTATTATATTGTGAAATATATATACATACATATATATACTTAGCCTCCATTTTCTGGCATACAACTCTTAAATTCTGGTATTTTCTAAAGTGATAAGTGATATATGGCAATGCTTAGTAACTCAAATTTGTATAACTGTTTTGTACAACTTTATCATCTTCAGGTAAAGTACAGAATAATCTTCAGTTGAAGTACAAATTGCCATATAGCTCTTTGTATGAAAATGACTGAGCCTCTGGAGGGGGCCTGGTCATAGGAAAGACCAAGGCAGGATTAGAATGTTGCAACTTTCCACCCTAATTCCCAACAGCCTGGAAGAAAGGGGAGCTGAAGGTTAATCATTGGCCAATATTTAAACAATCATGTCTATGTAATAAAGCTTCTGTGTAAATCCTAAAGGACAGGGGATTGATAGCACACCAAGATGGAAATTTTCAACCCTCCTACACAACACCCTATGCTTTTTTTTTTTTTTTTTTTTTTTTTCGGTACTAGAGATGGAACTCAGGGGCATTTTACCTCCGAGCTACATCCTCAGCTCTATTTTGTATTCTTTATTTTGAAACAGGGCTCACTGAGTTGCAAAGGGCCTCACTAAGTAGCTGAGGCTGTCCAAAACTACAATCCTCCTGTCTCAGCCTCCCAAATGCTGGGATTACAAGCATACGCCCCCACAGCCGGCTCTTCTGTATTTTTAAGAATACCCTTTATATTAATTGGTAAACATAGTGCTTCCAGATTTCTTTGACTCATCTAAGCAGCCCAACGAGGGATTTGAGGGAGTCTCAGTGGAAAGCAGTTCAGTTAGAATCACAGGTAAATTGAAAAACTATGGAGCCAGCTGAGATGTTCATCAACAGATGAATTGACTACAAAATTTTGGAACATATACACAGTGGAGTTCTACTCAGCTATAAATAACAAAATTATGTCATTTGTAGGAAACTGAAGAATATTATGCTAAGTGAAAGTAGTCAGTCACAGAAAGTAAAAGGTTGATTCTTTTTTCTCATATGCGGAAGCTAGAGAGAACTTGGGATACAGGAGGGATTCTAGACAAAGGAGGGGAAACCTTAGTGGAGTGAAGGAGGGGACCTAAATGAGGGAGATAGGAGGGGAGGAAGATTTGAAGAGGGGAGCACCTCAATGGACAGGATGGACATGCACAAACTTATCAAAGCCAATATACTGCATTGTGCCGAGCCAGGAAGGTGGGAAGTGCGTGGGAACTGGGGGAGGACTCAACAAGTGCTGTGTGCATGTATGCTTCCATCACCTTGAACTCCAACCAGACATACCATTATAATACGCTGCTAAAAATGAAATACATAAAACAATCTGGGGCTTGTTACTGGTATCTAAAGAGGAGAGCATTCTTGCGATTGAAACTAAGCCTGTGGGATCTGATGTTACATCCCTGTAGATACTGTCAAAATCAAATTGGATTAGATGACACCCAGATGGTGACCACAGTAAAATTAATTATTTTGCTGCTGGGGGGAGAAATCTCCACAACTTCTATCTTTTTTTTTTTTTTTTTTGTGGTACTGGGGTTCCTGGAAGCCCTTCTACCTCCAGGCTATACTCCCAGACCTATTTTTACATTTTTATTTGGAAACAGGGTCTCCTAAGCCAGCGCGCGCAGCTGGCTTCGAACCTGCGCTATCCTCCTGTCTCTGCCTCCCAAGCGCGGGGATTACAAGCGTGCGCCACCACGCCCGGCTGTCCACAACTTCTGAGGTCACAAAATGATGTCTGAGTTGGGCGTGGTGGCGCATGCTTGTAATCCCAGCATTCGGAAGGCTGGGACCGGAGGATTGCGGTTCTCAGACAGTCTCCGCTACTTAGTGAGGCCCTCTGCAACTTAGTGAAACCCTGTTTCAAAATAAAGAATAAAAAATAGGGGAGAGGGTGTAGCTCAGAGGTCGAATGCCCCTGGGTTTCATCCCCAGACCTGCAAAAAAAAAAAAATATATATATATATATATATATATATATATATATATATATATATATATATGATATCTGAT
The DNA here is from genome assembly GCF_963383645.1 of Muscardinus avellanarius. Taxonomy (NCBI): domain Eukaryota; kingdom Metazoa; phylum Chordata; class Mammalia; order Rodentia; family Gliridae; genus Muscardinus; species Muscardinus avellanarius. The sequence goes on from NC_137800.1 coordinate 44,808,682, forward strand.
ATGAGTGACTGGTAGAAGAAACTGAAACTGTGTCTGAGTCTATTTTTCTGTTAAAAATGTTTTTTGCATGTTTGTTTTGATTTGAATCTTGTTAGATTGAAACAGGGACATTGTCAGCCCCACCCCTGAAAGTTCCAGCTGGCTGATGCATGTAACTGCAGTTAAACAGCAATGGCCTAACTGCTCTAGCCAGTGTGGACAACTGCAAACATGTATGTCACCCAGTTGCCGACACAGGTGTCCCTAGTTCCAAGAACTCTGATATGAACCACTGCTTAAGAAACAACAACCTACCTGCCCAGAAAGCTCTCAACTCCTTGCTCTCCTCCACCCTCAAAAAACAGCCTCATAAATGGTTTCAACCTGCATGCTTCACTGGCCCCGCCTTTGGACCCGTGGACCTTGCCTGGGAGTGCAGAATACAGTGCCTCTTGCTTTCTACTTGGCCTGCTTGCCTCGGTCCCTGTGTCGCAACTTTACAATTCCAAGTACAATTGCTGATAGATTTTATTTTTCTTAATGTTGGAATTTCTTTAGTTGACATTCAAGGAAGTGAATGAAACAGGAACAAAAAGAAACTTGAAATTTTCTGAAAGCAGAGGTTACATTTGGAATTCTTCCAAAGCTTTATTTCTCTCCCAGTAAAATAAATGAGAATGCAACAAATAAGAGTTTATCTAGCCTGTATAGAGAGAAATTAGGTGATGGTGTCTTGGCTCACATTCTTACAAGTCATATTAAGTCATTTGCATTCAGAAACTGCCCAATATTCAGAATATGCCTTTTACTTAAACCGAATTTATCACTGAATTGTAAGGACAGCACTCTCTCTCTGTAGCTGAGATCAAGGAGGACTGAAAATTGGAAAAAAATTGTTTCTGATTAAACATTATATTCACTCTAAAGAAAGAAATCCCATTAGAATTTGTTTCTGGATTTCTACTTCATATATTTTTCACTTTTCTTTTGAATTTCTAGTCAGAATGACTCATCCATAGTAGATGAATTTATGGAATCTTAGAACAAATGTGACACAATATAAAGCACAAATTCAAAGAACGTCAGAACAAAGGGGAAAAAAGAAAAATATCAGAAATAGATAATCATAACCATGTACAGTGGCACATGCTTATAACCCCAGTGCTTGAAAAGCTGTGGCAGAAGAACTGCAGGTTTGATAGCAGCCTCAGCAGTTTAGGCAGACCCCTGGTAACTGAGAAAGACTATTTCAAAAAATAAAGGCAATTAATAAAATCAGAATGGCAGGGAGTGTCTCTTGCATAACCTGCCTGGGTCCAATCCTCAGTGCCAAAATAGAAAACAAATAAATGATAGTGGAAAAAAGTAGCAGAATGGGCAGTCTGTGATTTCTCATTCTTGGTCTCATTTCTATCAATAACTCACTGTATATTCTTCACCTATAAAGTTTTGGATGGGATTCTATAACCCCCAATATCATTCTTAGCTGAAAATGATATTAAATCGGTCTACTTATACTTCCTGGGGCACATTCTTTTCTCAAATCACTACAGGTAAATTTATGATGGCTAGAGAGGTGTATATTCAAGTGGTGTTCTGAAGACAGAGCAAGGAGTAGACAGCTCAGCTAAAGAAAAATACAGAGAAAGCTCAAATAAGCCTCTTCATACCTAGAAACCTGGGAGAATGAAAATCTGTTTCTTTCTCAAGAAGAGGCAGGTTAAAAATCAACTAAAAAGCAGTAAAATGTGCCTCCTGTGCACTGTGGAATGCCCAGGTGGACAAAAGGAGATGCTGCAGGTCCCAAGTACTTTCATAATGAGGTCATAAAATACAGAAGAGCCTGGCTCAGTGGTTTGCAGAAGTTGGTCGATATATTCATACAGAGGGCACAAACATAAGCCAGTTAATTTTGGCTTTCTTCCATTTTAATTGAAACTATATTCTCTAGTTATTTCTCTTGTTATCACTAAGAGCAAAAAAACCCTATTTATTTATTTATTTATTTATTTATTTATTTATTTATTTATGGTACTGGGGATTAAAACTGAGGCATTCTACCTCCAAGCTACATCCCAGCACTATTTTAAATTTTTATTTTGAAACAGAGTCTTGAGTCTTGCTAGGTTGATGGGAGTCTCACTGTTTCCCTAGGCTGTCCTCCAACCTGTGATTCTCCTGTTTCAGACTCCCAATTACTAGGTTTACAAACATGTGCCACCATACCATGCAAAATAAATAATAATAATAATAATAATAATAATAATAATAAAAACTTAGTTATCTCTCTGAAAAATGCAGTTTCATTTTATTATAGAACATTACGTTTAAATAGAGGATTAGTGACTTTGTTTTGTTTGGTGGAAGTCTGTCGAAACAAAAACTTTCACTTTGCAGGCATGGTGGCGCATGCTTGTAATCCCTGCACTTGGGAGGCAGAGACAGGAGGATCGCGCAGGTTCGAAGCCAGCCGTGCTGGCTTAAGAGACCCTGTTTCCAAATAAAAAAAGTATAAAATAGGTCTGGGAGTGTAGCCCAAAGGTAGAAGGGTTTCCAGGAACCCCAGTACCACACACACAAAAAAAAACCCTTTCACTTCACAAAACTAAATAATTCAAAAGGACTATATTTAGAACTATTGCAATAGTGGACTGAAGCCAAAATTCAGTCAGATCTCAATTTCATTACAATAAAGGGCTGGATCATTTTTTAAGTGTGCTAATTAAAAGCCATCTATATTTGATGATTGTCCTCACTCAAAGGAAAAGTTCCCTTCTCTCATCTTCATGACATGAGGTGGTTTTGTAACTTGAACAAGATTCTCAGGGATCATTAGACTGGCAACCTGACACAGAGGTTAGAGATAGGGTGCCATATCACCTGATGATTAAATTCCAAGGAGATGGTCATCAAGTCCTTCAGAAAGATACTCCTTGATGATAAAACTATTAGGAGGCTTTGTAAAAGATTTTACATCTCAAAAGAAGCAGAAAAATAATTTTTATTTTTTAAAGTAAATTATTTGTAAAAAGGAAAGTCAGGGAATTAGTAAGAAAAAATTTGTCTAAAGTTTGGCCAAGCTGAAGGGACCATGTTAGGGCCTCCTTGGTCATCTGGTAGGCCACAACTTAAAATATTAGCAAAAATGTAAATCCATAACCTATTTAATATAAAAGAGGGAAAATAATGTATAAGAACATACTTCAGTCAAAATTCTTTAAAAAGATATTTTCCCCAACATCCATATCATGATCAACAGAAATAAGCAAGTACAGAGTTTAATAAATTCGGACTCCTGACCTAAGTGTAGAAATGCAAACAAGTATCAAATGCATTTCCCCTTCTTGAGATGTTTCTCGTCTAGAACAGAAGAGGGGTGTTGAGAAATAATGGTCACAGTGGGTGTGATGGTGCTTGCCTGTAATCCCACTACTTGGGAGGCTGAGACAGGAAGATCACTGATTAGAGGAGACCCTTAGCAACTTAGTGAGACTTTCAGCAATGTAGTAAGACCTCACTTCAAAACAAAAAATAAGCCGAGCGTGGTGGCGCACGCTTGTAATCCCCACGCTTGGGAGGCAGAGACAGGAGGACCGCGCAGGTTCGAAGCCAGCCGCGCTGGCTTAAGAGACCCTGTTTCTAAATTAAAAAGTATAAAATAGATCTGGGAGTGTAGCCCGGAGATAGAAGGCCTTCCAGGAACCCCAGTACCACCAAAAATATAAAATAAAAAAAAATGAAAAGGGCTGGAGATAAAATGTTCTGAGTTTAATACCAGTACCCCACACACAGGAGAGAGAGAGACAGAGAGAGAGAGATTGAGATTGGACAAAACAAGTTGATATATTTTAAATAACAAATGAGAAGTACTGATAGAGATAGATTCAAGAACTCATCAAAGGGTATAAGGACTGGCTTGGAAACAGAGCTGCATATGTAAGGGTCTGTTGAATTAACCTTTCTTTTCAATTATTAGTATTATTATTATTATCCATAAGGTCATAATTACTTTTAATATAATATATATTACATATAATATACATATACATTATTATGTGTAATATATAACATTATATGCATCTATAAAATATGTGCAATATATATGCATATATACACATATGTATCACATATGTTGTTTGTGTTACAGTTTATGGGTGATGGTTATGGGTTAGGGGAACTGTCCCCAGGGACCCCTGTTAGGCTCCTGGATGCAATTTCCCTCAAAACACACAAAAAAACCACAAATCCCACAGGTTCTGGTCCTGAGCTAAGGATAGATATGCAATAGCTCGGACTCTTGCTGAAGATTTAAAGAAGTTTATTAAAAAGATAGAAATACAAAAGACAGTTACAGCCTCATGTTACCCAGGGGTACCATGAGGGGATGCTTCAAACAAAATCACCAAAAAATCCCTGGATGCAGAGTATTCTTATAGCCAGCCTGACCAGATCTGCAGTAGGTCCTTTGATATGTAGATATCCTGCCCTATCTCTAACCCAGGTATCCTGCTATGTCTGGGACCCAACCAGAACCACCCCTTCTGGGGCAGGGGGGCATCTCTGTCTCCAGGCACAGAGCCCCACATCTTTTCTTACACTCCAAAATGTGTTAAGTTGCTTATCTGGAATCTAGGATTTCCTAACATCCTTGAGGAAGTTTACCTCTCTTGAGAAATGCAAAAAGGCCCTAGGCTTCTTCTATTCCTTTGCTAATTATCCATGGTGAAATATGCCACCCTCTCCACACAGCTGAAGGGTCCAAGAATTGCCCACCAACCCAAATATCAAAGGACTCACAAGAGATGTAAAAATGCAAGCGAGGTTTATTGTCCCGCTAGCCAGGGGTCGAGACCAAGACACTATGGCGGAGGTTCGACCCCTCCCCACTCCACGCTCTGAATTTTATAACCCTAGGAGGGAGTGGTTACACATGAGGGAGTGGTTACACAAGTCAGAGCCCGCCAACCTTAGAATACAACCAATCAGATACAAGGACAAACAAGTACAACCAATAATTTTAAAACATGCATCCACACACGTCAGAGCCTGCTCTGCCTTTCCCACCCACCTTGGCTGGGCCAGGCTTATCTCTGCACTGAAGAACAGATTATCTCTGCACTGGAGAGCAGATTAGCCTGGCCTTGTTTGCTGATCTAGCTCAGAGATATGGGGATGGGGTCCCACTTACAAAAACCTTGGCCGGCAAGCTGGAGATTAGAGGCTTTGACCTTGTGGGTGCCCTACCCTTGTCCTTGGATGGATCTTGATTTTATTTCCAATCCTACCCTACTTCTATCTTAACTATATTTTAATACCTCATTTCTAATCCTAATATGGGAGAAGACTTCTCTAGTTAACTTCTCATATAGGGGGGGAAAGCACTTCTTCCAGCCTGCTTTCCAGTACCCCTACACAGCTTCTGGCTTTCTTCACTACCAAAGATATATTTTAAAACTGAAAATCTTTCCCAATACTGGTACATTAATACATTTTGAAACCTCTTCCCAATACAGGTACAGTTTGACTTGCTTGAATATAGATCTCATTTAGGGTTCCTGGAACTTGAAGTTTCATAAAATAATCTGGGGGTCACAGAGGAGCTAATATGAAAAAGACCACACAGAATTTGATCACCTCCTCCCAAGCCCATGCATCACAGCATCTCTATATTCATGACTGTTTTTAATAGTAGAAGCATAAAATTTATTGTTTGGAAGAAAAAAAAAGAAAAAAATTCAGTGCTTTAAGCTATTTAAAATAAGAAATTTAGGCCAGGCGTGGTGGTGCATGCTTGTAATCTCAGCTTTTGTGTCCGTCCCGCGGTATCTGGGATATTAATAATAACCGAAGGGGGTCTAGAAGGAGGTGGGGATTGTATAAATTCCTGACTGGAATTGGGTCGCAAACAGTATTCTGCTATAGATAATAGTTGTTGCTTATCAGGATCATTAATAACATCACAAATAATTCCCCAATAAGAAAAGATCGAGGTAGGGATGGCCTCTGGGCCTTCTGTACGTAATTTTTCATTTAATTCTTGGCCAACCTTTTGCCATTTTTTATAATGAATTTCAGGGCCATCAATAACAAACCATGGACATATCTTATCAATAAACAAAAAGAATTGTATAAGATCTTTTTTCTTAACTCTAATCCCTCTTTCTCTGAGAGAACATTTTAAATTTTAAATGGAATGACAAAAGACTTACCAGGAAGATATCGGTCCCACGAGCGATGAGGCCGTCTTCCACGAGAATGGGACGCAGCTGCGTTCATCTGATGAGGGGTCGTTCGATGGGGGTCCGTGCCTCAAGCCCCACGTTGGGCGCCACGTGTCCCATCCTGCGGGACAAATAATTTGGGGGGCAAGGAGGACCCCAATCTGCAAATAAAAGAGACCAAGTAGATAATCCTATCAAGGTCTGTTTATTTTAGTGATAAGCGGCAGTTTATATGGAGAGTAAAAGAAGGAAGTAAGTGAGGAGGGGAGGAGGCAACAGTGTTGTAAAAATTCTTGCTGCTAGCTGCAGGCTCCTTCCTGGGACAGTTGATCTATATTGCTTCTCAAAAGGTCACGTAGGCCTCCAGGAGGTGTGCTTAGTATTTTTCCAGTCTGCCACACTTTTGGAAGGCTGAGACCAGATGATCTCAGTTTGTAGCCAGCCTCAGCTACTCAGTGAGGCCCCTTGCCACTCAGTGAGACCCAGTTTCAAAATAAAGAATAAAAAATAGGACTGGGGGTGTAGCTCGGAGGTAGAAAGCCCCTGGGTTCCATCCCCAGTACCACAAAAATAAATTAAATAAATCAAATTAATTAATTAATTAATTAAGAAATTTCACACAGAGAAAACCAGTTATAAAAGTGATCGAGCCAAAAGTAATAGCTTGGATTTTGTCTTCTGAGATGTTGACATTTTTAACTCCTCTGCTCAGCCCCTCCTGTATTTAGTATATGTGCTGCCAAAGGAGCACAGGCCCTCCTCTTTTGTCCAGCTGCCAAAGACACTGCATGCTGCAAAAATCATCATTCTTCCATCATACTTCATGCCACAAAGGACTGCAGTGATGCAATCTTTGTAATGTTCCTCTGAGAACTAAAAGAGTAGAATAGAGGTCAAAAGATATAAAACAAGAGTCTAAAAACAATAAAAAAAACATATAACTCCCAGTAGCTCATTCCAAGCCTTATTACAATAAATAGGACTCAGAGAGCTGGAATTAGGGATCAAGACACACCCAGTAATGTAGCTAGCTGCCCAGCATGGGCAAAGATGCACAACTCCTTCATGTCCAAGCACAATTCATATTGTGCTGAATACGAATTGTGCTGAGATTAGTACAAATACAGACTAGTACAAGATACGAAGCCCTGACAATAGAGCTCGTGTCCAAATATTCCTTTGAAAGTCAGGTTTGGTGGTTCATGCCTGTAATCCCAGTACTTGGGAGGCTGAGGCAGGATGATCGCAGGTTGGAGGACAGCCTCAGCAAGTAGTGAGACTCTCATCAACCTGGAGAGACATTGTTTCAAAATAAGAAATAAAATCAGGCTGGGGGTATAGCTTGGAAGTAGAATGCCTTGAAGCTTGGAAGTAGGTCCAGTCCTTAGTAACCCCTCACACACACACAATCTTTGTAAAAACAAAACTCTATTTTCAAAATTCACACCAAGGCATAAGGTTATAGGTAAGAATTTTTAAAAATGAAGTTTGGTTGTCTGTATGTTTATACTGAATTGGCACTGATATTAACCTGAGATGCCATGGGCAAAGCAGTTTCAGAATATAGGAAGCAATCTGAAAAGACAAAGGGCATAATTTTGATGTGTTGATCGTCTTTATTTAGAAACTTTGTACCTATTCTGATACTCTTTGAGTTCTTTGAGGGCTCAGAAGAAGTAATCCAGAGGCTGTGAAAGAGGTGCCTATTGGTTTTCAAAAGACAGAGAGAAGACTGATATTGGCTTGAACATTAACCTAAGCCTCAGCAACAACAAAAAAATTCATTTTTCAACAACTAGAAAATTATCCTTCATCTAAGTTCTCTGACATCCTTTCTTTTTTCATGTTTTCTTCCTGGTGCTGCATGTTTTTTCTTCCACAAAAGAAAAAAATTAAGACACAAAGGGAAGCCCCAGCTACTTATCATTGAGAAAAAAGTGGTCAGATTAATGTTTCTCCACATCTTACTTCTCTTCTCTTCCTCCCTACTTCACTTCCTTTGTGAGTAAGTGTGCACTACCTCAAGGAAGCTCCTGTCTAGAATTTGTTTTAATTTAAATGCTGAAGAATAGGAAAAACCAAACATGTCAGTAGTTTTTGCATCTTGAATCTTTTGTTACCATGCATAATGCAAAGCAATGGCTAATTTCTATAGATTCTGAAGCACAAATCTATCACACATATACAACTTGCCTATAAATTATCACATATTTTGAACTTATTTTAACAAGACCTAGATGCCTTGACTTAGATAGTAAATTTTTTTCTGACAACTTTATTTGTCAGAATCCAGATCTGCTTACTTTCAGAGGAAAAGTTTAGACACGTCCTTAGGAATCATTTTATAAGTGTCTTAGTCTGTTTTTGGCTGCTATAACAAAATACTAAAAGCTAGGAAAATTATAAATAGCAAAAGTTTATTTAGCTCACAGCTCTGGAGGCTGGAAAGTCCAAGATCAAGCAGCTGTATATGATGAGGGTTTTCTTGCTACATTATGAGACAGAAGGCACCATATGGGGAAAGAACCCATAGAAGAGAGAAAGAGAACAAAGCAAGAAAAGAGAGAAGAGGCTGGAACTTATTCGAATTTATCACTAAACAATTCCTTTGATACTAGTTTTACTCTAGATATCTCTTAAAGGTCTCAACTCCCAATATCATCCCAGTGTCAAATCTCAACATCAGTTTTGGAGGAGACATTAAAATCATAACAACAAGTAGTTTTCAGTGCTATTTGACATTTCAGGTCCTGATTTATGTATCCTTTTTAAAATGATAGTCTTTAGTATATGCTGTCCTGAGTTAATTTTCTAACAAGGGTTGTTATGTATAGAAAATAAATAGTAAACCAGGAGTGATGGCGCACACTTGTAATCCCAGCATTTGGAAGGATAGGAGGATCGTGGTTCATAGACAGTCTGTCTCAGCTACTTAGTGAGGCCCTCTGCAACTCAATGAGACCCTGTTTCAAAATAAAGAATAATTGAAAAAGGGCTGGGGGTGTAGCTCAGAGGTAGAAGGCCCCTGGGTTCCATACCCAGTACCACAAAAAAGAATAAATAATAATAAATAATGTATGAAGAACAAATAATTAACTTGCTGAAATGCAGTTTAGATTATCTATATTTTATTAGGGCTAGAACTTATCTTCAGTACTATGTTTACTTTCAACAATGCCTTTAAAGATCAAAAAAACCCTTTTTGTCTTAGAGTGACAATAAATGAGGGATATACTATCCTTCCCTTTAGTTCTGTGAGGTATGAAGTCATGGGAGAAGACAATAACTTCTATGGGTTCTTGGCTTAAGTGGCAAAAAAAATTTCAACATGCACCAATCAGAGATAAAGGCAGAGGTTTTAATTCAAGTAAAGTAATGATACACATTCAGGGAAACACTGGCCACATCAAAAGCATGAGAGCTGCATCAGGGAGAGGGGCAAAAGCTGCCCAAATGGTCCAAAAAAGCATGGCCCCAAAATGGCTCAATTAGCCCCAAATTGAATGACTCCAAAATAGCAAAAGGCTCAGAATAGCCCAAGAAAGAATGGCAAAGAGCCCTTCTGAGCTCTACTTCTTATAGTATATCAGGCCCTATAGAGAGAGGGTAGCCAGGGGCACAGGAGATGGTGGTCTTCTTCTTTGAAGCTTTCTGGTTCACAGAAGGTGAGAATTCCTTTGGGCAAGGACTCCTGGGGGGTGGGGGGGGCAGGCAGAGACAGGGAGTCAGGGCTGTAGGGTTGCAGAGTTCTTTTAACAAAAAGTGTGACTTTTTTGAGGATCTTCCTGGAGGCAACTTTAACAAAAGATGACGCTCTCAGGTTCTTCCTGAGCCAGCCTATTTTAAGAGTGTGTGTCTGGCTTTTAAGAATGACCAAGCTCTGTTAACTGAAGATTTCAGATTTTAAAACCATATCTTTCTTTCCTTCCCAATGTGCTTCTTTTCTACCTAAAATTTATTTCTTCTGTTCTGCCTCATCCATGGGCTGGATATCCTCATGTGTGAAAAAGTGAGATGTAGCCTGCCCAAAGTCATTTCCTCAAAAAAGTAACCCTTCTTGACCTTTTTATCCTGGATAGTAGATCATTCTGTTTCACTCATTTGATGTCATTATGACTAAAGTAATTTAAAGATACCCTTCTTTTACTTAGAGACGTACTGAGAATGCTGGGATTACCTCCGGGCTACACTACCAGACACCTATTTTTTTTATATTTTTATTTGGAAACAGGGTCTCTTATGCCAGCGAGGATGGCTTCGAACCTGCACAATCCTCCTGTCTCCGCCTCCCAAGCAGGGCGATTACAAGCCTTGGCCACCACGCCTGACTACAAATAGTCTTTTCCATCTGCCTGACTTGATGCAGGTGTGGGTCTGACCATTATCTCTGGTACAAGCCTTTTGGTATGATTATGAGGATTCACTATCTCCTATTCTGCTTGACCAAGTCTTTTTATCTGCTCCTGACCCGATTGCAGGTGTGGGCCTGCCCATTGTTTCCTGTGCAAGCCTTTGTTATGACCAAGATGTGTTACTTGGTTAACACATCTTGTTCATATCAGGGGTCACATGATATATACCTTCTTAAAGCCTGTACTATCCTCCCACGTCCTTTGGGAGTTTTAGCCTATCTGTTAAAAGTTATTTATTATGTAAACTTGTCTTTAAAATATGAAGGCCCTGGGCTATAACTCTTTTATGTAATTCATAATTGCTTGAGTGCCTGTGCAGCACCCAGGCCTTGACTACTTTTTATATTTTGAAATTAATACCAAAACAATTTTCCAATACCAGCACATTTCCCATTTGGCTGAGTTTATGCTTAGGAAATACTCTACACAAAAATGAACACTAGGAAAATGCATGTTAATTAGTTGTTTCTTATTTTCTAATCTATCTATTGTATACTACTAACTATGCCATAATTGGTATAAAAACAAATTAAAACTAAAAGGTTTTGTCATGGGCAACAGGATAACTTCTGTGAGTTCTTTTCTTCCATGGCAAAAAGAATTTCAACACAAGCCAGTCAGAGATAAAGACAGAAGTCTTAATTCATGTAAAGTAAGGATACACATTCAGGGGAAACACAGGCCATCTTGAAAAGAATGAGAGCCCTGCAGGGAGAATGACCAAGAGCTGCAAAAGCTGCCCCAGAGTGGCCGCCCCCAAATGGCCCCAAAGCACTCAAAATTGGCTCAAAGAGTGGCTAAGAGAATGGCCAAAACAAATGAGTTTAAAAAAATGACTCCAAAAATAGCAATTGGCTCAGAATGGCCTTCAAACAAAATGGCTAAGAGCTCCTCAGAGCTATATAGTTTATACTGTATACAAACCCTCTAGAGCAAGTGTGGCCAGAGGCACATGGGATGGCAGCCTCTTTCTTTGAAGCTTTCTGTTTCACAAAAAATGAGAATTTCTTTTGGCTAGGACTCCTCCACAGACAGGGGAAGTCGGCTGTCAGGGTGTGTGAGGGACTCTTAACAAAAAGTGTGACTTTCTGAGGATCTTTCTGGAGGCAAAAAGAACATTGACAAAAGATGAAGCTCTCAGGTTTTAATCATCTCAGGAATTTCCTGAGCCAGTCTATTTTTATTTTAGAGTGTGGGCCTGGCTTCTTAAGAGTAACCAAGCTAGCCGGGTGTGGTGGCGCACGCTTGTAATCCCCATGCTTGAGAGGCAGAGACAAGAGGATCACACAGGTTTGAAGCCAGCCATGCTGGCTTAAGAGACCCTGTTTAAAAAAAAAAAAAAAAAAAAAAGTATAAAATACGTCTGGGAGTGTAGTCCGGAGGTAGAAGGGCTTCCAGGAACCCCAGTACCACACACACACACACACACACACACACACACACACACACACACACACACACACAAAGTAACTAAGTTCTGTTATCTGAAGATTTAAGATTTTAAAATTATATTTGTTTTCCCTCTCCAATGTGTCTCCTTTTTACCTAAAATTTTACTTCTTCTATTCTACCTCTACCTCATCAGTTTGATTCTCCTTGTTGAAAATAAAGGAAAAAATTTCTTTCTCTTACTTTTTCTTGGTCTACTTACTTTAGAGAACTTGGAAAGATAAATTCTGTCTCCTCTTTCTGAAATGTAGACTTTCATTGAAATCTAAGTAGATCTTTGTCAGCTTGATGAAGCAAAAGTATCTTTCTTTAGGACTTTGATACCATTTCTTTGAAATGTAAATATCAAGGGAGATAACACTCATGTTTCCAGTTTCTGTAGTAACAGGAATCTTGCTACAAGTCCTCAAATGATCTGCTATAATGGAATATAAAATGTTTGAAGTTTTTCCCTTGGATAAAGTCAATTGGTCATCACAGATAGTAACCCCAGTTACTAGCTGAATTTACTATTAACTATGTAAACAAATTGTCTTACAAGAAGATGAGGTTACTGCTCTTCTCTTATAAGAGAACCTGTATATTTCAAAAAACATGTTTGCACTGAATTAAACTTTTTTGGCTCCTTTATTTATTTTTTCTCTCTTTCTTTCTTTCTTTCCTTTTTTTTTTTTTTTTTTTTTTTGGTGGTACTGGGGTTCCTGGAAGCCCTTCTATCTCTGGGCTACACTCCCAGACCTATTTTATATTTTTTATTTGGAAACAGGGTCTCTTAAGCCAGCACGGCTGGCTTAGAACCTGCGAGATCCTCCTGTCTCTGCCTCCCAAATGCTGTGATTACAAATGTGCACCACCACGCCCGGCTTTTTGGCTCTTTTATAGTACAAGGTTTCTTTCTGTCTTTGGAGGGTGAGTCATTTGGTTTCAGCACTCAGTTGATGTCATTATTGTTACGGATTGGGAGAATATGGTTGTGGGAAACTGTTCCCCCAGGAACCTCTGCCATGGTCCTGGACACACTTTCCTCCAACCCATAACAAAATCCAAAAACAGAAAATTACCATGGGTACTTGTCCTAAGCTAAGAATAAATATGCATAGCTTGGACAGTTGCTGAAGATTTAAAGAAGTTTATTAGAAAGATAGAAATACAGAAAATAGAAATACAGCCCCATGCCAAAATGAAATGGCGGGGGGAAGGGGTGGCTCGAAATGAATACACCAAAGGAATTACACATGGACCGGACTTTTTATACCCATGACCTCCATCTTGTATATGTAATCCTGACATAGTGAACATCCCTGTAAGGTACCTCCCCTTAACCCTGTAAGGTACCTCCCCCAGCAAGGTGTGGCAAGGTGTCTTTCATGAAGGGCAAGGTCAAACCCTGCTCCATTCTTCCTAGATCATCATGTAGATCTGTCTTTAGAGAAAGGCCTAGTTCTCCTCTCTTAAGATCTGTCTTTAGATAGAGACAGGCCTAGTTCTCCTCTCCTATTGACTGGTTAATTACTTTGAGCTAGGTTAATTTACATTGGAATAGCTGCCTGTTTTAGGCAGAAATCAAGTCCTTTCTTTACCCATGTCTGCTGCCATTTTGACACAACTATTTTGAAATATATCAATTATTTTCTTTTGAAATATATTAATAATCAGAGCTTTCTCAAATCTTCCTAGGTCATTCCCAATACTGGTACAATTATGGCTAAAATAATTTAAGGATACCCTTCTTGTACCTAGAGAGGTAATGAGGGTGGTTTGGAATTGTATCACAATACAGTTTCTCAGGTGATTGTCCATGATGCCCATTACATTCTGATTTGATTCCAATTTAAAAAAATAAAAATAACTTTTCTTCTTCCTCCACTATCTTTAAGCATAAGTCTTCTGAAGATGGTACTCAGAACATAGTGTTCTACAATATTGCATATGTGCATACTGAGGAAAGTATATAAAAGGAGAGCTAAAAAGAATTGGGAAAACTGCTGAAGCAAAAAGTTTACACCCAGACCTTCCATCTTTCTCCCTGAAGTTCACCAACAAAGATTTCTCTGACTTTTCCCCAAAATGTTTTCCCTTTACCAGAAGGAAAGGAACCCAAAATATGAAAAGGCCAGGAAGAACTGAATACACAGCCTTACTAAGATCCCCAGTTTGTGCTCAGAAGGTCATACATTTGTCTCCCAGTCATGCTTTTGCATCAATGTTCACAAAAATTCACTATATTCCCTGCTTCTCTGGGTCTTAATTTCTGAAGGCTTATATGTCATGCAAAATTTTTATCAAATATATGTGAATGCTTTCTATACCAGTATTGGGAATGGACTAGGAAGATTTGAGAAAGCTATGATTATTAATATATTTCAAAAATTGGGTGAGGGGCAAATCTGTGCAAGGACTTGGTTTCTGCCTAAAAGCAGGCAACTATTCCAATGTAAATTAACCTAGCTAAAAGTAATTAACAAGTCTATAGGACTGGAGAATTAGGCTTGTCTCTATCTAAAGACAGATCTACATGATTAGATAAGCTAGCTAAGATGGTAGGAGGGGTTGGGTCCACCTTCATGAAAGGAGACACCTTGCCATACCTTGCTGGGGGAGGTACCTTACAGGGTAAGGGGAGGTTCCTTAAAGGGATGTTCACTACATCATAATTACGTAAACAAGATGGAGATCATGGGTATAAAAAGGTTGAGTTCATGTGTGATCCCTTTGATGTATTCATTCAAGTCACCCCTCCATGCCACTCTGGCATGGGGCTGTATTTCTATTTTCTGTATTTCTATCTTTTTAATAAACTTCTTTAAATCTTCAGCAACTGTCCAAGCTATGCCTATTTATTCTTAGCTTAGGACAAGAACCTGTGGTTTTTTTCTGTTTTTGGTCGTTTGGGGTTTTGTTGTGGTTTAAGGGAAAGTGTGTCCAGGACCCTAACAGGGGTCCCCGGGAACAGTTTCCCCAAAACCATACTCTCCCAATCTGTAACACTTTCCTCTCATCAATGTCTTTTGTTTTAGGGGTCTCAGTACCTTACAATGGGTGATAATACTTTTTCTCCCCTTCACTAGGTTGAGGAAGATTTTGTTTCTAATTATGTTTCCTTAACCTACATTAAGCACCCTTTGCCAGCACAGAAAACTAAAGGACCAACCATGCAGTTCTCACTTATGGGAAAAGGTAGATACTTGGGATACACTAACAGTACTTCTCAGGATGCTTACTCACATTAAATTCTTCATGAACATATTTAAATTAAAATAGTTAAATGTTTCTTTTACCCACAGAGTGGTTTATCAAACTGTAGACACTTGCAGTCAACTGAAGTTGTGCTAGTAATTTTCTTCCATGACACATTGACATTTAAGTTCTCATGCTGAAGCATAAACACAACACTAACAGTAAACACAATTCTTTTAATCACTGCTAATTAACTCCACTCTGTCATACTCTGCAAAAAATGAATTGCTGAAAGTACATCCTGAATCCCAAGTAATTTTGTGACCAATTGTTGAATAGCTCTGAGCACCTTGTGGTTCTCTAGTAAGTACTTATGGCTTATATAATTAAAGTAAACTTTTTCAAGTGGAAAGTAAAATAATAGGTAGAAATCAAGTAATCGTTCATGACTATCCCAATACACAGCTGCCTTTTTACATGAAGTGTTAGAGAGTTACCATAATTAGCAGTAATTGACTATCCATAGTATAGCTTTGCTCCATTTTTATTTTGTCTTCAGAAAATCTAGATTGTTAGTAGTGTTTTAAAAAATTCACTTTTTTCAATCTGATTACTTGAAGAGCCTATGTATTTGTCCCAGAGATACTGCCATGATGTAGAAGAGTTTAGAATTTCAAAGAATTCACCACAAATTCCACTTCTGTATTAATTTTTTAACCATTTGATATTCTGGGATAAAATGTTTACCTACTGAAGGAGAATTCTACCTAGGGAAACAAATTTAATTAGGACCACATCTGGTAGATCAGGTGAAGTAAGATGAATAATATTACTTTTAATTTTGAACTTTTTAAAGTATGACTAGATAGTAAACTGGTTTAATATATAAATATGGAATATTTATGATAGTTATAAATATATTAATATAAGAATATAGAACACTTATGAATATGTGTATAATATTTAAAAATATATAAATTATATTTACATGCATGTAACATATAAACATGTATATCCAAATAAATTGACTGTGAAGCTAGAACTTTGACAGCAACAAAAGTTAGTGAGAATATGGAATAAGAAGAAAACTCATTGCTGATAAACATGCAAAATAATGCAGACACTTTAGAAGACAATTCGGCAGTTTCTTACAAAGTGATACATTCTTTTACAATACAACCCAGCAATTACATTCATTAAATTTACACAAAGCAATTGAAAACATATTCACACGATCAACTTAAAATGGATTTTATACCAGTTTTATTTAAAAATATTCCAGACTTAAAAGCAATTAATTTGTCCTGAAGTAGGTAATTAGATAAATAAACCATAATACATCCATACAGTAGAATATTATTCAGGGCTGAAAATAAATCTACTAACAATCCATAAAAAGACACACACAAAACAAATTAAATGCTTATTTCTAAGTGAACAAAGCCAGTCTCAAAAAGTTACAGCCTGCCAGGCGTGGTGGCACACGCTTATAATCCCTGCACTTGGGAGGCAGAGACAGGAGGATAGCGCAGGTTTGAAGCCAGCCACCCTGGCTTAAGAGACCCTGTTTCCACATAAAAGAGTATAAAATAGGTCTGGGAGTGTAGCCTGTGGGAGTGTAGCCCAGAGGTAGAAGGGCTTCCAGGAACCATAGTACCACCAAAAAAAAAAAAAAGTTACATCCTATATGATTCTAATTATATGATATCCTTGAAAAGCCAAAACTGTATAGAGGGTAAATAGATCAATGATTGCTAGAGGTTATGTTGGAATGAGAGATGACTACGTGAACATTTTTTTTTTAATGTCAAATGACTCTATAGGTATGATTACTTGATAGTGGAGATGTCATTCTGAGGCAGAGCAAGGGACCTGGGAATAGGATGAATTAAAGGAGCCATCTACATTCCTGTTCTATGCAGTTGGTGGAGATGAGCAGGCAGGTGAGAGGCTGATGGGTGTCAGGGAATCAGGCCCTAACCAGCCCACAGGTAATCATTCAAATTAAGGATTGAAACTGTGCAAAACTCATTGGTCCTCAAAACCGAATTCTGACCTGATAGAAAACCTTAAAAAGGTTTAAAAGCCTATTCCCCAAGAGCTTTAAGGTCATTCTCTTTCCAGGAAACCCTCTCTGTTGTGGGGACTGCTTTGTTCTCTATATTTCCCTTACTTAAAATAAATTTTCATATTTCTATACTCTTCACTTGTCCTTGGACTTTATTCATCCAGATCCACTGGACAATGACCCTAATGAGAGGAAACACTTTGTTTCAATTTTACTGATTCAAAGACAAGAAATAAAATTGTTCACAGATGACATAATTGCCTATTGTAGATCCCTAACAGAGCCACAACCCTGGTGGAGCCATGACAGGATCCACTGTTGCAGAAAACATGCTAGGCTCAAGTTTCAGTTTCTCAGAACTGGTCAGTCTCAAAACCTGTGGCTGGGGTGGAAAATTCCTAACTACCCCAGGGACCATAAACCAATCGAGGGTCACTAAGCACTTCTCTGTTACTCAAGATAACTACTGTGGTAAATCCCTTTAGGAAAGATAATTTTTTTGAAAACCACAACCCCTGTAAACCGACTTTTGGACATGGGCTCGGGGTCCTTGTCAAAACTCCATTGCATTGGAGGGGACTCAGACCCTAGCTCGAGCTAGTTCCCCAATAAACCCCATCCTGTTTTTGCATTATTGTGTGTGGTGGTGGTCTCTGTCATCCTGGGGTCCTGGACTTTGAGTATAACATCTGGGGGCTTTTCTGGGATAATTCGGGCTGCAGAGACCCCCTCACCAATAGAAGGGGAACAAACCTCCTGGGAGTGTAGGAAAGAGCCAGCTTTAGTCAGGATAGACCCTTTGCATAAGGGACCTGACAGGGAAATTTTGCCAGGATAGCCCCCCTTTGTGTAAGGGACCTGGCAGCAGGGACGTTGGTGATACTGATCTCAGCAGGGCCTAAGACCTCTCCTGGAGGATGTTCTTGGAATTGGAGGCAGCCAGGGAAGGTGAGGAAAAAATCCTCCATCATCGGAAACAGGTACCTGTGTTTTTGGTTGACCATTGTCTGACCTTTATTTGTACCCAGTAATTTATGTTGCGTGTTTCGATTGACTCATGTGTTTGTTTTTGGCTCCATTTCTGTATCCATATTTGTTACTAACCCTGATTTTCTCTATAGTATTAGGTTCAGTTACCCCGCCAGATTGGACGTGAACTGAAAGCATTTTGTTATCTGTCTGCTTTATTGGTATTTGCTTACTACTTATGGCCATTTCTTGCATAAAATTGTGAAATAAGGGTAGGACAGCAGCTTTTCCTGAACTCTGGTGAAAGAATGATGTGTTTTATTCTTTGGATGTGTGAATGTCTGCCTTGATTTTGTTTACCTGGTTTTTATGTCTTTGCATGTTAGTGACTGGCTTCTTTTGGCACTTATAGCTTTTGCTCTATTCAAAATATGATAGTGATGGCAAACTACTGGTAGACAGGAAAGGTTGCAGGAAGCTCATTTGACTCTTAGTGTGTTAAAGTTAGGAGCAGTCGGATTAACTTCTGGAGAGAATACACCCCTCCACCCCTGGGTCAGAAGGGGAAAAAGGACAGTTCATCCAGGCAGGTGCACATAAGGGGTTGTGCGACGACTAGCTCAGTACTGGGTACAATAAATCTGGCACTGAGTCCACTCGGGACCGAGAGTCTCAGAAAGGTGGGCAAAGGCTTCGGTTGCAGTCCTGTAGGGGTTAATACCTGCAGCAATTCCTCCCCCTTTAGCAAGTAAAAGCTCCTTCAAGTCCCCATAAGCATGGAGTTTCACCCCCAGGGGCTTAGGAGAGAGGAACCTGAAGAAATGACGCGGACAACTGCCTCTTGTGCAATTGACCAAGTTTTAATTTTCATCACTGGTACTTATACCCTTATCCCCACCAAAGGACAATAGTGAGGCATTAAGTGTAAATAAGATAAAAAGGATAAAAGAAGATCCATGGCATCACAGTTTAAGATTCATCTGGGACTGGGCAATTACAGTTGGCCTACTTGGCTTTTGTGATTGAAATCAGGTTTCTGGCCTCACAGGTAAACCCTAGGGGGCAAGGTCTAGAATCTGGAAAGGCAGGGGTCACACAAAAAGTTAGTTTTGGAGAAATTCAGTCTTCTAGGATCTCCTTTAATCCTTTCAGAATCTTTTGTCCCCAGGGCTTAGTCCAGGCCCTTCCCCATCAAGATCCATAGGGCTGTGGTGAAGATTTGTCCAGTCCTGTCTGCTCCGCCATCGCCTATAAGGCAATACTTATATTACAGTTAGTAGACAGGGCAAAAACATTATAACACAGGTGATTGGATTTCTATAATTGTTCTTTAATGCATAATCTTGAAGAAGACTTTTGGGTTTTTTACTGTCCTGCTGCTGAGTCACAAACGGTAGGCTTTTGTTAAGTCAGGGCTAGAAAAAAGCTTATTAGCATCTTTTTAGGGGGAAACAAATGGCTCAGATTCCAGAGACAGTTTTACATCTCTTTGGGAAATGGGGCAAAAGGTAGGTTTGCAGCCTCCCCTGCTGGCAGAGCGGTGCTGGGAGCTAATCTTTAGATCAAAGGAACTGCCTGTGGAAAAGCCAAGAGGAATTCTGCAGCCCCTGAATTCTGGCTGCCCTTTATTACAGCTGGAACAATACAGAGAAAGTCTGAAGGCTCAGACATTTTACTAGAAAATTTATCTTTCACAGACTCAACTTCTTCCACAGTCCTAATTCTTGGGATCCTGCTTTACATCATTGGAGTTTATTACTATAGAAATCTAAGAGCAGGGAGTATTTTTGCCAGAGATGATGTTTCCCGAGGCTTTGCCAATTAATACAAGCATTTCTCATGCACGTATATGCCAAGAAAGGACAGCAGCAGGGTTGGTCACCTCAGCACTCTGAACTGGCCTTCCTAACCCCTGCAGGGAGCAGTTAGCCTGAGACACAGTGGAAGCATATGGCCCTGACATAAAACTCAAGGAAGTCCCCTCCAAAATCAGCATTCATTACAACCTGAAACATTAGGCCCCCTCCCTGGACCTCAGTTAGGGGGTACAGACTCCAGGAGGCCCTCTCTGTCAAACTTGCTCAGGTGGTGATCCACCCACCCATAACCCCTAAGGCCTAGGGGAGCATTCCTCTGGCAGATGCCAGGTCGGGGGCTTATACCAACCCTCTGCATTCCAAGCCCGACTTGAGATCCACCCTAATTTCACCATGGGAAAAATTTAGTCATCTCTCCAGTCGTGTCTGACCATCATACAGTGTTTTTCTGATTTCAAAAGGAGCCGAGAGCTATGAAGCCTCAGTTGAGTCAGTTACTCTCTGGCATTTTTGTGAAATAGTTTAGCTTCTTTTAGATGCAGAAGGCACTACAGACAGGTGGTTCCTCGGTTATCACAGAGGGTGTATGGACAGGTGTTTGTGTTTTATTATGTGGTGTTCGGTTGGACTAACAGTTAGCTTCTGGTTGACCAAAGCCAATGTTGGTTAGAGCTCTAGCCTGACAGCTTGGAGACAGAGATTATATTGTTTGACCTATGTATAAAGACTTAGTCTTTTTACTGGCTCAATCCCCAGCAGCTTTCTGGTTTTTTATTTTTAAGGAAAACTTTTGTTTTTTGTTTGTTAAAAAAAAAAGACAAAAGTAAGAGAATACCTTAGTTCATGTGGCTTAAATTGTTAAAGGCTTAAATTGGTCGGAAATTTCAAAATTGTACTGTCACTCTGAGAATTTATGGTTTAAGCTACTGGCTAGTTATTAAAATAGAAAAATTAGTATATAAACAAAGGGTGTCAGCATAGAAACTTAAAATAATGGGACAAGGTCGGTCAATGCCTCTATCTATGATGACAGATCATTTTTCAGATTTCAAAAAGCATGGTCAAGATCTGTCATTGGAGGTTAAAAAGGGAAAATTAATAACTCTTTGTTCTACAGAATGGCCCACCTTTGATGTGGGATGGCCCCAAGAAGGCACTTTTGACGTAAGACTCATATCTGCAGTGCGGAGAAAAATCATGATGCCTGGAACAAGGGGCCATCTGGATAAGATTCCATATAACATAATTTGGCAGGACTTAGTAACTAACCCCCCTCTATGGCTAAAACCTTTTGTTCAGTCTCCCTTACACATTTTAGCCAGAGCAATGATGCTGGGAGAAAAGAAAAAGATGAAACCTCACAATCAAAGGAGTTGGCCATTACTAACTGATTCTCACCCATACCCAAATCCCATCGACATTGAGCTAGATCCCCCTCCTTCAAATCCCCCTCTGTATGTTCCTCAGCCCTCCCCTTCCTCTGAACCAGCTCCCTAGGCAGAATAGGGATCAGGGGAGGAGGCTTCAGATCCCAGGCTCTGCCCTGATAGCCTCAACCTTATCAGGGAAAGGGGGGAATGGGCCTGCTTAGGACACTAGATCTCAGAAGGCTATGGAATATGAAGTATCTTCCTCTTACCACCCTTCTCCTGTGGTCCCCACATTCCCCTTGCGGGCTGTGGGGCTCCCCATGGGAGGATGGAACCCAAGCCTTCCAATATTGGCCCTTCTTATTGTCTGATATCTACAATTGGAAAACCCAAAATGCTCCTTTTGCTGAGAAACTCCAAGGGCTGATAGCTCTTCTGGACTCAATTCTGTTTACTTATAATCCAACTTGTGATGATTGCCAACAGCTACTACAGGTTTTATTTACAACAGAGGAAAGAGAATGGATTCTCCTTGAGTCTCGGAAAAATGTGCCCGGGATAGATGGGAGATCCACTGCTCAACCGAACTTGATAGATGCTGAATTCCCTCTAACTCTCCCCAACTGGGACCATGAGATGCCGGAAGGTAGGGAGTGTCTCCAAATCTATTGCTAGACTCTAATTGCCGGTCTCTGTGCAGCGGCTAGAGGTAAATTCAGTAAGGCAGGAGTATTCAGAGAGTCCGGCAGCTTTCTTAGAACAAATTATGAAAGCTTTTAGGCAATATACTCCCATGGATCCTGAAAAAGCTGAGACCAAAGCAGCAGTTATCTTAGCTTTTGTTAATCAGTCAGCATCAGATATTAGAAAGAAATTACAAAAGATAGATAGACTAGGACAGCAAATGATCCAAGACCTTCTGAGGGTGGCATAAAGGGTATATAATACAAGGGAGACCCCAGAAGAGAGAGAAGAGAGATTAAGACAAGAAGATAGGGAGTATAGAGCAAAAGAAAATAGAAGCAATCAGGAGGAGTTAGCTAAGATATTTTTTGCTGGAGCCAGAGAAGAAGCAGGAGGCTTACAGGCAGGCTCAGACAAGCAATAAATCCACACCGAGGAGTGCCACTCACAAAAGATCAGTGTGCACTCTGCAAAGAAAAGGGACATTGGAGAAATGAATGTCCAAAGAAGGAGAAAAGGGTAAAATAGAATCCCACCACCCCCTGAGTCTTGCTGGCCAGAGAAGATAGTGAACAGTGGGAGACAGGGCTCAGATCCTCTCCCCGAGTCTTAGGTAACAATTAAGGTGGAGGGGAAACCTATGGAGTTTCTAGTGGACACAGGAGCTCAACACTCTGTGTTGAACTGAAAGGAAGGCCCAATGTCAGCCAAAACTAGCTATGTGCAAGGGGCCACCAGAACCAAGCAATATCATTGGACTAAGTGCCAATAGGTGGATCTTGGATCGAAGCATGTAACTCATTCCTTCCTGGTAATACCAGACTGCTCTGCCCCTCTGCTGGGTTGCAACCTGTTAACAAAAGTTAAAGGCCAGATACATTTCAAAGAAAAAGAAATAGAGGTGATAGATGGGGACGAGTGCCCCTTCCAGGTATTAACTGGCCCGGCAGGACGAATACCAGTTCTACCAAAGTCAGCAAGATACACTGGTAATTTCCCCAGAAATGGGCCCTTGGTTGAAGAAGTTTCCTCAAACTTGGGCAGAAACAGTAGGGGTAGGGCTGGCTGAACATCGGCCACCCATAATTATAGAACTCAAGCCAGGAGCCATCCCAGTCCGAATCAAACAGTACCCCATACCTAGCCAAGCAAAGAAAGGGATAGCCCCTCATACACAGAGATTGCTCCAGGAAGGGATTCTCCAGAAAAGCCAGTATCCTTGGAATATGCCACTACTGCCAGTCAAAAAGCCAGGAGGCAAGGATTACTGGGTGGTACAAAACCTATGAAAGGTGAACAAGAGGGTTGAGGACATACATCCCATAGTCCCCAACCCCTATACTCTTTTGAGCAATTTGATCCCTGAGCATATCTGGTATACTACCTTGGACCTCATGGATGTTTTCTTTAGCCTGGCATTAGCCCCCCAGAGTCAGAATATCTTTGCTTTCAAATGGTGGGACAAAGACTAACAAGTCTTAGAACAATTGACCTGGACCAGGTTGCCACAAGGATTCAAGAACTCTCCTACCCTATTCAACGAGGCCTTGAGGGAAAATCTCTGTGAGTACCAGACCTCCCACTGGGAGTTACTTTGTTATAATATGTAGATGACTTATTGCTAGCAGCCCCTACTCAAAATGAGTGTTTTCAGGGAAATAGGGATTTGCTAAAACTCTTGGAACCTTGGGGTATCATGCCAGTGCTAAGAAGGCACAAACAGTCAAACCAGAAGTCACCTACTTGGGGTACAAACTAAAAGATGGCCTAAGGTGGCCAATGGAGGCCATGAAAGAGACTGTGTTAAAGATCCCAGAACCAACTAACCCTAAACAGGTTCGGGAATTCCTGGGAACTGTGGGATATTGCGAATTATGGATACCAAATTTTCCAGAAAAAGCTGTGCCTTTATATGAAGGCAGTAAAGAAACAAAAAAACTGGACTTGGACTCTTGAAATGTGGGAAGGCTTTCGAGCACTGCGATTGGCCATGTTGGAAGTCCCCACTCTGGCGCTGCCCGACTCCACTAAAACTTTCTACTTATTTGTCAATGAAAAAAAAGGAGTGGCCAAAAGAGTGTTGACTCAATACTGGGGACCTTGGAAAAGGCCGGTAGCATACCTCTCGAAATGACTAGATCCCGTAGTGGCGGGATAGCGGCAGGATGGCCAGCTTGTCTGAGGATCATAGCTGCCACTGCCTTGATGGTCAAAGATGCTGACAAACTAACCTATGGGCAAGATGTGAAGGTCATCACTCCCCATGCCATTGAAGGGGTGCTAAAACAGCACCCCAGAAAATGGATCACTAATGCTAGAATAACACATTGTCATGGGTTGCTTTTGGATGCCCCTCGAGTATAGTTTCAGCCCCCTAGCTCCCTGAATCTGGCTACCCTCTTGCCTAACCCAGAGTCAGATGGTCCCCTCCATGATTGTTCTGAAATTCTGGCTGAAACCATAGCAGTCAAGTGAGACTTGCAAGATCAGCAGCTGGCCAACAGTGACCTTGTGTGGTTCACTGACAGAAGCAGCTTTGTGCAAGATGGAGCAGTAGTCGATGATTAGGAACAGACTATTTGGGCAGAGGCCCTACCTCCTGGGACCTCGGCACAAAAGGCTGAATTAGTAACATTGGCTGAGGCCTTGGAACAGGCAAAAGGGAAGAGGATTATTGTATACACAGACAGTCATTATGCCTTTGCTATGATCCATATTCATGGAATGATATATAGGGAGTGGGGGTTCAAAATGGCCGAAGGAAGAGAAATCAAGAATATGCCTGAGATCATCAAACTGCTCATGACAGTCCTTTGTCCTCATAAAGTGGCCATCGTCCATATTCCTGGACATCAACATATAAATTCCCTGGAGGCACGAGGAAACTGAGCAGCCCAGGAGGTGGCAGCACTGGCTAAGAACTCACAACTCTTGGTAGCCAGATTGTCTTCACTGAGCATGGAGCCATTGCCCTCCTCTCTGACGTATACACAAGAGGACTTGGAGTGGATCCAGAGACATGCCCAGGGCTGAATGGATAGCAAAGGATGGTACTGAGATCAGAAAAATAAATTGATACTACTTAAACAGCTAGGAATAACCCTTCTGGAAAATCATATCTAACAACTCACCTCGGGGAATGAAAAATGCGACAGCTCCTAGAAGTGGCTGAGTTCTGGTTCCAGCACAAGAACCAGATGGCTGCAAACCTCATTGATCAGTGCCAAGCCTGTCAGGTCATGAGGCCAGGAAAAGTATCAGCGCAGCATACAGGTACTAGGGTATGGAGGAGGAGGCCAGGATGATACTGGGAAATGGACTTCACTGAAGTTAAGCAAGGAAAGTTTGGTTACAGGTACCTCTTAGTCTTAATAGATACTTTTTTGGGGTGAGTAGAGGCTTTTCCTGCCAAGAGGGAAATGGCTGGGGTGGTGGCTAAAAAACTGTTAGAAGAAATAGCCCCCAGCTATGGGATGTTGGAATATATTGACTCAAATAATGGACCAGCTTTTATCAGTAAAATTGTTCAGGATATAGCTGCTACACTGGGGATGAATTGGAAATTACACTGTGAATATAACCCCCAAAACTCAGGGTAGGTAGAAAGGATGAAGAGAACTATAAAGGATACTCTTATCCAATTTGGCAATAGAGACTATTGGAGATTGGGTGACCCTCCTACCTTTGGCGTTCTTTTGAGCCTGAAACACCTCATATGCTTTAAACCTAACTCCATTTGAAATAATGTATGGCTCCCTGACTCCAATACTCCCAGGAATACATGAGCTGACAGACACCTCCTCAAAAGACCTAATACAGGTCATGATGGCACTAAAAAGTGTACAGAAAGAGATGTGGCCTCAGATAAGGGCTGTAAACGAGACCTTGGAAACATTAGGCTCCGGTCATGATTTCGAACCTGGAGACTGGGTCTGGGTAAAAAGACATAAATGTAAGACGTTAGAGCCCTGTTGGGAAGGGCCTTACATTGTTGTTCTTATGAGCCCAACTGCCCTAAAGGTCACCAGGATTGGCCCTTGGATACATCACTCACACGTCCACCTAGCCAAAGGACAGGAACAGCAAGAGGTAGAAACTGACTGGAAGGTGACTACAGATCTGCAGAATCCACTAAAGCTCAAGCTGACTCAACTAAAATGAATCAGCTGCTGGTGATAGTGATAGGACTACAAACTCTAGTCTATGGCAACTCCCACCAGCCCTACCAGATAACTCGGAGACTCTGAAATGGAGAGACCTTCGAGGAATTAACTTCTAAAACTGAAATTAGGGCACCTAATACTTGGTGGCCAGATCTGGAGTTCTCCCTGGCTAAGCTCACAGGAACTACAATGGACCCGGGGTTCATCAGGAGAATGGGTTTCTTTGCATGCCTGGGCCACCAAAAAGGAAATATCGGGAACTGTGGATAAGGTCGCTATTATTTTTGTAAAAATTGGAACTGTGTAACATCAAATGATGGGTGGTGGAAATGGGAAGTTAATAAGGAAGATTTAGTTACCATAACTTTCAAAGGGAGTTTGCCAGATGCAGATTGGTATGCTCTGGGCAGTTGTCCTACCTGTGACACTGTAATAGTCAAATTCACTGAAAAGGGGAAAAGGGACAGCCAATGGATATCGGGTCTTAGATGGGGAGCACAAATCTGGAATACTTATCATCCCTCTGGACTTTTGGTAATCATTCAGGAAATTCAACCCCTCGCAGAACAGGGAATAGGACCCAACCTAGTCCGCAACCTCCACAAAGAGTATCCCTGCCCAACACAACTGAGAAAAACCTACAGAGCCCACAGGACCCACCGTGGAATGTGATACAGTTGGCATATGGGGCCTTAAACTATTCTAATCCCAATGCCACCCAAACTTGCTGGTTATACTTTGATATAAAGCCTCCCTTCTATGAAGTTGTTGGATTTAATGTAACCTTTAATTACTGTCAGGAAGAAAATCCCCTAATGTGCCTATGGGAGTGAAGAGGGGCAGGTTTAACTATCCAAGAGGTAATAGGTGTAGGCAGGTGTATAGGCAGGGTTCCCAAAGATGAACAAAATTCTGAGGTTTCCCAGGCTAACAAGTATCTTCTCCCAGAGTCAGAGGGATGGTGGCTATGTTCAAAGACTGGTCTAACCCCTTGTATAAATCTCCATGTGTTCAATCAGACAGAGGAATACTGTGTCTTAGTTGAAGTGTTGCCCCATATTTCATATCATACAGAAGAAGACGTGTTTACATATTGGAAAGAGGATACCATCGGGTCCGGAGAGAACCTATTACTGTGTTCACTCTGGCCACTTAATTGAGGTTAGGGCTAGCTGGGGCTGGTACAGGGATTGCCTCAATAACTCTACATCATCAGGGCCTCAGTTCCCTTAGGATAGCCATAGATGAAGATATAGAGAGAATTGAAAACTCGATTACCAACTTAGAAAAATCTCTAACCTCCCTGTCAGAGGTGGTCTTACAGAATAGAACAGGATTAGATTTGATGTTTCTTCAACAAGGGGTATTATGTGTGGCCTTGAAAGAAGAATTTTTTTTGTATGCAGATCATACTGGAGTGATTAGAGAATCTATGACCAAGGTGAGGGAAGGGCTAGCAAAGAGGGAGAGAGAGAGAGAGAGAGAGGCCCAAGAAGTATGGTTTGAATCCTGGTTCAATAGTTCCCGCTGGCTGACTACCTTAATCTCCATGCTCCTAGGGCTTCTTTTAGTACTTTTACTAATCCTAACCTTCAGCCCGTGTATATTAAATAAACTAGTAGCTTTTGGTAAGGATCAAATTAACACGGTTCAACTGATGGTACTAAAGCAACATTATCAGGCTCTGGAAGGCAGTCCAGATGAGGGAGATTCCTACATAGTGTTACAAGACAAGGGGGGAATGTAGATCCCTAACAGAGCCACAACCCTGGTGGAGCCATGACAGGCTCCACAGTTGTAGAAAACATGCTAGGCCCAAGTTTAGGTTTCTCAGAACTGGTCAGTCTCCAAACCTGTGGCTGGGGTGGAAAATTCCTAACTACCCCAGGGGCCATAAACCAATCAAGGGTCACTAAGCGCTTCTCTGTTACTCAAGGTAACTACTGTGGTAAGTTCCTTTAGGATAAGATAATTCCTTCAAAAACCAAAACCCTGTAACCAAACTGTATAAAACTGACTTTTGGACATGAGCTGAGGGTCCTTGTCAAAACTCCATTGCGTTGGCGGGGACTCGGACCCTAGCTCGAGCTAATTCCCCAATAAACCCCCTTCTGTTTTTGCAATATTGTGTGTGGTGGTGGTCTCTGTCATCCTGGGGTCCCGGACTTTGAGTATAACACTATGAAGAAAATTCAGGTCAACAACAACAACAACAACAACAAAAACCTCCTGGAACTAACAAGCAATTAAAGTAAGGTTGGAAGTTATAATGTTAAAATACAAAAGTCAATCACTTTCTTATATAACAATAATGAACAAGTAGAATTAAAATTAAAAACATAATACTATTTGCATTATTATCACCAAAAAATGAAATAGGCTAAGTCTAACAAAATAGCTATAAGATCTATATGAAGAAGACTGCAGAGCAAGGTGTGGTGGCCCACGCTTGTAATCCCAGGATTCACATTCGGGAGGCTGAGACTGGAGGATTGTGGTTCGTGGACAGCCTCAGCTACTTAGTGAGGCCCTCTGCAACTTAGTGAGAACCTGTTTCAAAATAAAAGAATAAAAAATGGGCCAGGGGATGTAGCTCAGAGGTCAAATGCCCCTGAGTTTCAACCCCAAACTCGCAAAAAATAAAAGAAGATTGCAAAACTCTGATAAAGAAAATTAAAGAAAAACTAGATTAAGTAGGCATTACACATTCATGGAAAGGAAAATCCAATTTTGTAATGATGTTAGTTCTTTCCAACATGACTTATAGATTTACTCCAACCCCAACCAAAATATCAGAAAATGATTTCTCAGATACAAATACACTTGTTCTAAAGTTTATATGGAAAAGCAAAAGACTGAGAATAAGCAACACAATATTGAAGAAGAACAATACAGAGAACTGACACTACTCAACTTCAAAACTGAAGTAATTAATATAGTGTAGTATTTTTTAAATAATTATATATGTCAATAAAAAGACTAGAGATCCCAAAAATAGATACAAACAAGTACAGTACCTCTTTTTTGAAAAGCAAAGAAAATAGCAATGGATCAAAGCTAGTATTTTTAGCAAAGTGTGCTGGAATAACTCAATATTTATATGCAAAAACAAACAAGCAAACAAAATAGAATTGTGACACAGACCTTCAACTCTTCAAAATATAACTCAAAATTGATCATAGAACTAGATATAAAATTAGAAACTATAGTACTTCTGTAAAAGACCATGAAAAAATACCTATATGACCTTGGGTATAGTTATGTCCTTTTGGATATAACATTAAATACATGAGCCATGAAAGAAAGAATTGATAAATCAAAATTCATTAGAATGTTAAACTTCTGCTCTGTGAAAGACATGTCAAAAGAATAAAAACAGGAACTTACTGAGAAAAAATATTTGTAAGCTATGTCTTTGCAAAAGACTCTGGCCCAAAACACATAAGGAAATATTAAAATTCAATAATGAGGTTTAATTGACCCTGCTTAACAATGAGTAAAGGACCTAAACAGATACCCTCCAGGAAGGATGTACAAATGAAGGATAGACATATAAATATGTTTTCCACATATTATGTAATTGGAAATTTGTAAACTAATACATGTCAAGATGCTGCTGCAAACTTGGGGAAGTGATCAATCCAGAACACTTAAGGCAGATGCTAATGAGGATGTGTCATGACAGGTGTAATGTAGGTTAATCAACTATAAACATTTCACACTTTGCTTTGGGATTTCAATGATGGGGCAGCCTGTGCCTGTTTGGGGGACAAAGACTGTGGGAAACCTATGTGCCTTTTGCTCAAATTTTCTATGGACAGAGAACCACTTTTTTTCTTTTTTTTTTATTGGTGCACTGTATTTATACATCATAATGGGATACAAAAAAACTTTTGTAGACATACATGCACACATCGCCCAATTAGCCCCTACCCAATTCCCACCCCGCCCCCCCATCTCTCCTTCCCATGCTTGGCTTAGTGGTTGACATCTAGTATTATAGCAGTTTATCCAAAATTAACAATGATAATCTCAGAACAGTTTCATTTGTCTGATGCCAAGCTTTTGATGACTTAAAGATAACATTTCAATATTTCTTTTTGCTTTCTTTCTTACCAGAGAATATATATTTTTAGGTGAAACTATCATACATTTATTTATTTATTTTTCAGAAAAAAATCTATCCTAATATGGAATATGGACTCTAGATATCCAAAATGATCTCAAAAAAGAGTAGTCTTTTACATATCTCTAAATTGTATTGTTTGCTTTTATTGTTGCTAATTTTTAGAATTTCTGGTTGGAATATTAATATACCTTTAGATATAGCATTTGGAAATATTTTATCCCATTCTATCAGTAACTATTAACTATGTTTACATTGTCTTTGGATATACAATATATATATTTTTTTTATTTTTAGGGAGTTTGTTTACCCTTCTATTGCCTGTGCCATTAAAATAATATCCAAGAAATTACTGCCAATTTCAATGTTGTGAGGTTTAATGACCCAGATTTTCTTCTAAAAGTTTATAGTCTTAAGATTTATATTTAGGTCTTTTATCTATTTTGAGTTAATATTTGTATATGGTGTTAGGTAAGGGTCCAATTTTATTCTTTTTCATGTAATTATTATTTTTCAACAATATTTAGTCAAAAGATTATTATTTCCTCCACCAAATGTTTGTGGAAACCTTGTCAAAAATAACTTGACAATATATGGAAGAATTTATCTCTAGGCTTTTATTTAACTCCAATGGTTTCTATATCTGCCTTTATAACAGTACTACACTGTTTCAATTATTGTAGCTTTATATGGTTTGAAATCAGAAAATATACATCTTCTAGAACCACTTTTAAAATAGTGTTTTGTATTGTTTTTATGTATGTATGTATGTATGTATATGTATATATGTATGTATGTATGTATGTATGTGTTTATAACTGGGAATTAAACCTAGGGGAATTCTACTTCTGAGATACACTCCCAAGCTCTATTTTACTTTTTATTTTGAAACAAGGTTTCATTAAGTTACTAAGGGCTTTGCTAAATTGCTGAGACTAGCCTCAAACATTCAATCCTCCTGTCTCACCTTCCACGTGCTAGGATTAAGATATTTACCACCACAGCCAACAAAATAGTTTATATTTTTAGTTATATTTATACATATATGGCTTTCAAAAAATTATGGTGTTATTACAAATTAAAATAGAAAATGCTTTACCTTAAAAATACACATTTCAGTCAAGTGTGGTGGCGCACGCTTGTAATCTCAGCATTTGGAGGCTGAGACAGAAGGATCACAGTTCGCAGACAGCCTCAGTTACTACTTAGTGAGGCCCTTTGCAACTCAGTGAGACTCTGTTTCAAAATAAAGAATAAAAAAATAGGACTGGGGGGTGTGGCTCCGAGGTAGAATGCCCCTGGGTTCCATCCCCAGTAAAAGAAAGAAAGAAAGAAAGAAAGAAAGAAAGAAAGAAAGAAAGAAAGAAAGAAAGAAAGAAAGAAAGAAGGAGAGAAAGAAAGAAACTGTAACTTTCTAAATGTATTACAATATTCAGAAATTATACCAGACAAGTATGTTTTCTGAAATGTTTGAACAGAAGTTGCTTAAAGGATTTGATTTCAGTCATGCTGCAGGATAAAATCTCTGACTTTTAAAATGGAATATTAGAATTCTTTGATCCTCGGAGAATAGAATTTAATCAGATTGAACCAAGATAGCTGTGATGGACAGTTATTTATTTAAGAGCAATATGACTTTTCAGGTTTGATAAGCAAAGTGCTCTCTTTTAATATTAAAGTTGACAACTAAAATGAACTTACTTTTAAGTTCCGAAGGTAAGATAACTCACTTTTCTAAAAACCCTAGGAAGTTTTTTATGTATCATACTGAAAAAAAGCAGTTAGGCCACCTGGATACAAATAAGGCTCTATCACAAAATCGTTTTCAGAGAATTTTAAAACCACTTCAGTGAACACCTTAAAGCCTGCCAACTAGTCCTATCCCCTTTTGTAAGTCTTAGTGCCTCACATAATACCTAATTCATGTAACATATTTAATGAGTAATTGTTAACAATACAAAAAATATATATGGGAGAGATTGTAGGATATTCCATCCCATGGGGATGTACTTTTGCCACTAGAGGTGATTTCTTTTTCTTTTCCTTAAAAAGGTGTTGCAATTAGTCAGAACAAGATCCAAAGATTGTTAGTAAATTTACTGTGTAATTATCCCCAGGAAACCAAATAATGTGCAGGGCTTTGTATTCAAAGATTTGATTCTATAGACTAGCTTTTACCTAGCACATCAAATTGACCTTCAGTATAATCAAGGCCTTCAATACAGATAAAATTGTTTGACTATCAATCAATTAATTTAAGATATATTTGAATATTGATTTTTAAGATTAGGAGACTAATACATGAGTTGCCTAAGGTCTTGAGGTTATTAAGAAAGTCATAATTAGGATAAAATTGTTCTGAACCCTAATTCAAATGCTAGGTATATCACTTGATGAATAAAGTAAAAAGGAAACAAAGCATGCAGAAATTATAAAACAACATAATTTTTAAAAGTGTTTGTATGATTGTACTAAAGACTGCTATTTATAAGGTTTTTATTTCTCAACTAATAATTCCTTGTAAAAAATACTTAATTTTCCATTTGTAGTCTTTACAGTGAAATAATTAAAATGGAGTGATAATTTACAATTTTTTTACCTCCCTCCAAAATGGTGCATAAAACAACATTTCTAAACTCAAGATTAAGGCAGAATTGCAGTTCATCAGAGACTGGCATTCAATGGATGCTGAGAAGAAAGGGAGACAGACGTCTCTCTTTCCTTCAAGTAGCTTCTCTAGCACGTGCAGGGTGGAGCTTTTGAAGATGATAAGTAAGAAAACCCACTTCTGTAAATGCTGTGATTTTTCTCACTCTCCACTATTGAAGAAATATTGGCAAATGAAGAATGAGACTCCAAATTACGAAGCATGCCATATCCGGCTGTACATACTGGAGTTTGTGTACTCAAATAGGACTGGTTCTAGGCATAAGACAAGAAATGCCTATAAGCTTTTCAACCCTGAGAAATATCTATCCATTTAGCAAAGCGAAGATCAGTCTGATTCTTCCAATTAGAGTTTGTAGTCAGACTCCTCCCTCGGACACTCATATCCCTGAGAGGTATACTAATTCAGTACCAAAGATCAAAGATTGAGCAGATTCAGAAGCCCAGGTTTCCTAGCTCCGATTTATGAGAAGTGTGCAAGCATGATGTAAGAGATCTAATCACATTCTGCTATGTGGCCTGAGTCATTTAATTTCCCTAAGCATACTGTACTGCTTCTTCCCCAGTAAGACACAGCTGGTGGCCTAGATAAGCTTTCCAATCTCCCATTACATTAAGCTCTCTGGATCTAGGTAGTCAGCCAGAGAATCTTGAGTGTCTGTTCTTATACCTAAATCTCATCTGCCCTAAATCTTTACTTCCTAAGCTTCTTTCTGAGCTTTATATTATAATCAGCATTTCTCTTCAAACTGAATATATACTGAAGGCAATATTAGCCAGAATTTCTATGCCTTAGTGTTTACATATAAAAGGGTTTTAATCTGAAGTGCAATTAATATAAGGCAAAATATGTATTCTTCATGGAATTATATTTATTCTTTCTCAAGACTTGAGTATTGAGAGACTTATGATTATATATATATATATATATATATATATATATATATATATATGCTTTAATTTTACTGTTTAAACTTTAAATACATTGATATTTGTATCAAAACTACTGATTATGTTATTTCCCTATTGAAAGATTCGTGCAGAGATGCTGTGTAAAATGTGAGAGAAGGCAACAGTGATGTACAGAACCAACTTTTATCCAGCATGGAACTCTCCTCTCAGTGATGGGGGCCAGTAGGGGGAAAGGGGCCAGTCCCAATCGACCAGTGGAACCACTCAGTTGGGGGGGAATGCCTCTGCTTTTGAGGCTCCTATTTTGGGGGGTGGGACTAAGTGTGGGAATGATGATTCTCTCATAACTCTCCTGGAGCAGACTCTCTGCCTCCAGGGTTCTGCTTCCTGCCTTTGTGAGATTACGTGGGGAAGGGGAAGGACCCGACTTATCATCTGGGCCTTTTGGTAATAAAGGGTAGAGACCAAGTCTTAAGAAACTTCCTGCTGTCAGGAGGGATCATGGGGGGAGACTCTTGGCTGGGAAAGGTTGGGTTCTTCCAAAGTGGGCAGGTGGGAGTATGGTTGCAGTGGGAGTCAAAGGTTAACCTGAACAGCTTGGTGATATGCATTCAAGGAGACAGTAACAGGCAAAGAGCTATTAAAAGAAAAGGCAAATCATGAGAGTAGGTCCCAGGTTGGGCAGGAGCCCACCAGCTACTGGCCCTTGCCTGGAAGGGAAGGAGCCCAGCAGCTGCTGGCCCTTGAAGCCCCTTCAGATATGAGGTAGATTGTCACTAGATTTATTAATATGATACCAGCCTTTTTTTCTGAGAGAGACATATACCTCCCTTTTAGCAGTTTTTCTTGATTAGAGCAGAATCAATAATAGTAGCATTTTCCCTGTGACACATGGCACTCTTTTCAGCAATGAGTGGGTATGGGTCAGTCTGGTCAAACGGAAAAACATGCTATTGGGTCAGGAGCATCAGTAACAGATTTTAGAGAGTTTAATACTTATGGTTGCCTGGCATCCAGAGAGGGAGAGCACTGTACTATATATATAAGTGGACTTGCTAAAATAAAAGCATCAAAGAGAATTATGCCGAGAAAAATGAAGCTTAGTAGTCCCCAAAACTGTACAATAGAATTTGTCATGAGGCTTTTGTAATGGAGCCCTCTTTAGCCAATAAGGTGATGCCAGTTGGGGTCCCCCAGCAATCTGGCTGCAGTAGGTGCGGTGAGGATCACTATAAAAGGCCTAGTCCACCATGGTTGGAGATGTTTCTTCAGTTGAAGTGATTTGCAGATAATTTGATCCCCTGGCATAAGAGCCTTGACTGCCGGGTGTGGAGCTGCTTCTTCAGTCCCAGGATGGGGAAGATATCAGTCAGCATGTTCCCTAAGAAGGTGCCTGAGACAAGACAAGTAAGGGAAATAGGAAGCCAAAGGACAGGGGTCTGAAGGGAGAGCATGATTAAGTAATAAAAGGGCAACCATACAGCAATTCAAAGAGGCTCATAAAGGTAGGGCTTTGAGGGGTGGCCCTTATACAGGCCAGAGCTAGTGGCAGGAGTTTGGGCCATGATACCTGCAGCTCCAGAGAGAGTTTTCTTAGATGGTTTTTAAGAACCCCATTCAGTTTTTCTACCTTTCCTGATGACTTCAGTTGATATGGGATGTGGAGCTTCCAAGAAATGCCAAGAGCTTGTGCCACCTGTTGAGTAACCTTAGAAATAAAAGCTGGTTCATTATCAGACTGTAAGGAATTAGGGAGTCCAAACCGAGGGATGATGTCCGAGCATAGAACACTGGCCACCAAGTTAGCTGTCTCATCCTTTGAGGGAAAAGCCTCTACCCAACTTGTTAGGGTATCAATCATGGTAAGAAGATATTTTAATTTTTTGTGAGGCGGCATATGGGTGAATTTGATTTGCCAGTCCTGTCCTGGCAAGTGTCCTCTCATTTGGTGGGTAGGAAAGGAGGGTTGAAGGCCTCCTTGTGGAGACACAGTAGCACAAATAGAACAGGAGGCACTGACTTTATACTAATCAGTTGTTGCAGGAGAGGAGAATAAAATAAGGGGCTTAGGAAATGTTTAAGCATCATAGATCCCACGTGTAGGGAGTTGTGTATTAGGCTAATGACCTTTTTGGCCTGAGCCTCAGGAAGAGCAATCTTATCCTGTATCATGAGCCATCCATCCCCCATGCTGGATGTCCCAAGTTTGATCAGGTGTTTCTGTACAGCCAGGCTGTAATTAGGCACCATTGAGGGGAGGGTTAAAAATAGTACAGAGGCTAGTGGTCTTGGTTGAGTTTGTTGTGTCAGCTGTCTCACTGTATAATCAGCTTTATTGTTCCCTTTGGCCACTAAGGAGGATTCTGCCTAGTGGCCCCGACAGTGGATAATGGCCAGCTCAGATGATAAAAAAAGGGAGTCTAGGAGCTTCTTAATCAAGGTGGCATTGACAATGGGTGAACCCTTAGTGGATAGAAATCCCCGCTCTCTCCAAATTGAGGCATGGCAATGTGCTATTAAAAAGGAATATTTAGAATTGGTATATATGTTCACCCACTTGTTTTTTGCCAGATGTAAACTCGAGTCAGGGCAATCAGTTCAGCCTTCTGAGAGGTGTTGCCATCTAGTAACCTGACAGCCTCAGTGACTTGAGTTAAGGTGACCACTGTATAGGCTGCTCTTCTCTTACCTCTGGCATCAGAAACAGAGCTGTCATTTACAACATAAGTGACATCTGGATTAAAAAGGGGGGTGTCCTGGAGTTCCACCTGAGGTTTAGCTAAAGCTTCAATCATATCAACACAAGAGTGAACATCATTAGGTGAAAATGAATCAGGGCCTAAACCCTGGCCAACTGGTAAAAGAGTGGCCAGGTTAAGGGCCAGGGAGTGAGACAATTTAACATCTGGGTTTTCCATGAACAACAAACAAAATTCCTGAATGGGAGAAGGTAACAGAAGAGGGAGTGCTCAAGGAGAGAGTAAATCATGAAGCCTATATGGGGAAAAAACCTGCAGGGGCATCCAGAGACAAATTTTAAGAGCCTCTTTTGTGAGCATGGCTGCTCCTGCCAGAGCTCTAAGGCAGGGTGGCCATCCAGGAGTGGTAGAGTTAAGCTTTTTAGATAAATAGGCCACTGGTTCCTGGGTTGGTCCCAAAGGTTGAGTGAGCACTCCTGTGGCTACCCCTTGCCTCTCATCAGTATATAACAAGAAGGCCTTAGTGGGATTGGGGAGTGTCAAGGGGAGAGGATTTTAGGAAAGCCTCCTGGACAGCCAGGAAGGCTCAGCGAATAACCAAGGGTGAAGTAAGGGGCCAGCCAGGGTTTTCTTAATTGCCTCATGTAGTGGCTTAGCTGAAATGGCAAAGTTGGGAATCCAATGCTGGAAAAATCCTACAAAATCCAAGAAAGATTGGATCTGATCAGCCGAGGTGGGCGGTTGCAAGTCTCATAAGGCCTTGACCCAGTCAGCAGTTAGTCCTCGGGTGTTTGGGGTGAGATATAGGTCTAGATATCGCATTTCTGGCACTGATAACTGGCCTTTATGTAGGGCCACCCTATAACCCCTACTACCAAGAAAATTAAGGAGAAGGGTAGTATGCTGTTTGGATACTTCTAGGGAGGGACTACAAATTAAAAGGTCATCCACATATTGTAACAGAAAACTAGGCTCCAAGAGACACTGGAGGAGTTCCTGTACTACAGCATGTCCAAAGATGTGTGGGCTATCTTGAAAACCCTGAGGGAGGATGGCCCAGGATAATTGTTGAGCAACCTGGGTGTCGGGGTCCTCCCAAGTAAAGGCAAAAAGGGGGTATGACTCAGGATGCAGAGAAATTGTGTAAAACACATTTTTCAAGTCAAAACTGAAAAGTGGGTGGTATTGGGGGAAATCTGAGATAAGAGGGTATAAGGATTAGGGACAACTGGGTGGATTGTGACCACCGCATCATTAATTAAATGGAGATCCTAGACTAAACAATAAGTCCCATTATGCTTTTTAACTGGGAGAATGGGGGTATTATAAGGGGAATTAATAAGGATAAGCAATCCCTGGGCCAGGAGATGAGAAATAATGGGTTTAAACCCACACCAGTGAAGGAAGGTTATGGGAAACTGGGAGGGCTGGGAAAATAGTGGTGTCATGTAGGACAATCCAGAATGGGGTGAGGTGGGTTGCCACCACCGGGGTCCTGGTGTGCCATAAGATAGGGTCAACCAAATCTATAGGGAGGGGAGGTTTGGCTTTCTGGTCATCATCTGTAGCAGCAGCCATGAAAAGTATATTAGAGGAAGCGAAAATCATGGGAAAATTAAATGAAAGTTTAGCCCCAAATTTGGTTAAAAAGTTTCTACCTAAAAGGGAGATAGAACATGAAGGGATAATCAGGAATGGATGGGTAACCATAAAGGTTTCCAAGTGGCACAAAAGGGGGAATGTGGTACATGGGCAAGAGGGCATGCTGTCAATTCTGTAAACCAAGATTTGGGAAGGGAAACTAGGGCCTGAGAAGGAAGGGAGAACAGAGTAGGTAGCTTTCCTATCAATCAAGAAGGAGATTGGCTTACCTGCTACCTGGAGAGTTACTCTGGGCTCAGCTTGAATAATGTGGGTGGCCGAGGCCAGGGAGTGTCAATCTTCAGCCAGGATGAGTAGGGCCAAAGGCAGGGCCTGGTCTGGAAGGGTGGTTCCCCTGTGTTGAGGCACCTGAGACTGACCTCTTCTCCAAGGGTACTCACTTTCCCAGTGTCCCTCCTGGCCACACGTTGGGCACGGTCTGGTTGGTGGACAGGGTTGGGGGCAACTGCATGCCCTGTTGCCAGTAAGTCTACACTTAAAATAGGCTCATGGAGGTGGTTGTCTTTGCTGTCCTCACCCCTAGGTGGCACTCGTTGCCCAAAGGGCTGACTCTCTTCTGCTGGCTGCAGGGCAGCTACCAGGGCTTGGGCCTGAAAATCTTCCTTCTAGTGAAGTCGGAGTGTATGCTCCACTTCTGCCTGTTCCTTTCTGGAATTAAAAACTTTAAATGCCATGTGCACCAAATCTCAGATGCGGTTTGAGGACTGTCCTCAGCTTTTCTTCATTTTCTCCAAATATCAGGGGCTTATTGCCCAATAAAATGAGTTGCCAATACTACTGAGCCTGCCTCAGGAGATGGATCTAAACGAGTATAGAGGGTAAAAGCCTCCTCCAACAGATTAAAAAAAAAAAAAATAGCACCTGTGTGTAAAGCACTTCCAACCATTTACCAGCCTGTTAGCAAAATTTACTGAGATCAGTCAACATTCTAAGATCTAAGGTACCAAACTCAGGCCACCATGAATCATTACCTAACTTGTAAGTAGGACAGACCTTTGTGCAGAAAATTAATGAGCCGCTCAGGGCACAGTTCCCCAGATAAACCCAGAGTCTGAAGATTAACCAGAACACGACCTACTGCAGACTGGTAGTCAATTTTGGATTGTTGGTTTCCCCCAATAATTGCTCAGCGGGCAAGGACAAAAAAGAGTATATAGGCATCCCAAAAGTCCTGCCTACCGTCCAAAACAGGGCATGGTTGTGTTTGGGAAGGAAATCTCTACTCTCTTTACACAACCGAAAGGCAGCCTGGCTGCCCTGGGAGACTTGGGAACCAAATATTTGGATTTCTAACAGCCTTGAGCCCAAGTCTGGGAGAGGCTAAAATCTGGGACCCACTTTCCCAGGGAAGGGGAAGCTTAGAGAGTGAAGTGTTGCTGGCCATCACCATCTGTGGCAGAAGCACTGAGAAGCTGCTGGGCCAGGAGCATGTTGTAGAACTGCTGGATGAAATTAAAGATGGTCATTTGGGCTTGGCTGAGTAGAATTAAAGATGGCCACTGGCAAGTGGCTGGGTAGAATTAAAGATGGCCACTGGAGCTTGGGGCAAGCGGCTTGGTGGAATTAAAAATGGCCCCTGGCTCTTGGGGCAGCTACCAGGAGAACAGCATGGCTGTCAGGCACATGGTATGGAAATAAAATGGCTTCTAGGCACCCAGCAGACACTGAAGCCAGGACATGTGGCATGCACCTCTGCGAGCCTGGCTATGGCAGGTGGAAGGGCCTCTGGGTGGCCCCATGTCCGGGCCATTGAGAGCCTGGCTCAGAACGGGTGGACCGGGGCTATGGCAGCAGCAAGTGAAAGCCAGGGCATGGGGTGGAGCCCAGGCACATGGGAAGACAGGGTGGCCAGAACACCGAGTCCAAGGAAGGTCCACAGGGTGAGTATAGTTGGAGGGAGCGGAGCAGTGCGGGTGGGAAGTGCCGAAAGTAGGTGGAGGTGATGTTGGTAGAAAGTGGGCAAAGCAGAGGTTCTTGGTCCAGGGTGGGGCATGGAGCTGGCAGCACTTGTTGTAATGGAGCCCCTTTAGCTGAGTAAGGTGATTCCAGTTGGGGTCCCTCAGCAATTTTTCTGCAGTAGGTGTGGTGTGGTCTCCTGGCTTAAGTGTCTTGGCTGCCAGACGTGGACCTGCTTCTTCAGTCCCAGGTTAGAGAAGATATTGGTCAGCATATTCCCTAAGGAGGTGGCTGAGAAAAGATAAGTAAAGGAGATAGGAAGACAAGGGAGGGAAGTCCGAAAGGAGAGAGTGATTAAGCAAAAAAAAGGTGACCATACAGCAATTCAGAATGGCTAACGAAGATGGGACTTTGAGGAGTGGCCCTTATGTGGGCCAGAGCCAGTGGTAGGAGTTCAGGCCATGACACCTGAGCTCCAGGGAAAGTTTTGTTGGATGGTTGTTAAGAATCCCATTCATTTTTTTTACCTGATGACTGAGGTCAATATGGGATTTAGAGCTTCCAAGAAATGCCAAGGGCTTGTGCCACCTACTGATTAACCTTAGAAATAAAAGCTGGCACATTATCATACTGGGCTCAGCAAGGGGGATCAAGACTGAATCCAGAAGCCATCAGTCTTCAGTCAGGCCAAGTAAGGTCAGCAGTGGAGCTTGGTCTGGAAGGGTGGTTCCTCTGTGTTGAGGCACCTGGGGCTCACCACTTTTTTAAGACACCGTACCAGTGGCCCTCCTGGCTGCACATCGGGCATGGTCTGGTTGGTGGGAGTAGCCTTGCTGCACTTGGAGCAGGCCCCTGGAAGTAGTTGTCATTGCTATCCTCCACCCCTAGGTGGCACTCCAGAGGGCAGAGCCGCCACTACCAGCCACAAGGCAGCTACCAAGAATCTTCCTTTTGGTGAAGTCGGAGTGTACGCTCTGTTTCATTTAAGCCTGTTCCTCTCAGGAATTAAAGACTTTAAATGCCATGTTCACCAAATCTTGGATAGGGGTCTGAGTGTCATCCTCAGCCTTTCTTAATTTTTCAAATATCAGGGGCTGATTGCCCAATGAAATGAGTTGCTGACACCACAGATCCTGCCTCAATAAATGGATCTAAGTGGGTATAGAGGGTTAAAGCTTCCTGAAGCCAATTAAGAAAAACAGCTGGGTTTTCATTGGACCTTGGGTGATTTCCTAAAGTTTTATTGTAATTAACCACTTTATGGACAGCAGCCCACATGCTATCAAGAAGGCATAGTTTCATATAGTCTCTCATTTTTAATACCTTACCCCACCATTTGGGGCTGGCTGATACAAGCTGAAGACCACATGTTGCCACAATGGTGCAACCAAGATGGAAACTGCGATATCACCAGGTTGCGACCATGCCATCACAAAACGGTGACTGATAGGAAAATGCAGATGACATGAGAGAGTAGTTAGAGGGACTGAGGGATGGAAGTGCAGGAAGGAGAAAACCTGGATATAAAGGACTTCCAACCATTTACCAGATCGCTTCCAAAGGTTGCTGATGCTAGTCAGGGTATTAAAATCCAGAGTTCCATTATGGGGCCATAGTGACCCATTATTTTGAAATTCTCACTTCCCATGTCTGGTCCACAGGCAAGAACGAATAACAGGAAAGAGGTGTCTCCAATTATCCTGATCAATGTTTGGAAACGGGGGTCAAGAGGTCAGGAGTGATGTCTCTACTTTCTTCTCAAGACCGGACAACCTAGTCTTGGGTTGGGGGTTTGACCCAAAGAGCCCAGCCATCACCGGGGAATAAGGGGTGAGTGATCCCAGTAGAGTGGAGGTCCCAGTGGACCAGAGAACAATGGGTCACCAAACGCTTAGATTTTAGATCCCAATGGACA
This sequence comes from Muscardinus avellanarius, assembly GCF_963383645.1. Taxonomy (NCBI): domain Eukaryota; kingdom Metazoa; phylum Chordata; class Mammalia; order Rodentia; family Gliridae; genus Muscardinus; species Muscardinus avellanarius. Next base: position 44,850,868 of record NC_137800.1, read on the forward strand.
AGCAGAAAGGGAGGACCCATGTCCAGAGAAAGCTGGAAGCCAAGAAGCTGGAACATGCTGACTAGAGGAAGAAAAGGAACTTACCCTGTTTGAAAGCAGAAGCAGTCAGTCCAATTAAGGGTTAGAGAGTCCAGGTCTCTGGGAGTAAGGGGAGGGCTCCCGACAGGAGTCATGGGGGCTCAAAGAGGGGCAAAAAAAGAGAGAAAAAAATAAAAAAGGGAAAAAATAAGTCCTCTTGGGTCAGAGGGTTTTGGTACCAGATGTAATGTTGAAATTGAGTTGGGGGTCATGAAGGAGGCAAAAACCAGCCAAGTTATTGAAGGCCTCTTTAATTAACTGGACCTTTGGGCAAGGTCTGCCAACTGTGGGGGAAGGAACAGATGACCGAGCAGCAGAGTCACATAGTCAGCAGATTTGCACGGTTAGAAAAGTCATGGGGCAGAGAGGAAGTGAGGGTATTTATCTTGGCATGGAGCTAGTGGCGTAGGAATGCTGGTCCTCTCAAAACGTCCTGAGTCTCGCAATGTCTGGAGTCTGCCCCGCAATGTTAGGAGTCTCGTGACATCTCCACTCTGGCTTCTGGGATTCTGCCTCCTGTCCCCATTGCGGGGTCTTGTTGGGGAAGGTAGGGACCCAACCTATCACTTTTATCATAACATTTATAAAAAAGGAAGTCTGCTATGACTGCTACTTAAACATTGTACAACGATAAAGTAAGAAAAATGAGAAAAGTTTGGAAAAATAATACAAGCTGTCATTATTTGCAGTAAAAATAATTATGCATGCAGAAAATCTAAAATGATCTGCAAAAATATATTGAAATTAATATATATTTATCTATATACAACAAAATAATTTTAAAATGAAATTTTTTAATTTTATTTACACAGGAAAAAAATCACAAAATACTTTGGAATGCATTTACTGATAGATGGTCAAGACATCTACACAGAAAATTACAAAATATTATTGATATTATTAAATGAAGTTCTAAATTATTTTTTAATTTAGAAAATAGAAAATAAGGCAATCCAGAGCTCAGTAGGCACAGGATAGATGAGGATGTTGTCTTAGTAACAAGGCACACTGCTTCAGAGTAAATATTTTTATAAGCAGAAGGTATAATGATATCTAGTTAGGATGATACATTATCCAGTATCATAGTTATTTATTACCATTATCGAGTATTATGTACTCTACATAATTGTAAGTATTATACTCTTATATCACTGACAACTCAGTAGGTTCATGTGGTATACTTCACCAAAAAGAAGTGAATCAGATGTTGCACACTGGTGTTAAGATGCCTATGAAATCACTAGACCATAAGATTTTTTCATCTCCTTTATAATCTTAGAGACAATGTTATATATTTGACTGTAATGTCATCAAGCAGAGAATTACTATATGTGTAGTCGTTCAAGCCAAACTACTAATGACTCACTTGGTGTATTGAACTCTCAATCAGATCCATTTCTCATTTAAGTGTTTAAGTTCAGCCAATTTTTCTACCAAGTTTTAACTCTGTGGTTCAATAACTTTTCTCAGCATTACTAATTAAAATTTTCAAGATCTGGATATTGAGTATGCCCAACTCAAATGATTCAACATTATTATAAAACACAGTCCACTAGAGTTGTATAATCTCAGTCAATTATGCCATTCAGAAACATTAAGAACCTGACATTGTTGTAAATTGAAGTTGCTTCAAAGTAACTTCACATTAGCAATTATATGCAAAATACTCAAAATACAAAAGTAAGCCAAAGCCAAGCATAATAGCATATGTTTGAAATCTCAATAACTTGAGAAGCTAAAGCAGGAAGACTGCAAGCTGGAGGACAGTCTGGAGAGCTTAGTGAGATTCTCTCTCAAAAAATAAAATAATATAAAAAGAGCTGGATATGTAGCTCAGTTTCATCCCCAATATAATTCATAATAATGAAATAAAAATAATTCAATTGTCTATTAGACAAGTCTATATTAACCTTCAGTAAAGCAATCTTCTTAGTGAAATTTCCAACTATTCTGGGAAACTGTGATATCATTTATTTTATTTATTTAATTTTTGATATAACTTGTTCATAATTTCTACATAATTTTATTTTACTTTGGAATTCATTTTCATATCATCTACTCTAAGCTAAGAGATGAAAAGAAACTCTATAATAAACATACCTTTACTTTTGCGTGTTTCATAATTCTATCAGTTTAGGGGAGGCATAAGCTACCTGAGATAAAAACATTGTAATGCTTCAATATTAGATTATTTTGTCTACCTTTTCTGGAGGCCAATTTAGAAAGTATCACTCCTATCTCAAATGATTGAGGTATTGCTGGATTTTCAATTGCTGCCTAACATGAAACACATAATCTCTTCACACTGTACAGAAGTCCTTTTGTTAAACACCAAACTGCTGAGGAAGCTGGAGTGTAGGGTTTAATTAACATACTTTATTGAAGTCTTCCTGAGAAATCAACTATCCTGTGGCTATTTGACATAGATCCCTTGTTTCATATAAATTTCTCATCTAAGAAGTCTCTACTCTGTGAACAGTTCCTAAAATTCAAAGTTAGTGGTAGATAATGGCCAAATTCTAATTCACTTTTCATTTGCATAACAGATTTCACTACTAAAATTTTGCTTAGAAAGAAAAGCTATAAAATGAAGACAAAGTATAAGTGGGGTAAAGTAAGATATTCAAAATAGTTTGTCTTTTTCAGACATATTTAGTAGTATTAGTTACTAACATTTCAATTAAATGTATTGCTGTAAGGTTTAATTTGAATGATGATGCTATCTCAGGAGGCAAGTGAGAAGGAAAATTAAGCTTAATCATATGAAGGAGTCTAATGAGAAAACATTGAAGAAAGTTGAAAGGAAATATGGTATAATCATAAACTAAATTATATGACAGTTAGATGGTTATAATTGCAATGCGAACTCTCCATTGCCACAAGATTTACAGTTAGGGATTTTGACAGAGCTGGTTTAAATTGAAAGAGGGTGCTGCATAAGAGATGAGCTGAAAAGTTAATTTATTAAACTCTGTGTTTCTGTTGCCTACTAAACTTATACATTGATGTTTCCTAGTTTCTTGAGAATAGACCTGGATTGGAAATATAACAGTGTTGTGTCTGTCTATAAAAGGCAAATGAATGTTTAGCATAACAGCAACTACCATTTAATGACCCAAAGAGTAGATCACTTTTAAGAGCCAGTGTCCTGAGTGTTTTGCATGCTTCATTTCCCCAAGTTTATGCTTTAGGATTTATTAAATTCTCCATGAAGATGAAGGCATCCAGGTACAGAGACTGGGAATGATGACCCAGGAATCCCCATACTAATGCAGGGCTGGTTGTATTAGTCTAGTATGGATGGAAACAACAATTACCAGAGTAGTCTAGTATTACTGTAAAATATTTTTATTGATTAACTTTATCAGTATATAATTCAGAAAATTTTAAGTTTTCCTTCATATAGTCTTCAAAGAGCTTTCCCAGGAAATTAAGAGTGAACATGAGTGCTTTCCCAGGCCCCTATGTCAGCACCACCACCTTCAAATCTCCATCATTGTTTTACTTCAGAAGCCAATTGAGTTTGTGAGTATATGTGATAGGGAGAGACTGGGGATTAAATCCAGTGGCATTCTACCTCCAAGCTATACCTATAACCTTTTTTAAATTTTTGTTGTTGTTATTTTGAAATAGGGTCTAGCTAGATTGCTGAGAGTTTTGCTATCTTGCTGAGGTAATGAAATGTAATCAAGCCTATCATCCTCCTGTCTCAGCCTTCCAAGTACAGGTATTAAAGGCATGCACCAATATGCCAGTCTTTAATATATATTTCTAGTGGAAAATATTTTAAGATTGATGGGCTAAGTCACTATACTGATGGGGATTTTTTTTTTATCATAGACTAGTATATCACTTTTTTTTATCATAGTCTAGTATATTTCTGCAGGAAACAGAAGGTACACAATGTTGGAATTAAGGCAATTTAATAAAATTATGGGAAGTTTAAAGTAACCAACTATAGATGTTGCAGGACTCAGTAACTAGCAACAGCAGGAAGTTATTACCATCTATATGCCTCTGTGGCAAAGGGAGGAGAGATTCTGTAGAAAAGCTGAGTGGTGCAAGAGGGGATGCTCAAGAGAACCTATGGTTATAGAGGAGGCAGCCACTACCAGAGCGTCAGCTTCTGTGACCAATCACTATCAGAACTGATGAAGTGTAAGAAGAAAAATTCTCACTTTCTCCACCCTTCAATTTACTGCTGCTATGTTTTATTGCCTGAAATTCATCTGAAGCCAGAAAACAAGACAAAACAGTAAAAAAACCTCATGTCATGTGGTCAGCTCATGGTGCCTCATGCTTATAATTCCAGTACTTGGGAGGTTGAGACAGGAGAATCACACATGCAAGTCTATCCTCAGCAACTTACCAAGACTCAGAAACTTGGCAAGACCATGCTTGAAAAAAATAAAATGAAATAAAAAGAGCTGGGGTATATAGTTAGAAGGTAGAATGCCCCTGGGTCTAATCCCAAGTATCAAAAAAAAAATGTAAAGCAAACAAGAAAGTCACAGAAAAATTGATCTGTGAATGAGGAGAAAATGGCAAGAGATTAACCAACACTCCTCACACATTTTGCAATTCAGCATCCATTCTTATAGAAAAGAGAGGGAATCACAGAGATCGTGGATCATCAAATCATTGTAAGGTGTTGTTAACATAATCATCCTCTCCATGGATCCTAAATTACAACATTAGTTATAACAATTTAAAAATATTGGAAGAAAAATGAACAATTTGATATTACTGATGTAGTCCTATCTCTTTAGTTAATCAAAAGATCAAAATTAATAATTATGTTTTCTTCCTCCTCTATCTGATTCCTTATCCTCTTTACCTTGTTGAGCACCTTGGTTTATGGGGATTTTTTTTTCTTTTTTTGTAGTACAGGGGATGGAACCCAGGAGCATTCTACTTCCGAGCTACAACGCCAGCCCCATTTTTTTTCTTTATTTTGAAACAGGGTCTCACCGAGTTGCAAAGGGCCTCACTAAGTAGTAACTGAGGCTGTCTGTGAACCACGATCGATTCTCTTGTCTCAGCCTCCCAAATGCTGGGATTAGAAGCGTGCTCCATCATCCCTAGCTATGAGAATTTTTTAATTGGTGGGGAAACTCAAAAATTGTATTCCACAGAATTTAAATGTTTATTTGCCTTGACCTTCATTTGACCTAATTTCCCATTAATATTATTATTGGGACTGTAAATACAGATCCTTTGTGAAATCCCAAAGTCCTATATTAATAGCCCCTTCTTGTGTGTGTCTTAGTGACCCAGTTTCCTCTTGCTATTTTGGAAAGACCACCAATGCTTACAAATTAATCCTCTCAATTGCTTTTCAGTTAAGTAGAAGTAAAGTCCAAAATGGCCAGTTGGCAGTCTGGAAGTTATCCAGTTTAATGGAATTATAAATACAATTGTCAGCATAAATTTCTTTTTCTCTCATACTAAGAATGCCAAACCTAGTGTATATAGAGGGAAAGAAAAATACTATGAATGGAATGGATCATTAGATATTATAGGAAGAGGGCACTGCTTTCTCTCCATCCATTGATAAAATGACATCAAGAGAAATAGCACAATATATGGTCTTTTATTTTAAGGCATATTTTACAAGCTATAATAGGACCATGGGTTTTATGTGTTTTCCTCTTTAAGAAAACACTGTAACTGAGTCATCAGATAGCCATTTTCTCCATTCTCTCAGGGCAGCTGATTTTGAGAGATGGGCAAACAGTAATTGTCTCTGGTGTGTACCCTAGTAACTTCATCAGTGATAAAATGAATTGCTTGATTCCAAGCAATGTTGTGTGAGTTATGTGACAAAAAGTAAAACATTCTGTGAGTTTACAAATGGTGGTACTCTACAACCGTGGTAGAGAAAAATAGCAGAAGTATTGTAGGAAGGAATGGCCAGTCTATGTCCAGATTAACTCTGTCTCCAGAGTTACTTCCTCCCCTCATGAAGGAAGACATCCTATGTAATCAACCAGCCTCTGAAAAATGGCACAATATTGGCTGAGTATTTGCCTCTTTTTACAGTATTTGGACACACAATCTATATCATTGAACTCATGTATATCTCCATCTTTCACAAGACCGCCACTTGGCATATTGGCCCCTGAACAAGAACCAGGAGTCTGAAAACAAATATACCAGAATCCACAGAATAGATTTGTCTGTCTGGTTGCTCAGTTCCTCTTCTGTAGCAATTCTCTTTAAAGCATTTAAATCTGACACAAACATCTTGGCAAATTGTGTATATTTTTATAGAATAAGCCACATAATTTCTTCCACCACCCCCCCACTGTCCTCTATCCACAGTCTTCCAATTTTGTCATTTTTTGTGTATATGATAGTAGGGATTGAACTCAGGCATTTTGCCTCAAACTATACCCCTAGCCCTATTTTATTTTATTTTTTTTAGTTTTTGAAACAGGGTCTCACTAAGTTGTAGAGGGCCTCACAAAGTTGCTGAGGCGGACCTTCAACTTGTGATGCACTTGTCTCAGCCTCCCAAGTACTGGGATTACAAGTGTGTGCCACCACACCCAGCCTAATTTTGTCCTTTCTAAGTCTCTGACCAGCCAGCTCATCCATGAGACATTGCTTAGAAATGAGTGTAGAATCAAACTCTTTAAAATAAAGTATAACTTTTCTAAATAAAGCATATTTATTTCTAGATAAAGTATATTTTTCCTAAATTAAGCATATTTACTGCTCAGATCTCTGCCAATTAGAAAGAGTTCCCTAGTGCCTGTCATGACTCTCCCAGTGTGTGGCTATAGTGCAGCAGTAGACTGTATTTATCTGGCCACTACTGCACACCACGCAGACCTTTCAGCAAACCAGGTCTCCATGCATTTCTTGTGTAAAATGGTAAATGGAGTTTTCTTCTGCTATAGAAAATGGCTTATGTTTCTATACCTGGCAAACAAAAGAGGAATAATAAAGCAATTGAAGGAGGTATCATCTGAGACATGCCTTGAGATTACCTTGTTCCTTCTAAATCTGTTTAGACCTGTTCTTGCATATGTAATTTCCTTTAGTAAAGGACTAGTACTCTGCAGAATAGAAACTTCTTGAATAGGCAGCTGCAGTGGCCAAATCACTTGGTGTTCTGTGGTTGGGGGCCTGGTAATGAACCAAGAGCTTCTTTTGAAATGGAAAATTATGATAGGCAGAAGAACATGTTTCTGTACTGTGATTCCCCTCCAGGACTCCATACTGCTGCCTTACCTGTCACAGACATTTTAGTCATTGGATAATCCCGATGTCATGTAGCTACTCTAGGACATGGGCCTTGTGAGGGTTAATCTGATTGTCAACAGGACTGAGAGATGCCTAGGATTGTGTCTCTCACAATCACAGGATGTGTTAATGAGTTGATTAGCATATAGAACAGTAGACTGAGGGGAAAGTCCTTCCTTTGGAAAAATGTGGCTGAAGAAAATCTCAATTCTTCCTTAATAGAGGTGCGTCTGCTGTCAGCAAGGAATACCGCAGACTTCAGGTCCCTCCCTCTTCCAACTGGAAAAGGTTTATTTTTCTACCCAATTTCTCATTTTGGTAATTGTATCCACTCAATCTTTGAAGATTAAACCGCAATATTTGGGGATTCAATTATTTCCACTGAAGTTAGTAGCCTAATTTCCTGATTACATGTCCCAGGGCCTTTTCTAGGGCACTAGTGTGTCTCTTAATCTCTAAGGGGTAGAACACTCTCAAAGAAGGCTGTCTTGAATGCAGTACTTAGGGGATGACTCACAGGTTTTATATAAGAGATGCACAAAAACATTCCCGTATTCCATAGTATGAGGGCTCTTCCTCTATTACAAAGATCAGACTTCAATTATTCAGACATAGTGAATGTTAATATTGTTCCAGATATTTAAGCAAATATATTTACAACAAATTTTATTAAGTACATCTAAATTGAAAATCCTGTCAGAACAGTCTTTACATTTATCTCCTTTTGGAATAAAATAAGGCATTAAAATACATGTTCCTCAGCTATTTGGTGAGTGATTTTGACAAGATCTTTCAATTTGATTGGCTTGGATCTTGCATCTGTAAAAATAGACATTAAGTTTTTTTTTTCCTCTGGGCCATGGATAATAATTGAGAAAACTGGGTAAGGAAAAAATTGGTAGAATCACTGGGTTTGTTGTGATGGTCTTATTGATTTTTTACTTCAGGAGATTCAGCAGAAAAAATTGACAACCAGTTAATCTTGCAGATAACTTTAATTGTTCACCCACTCTTTTTACCCTTAAAAAGATATTCCCTACTGATCAAATTGATATAGTCAAGTGTTAAGGACAGTCCACTCCTGCTGTCTGGAAATAATGTGACAAAAATGATCCCCAAATACTCTTCTAGCATTATGTTATCTATTGTGAATGACTAATAATTTCTTTCCTCCGGAAAACTTATATTAATTTTAGCTAACATTTTAAGTTTTCTCACTTTTTACAGATATACAAGTTCAGATCTTATACAAAGCATACACATCTCTAAAGCATGGTTTTGTTCACTAGCTATATGTTTTTCTAATAAATAAAATAAAAATAAATTCATAGCTCTAATATTTACAATTATTCACTTTTGCTTAATATTCTCTTATGCATATAGTAGTGAAAATAGTCTCCTCTTGTATGCATCATACTGAAAATTTTCACAAATCCTAAAAAAATAATAAAAGCGCATGTTCTAAAGGAGCTCATCATATATATTTGCACTGATATGTAGCACAAAAAAAGTTAACGTTTTTGGAAGTTGGCATATCAGTTCAATTTAGTTGAGAGAAAACTGTATCAGTAAAAAGAATAAGAAGAGTTAATCTTGTTCTTAACTGGGGTGATGGTTACAAAAGTGTGTTTAGTGCATAAAAAATAATCATATTGTGCACTTATAGATGGACTCCATGCATTCCCATTGTCTTTTCTTATTGCTGAGACTGACCATTTCTCTCTACCAGTTTTCCCACATTATAAATGTAGGATGCTCTATCATGTTACCAGGACACTGTCTCTTTATATTATGCAGTAATATGCCTAGTAGCCATTACTCCTAAGTCCCACAGCATCTTCTATGGCCGTAAAATAGGAGCGCCTTTTGCTGTCAACAGAGGGCTTTAATGTTTTAAAAAGTGTTTAGAGTAAAGTGGTTTTTAAATTTTTTATTTGAACCTTTTACTTACATCTTTCGCTACAATTTCCTTGTAAAATCTTAGCCAGAACAACACTCTATTCAACTTTTTTGCTGGTCCTGGGCCAGGAGGTAAGGTCTATGCAAGTGTTTCTGAGACACTGTCTCCACTTTTTCTCAGAAATCTTGTTCCCTTTCCTCAGTAATCTCCACACTTCTACAGTTGCGAAGCCCCAAATAATTATATTCCAAAAAGAGTACTTCTGTTATTTCCATTACACATGAATTTTGCATGAGTTCAATGACAAATTTAGGTAAATCCCAGCCTTGAAATTCCATGAAGTACCCTCTAGAGAGTTAATAGATGATTTATTAAATATTACTTACTTCACCACAGCTTCATTGGCCTTTATCAAAAGCACAGTAAGTTCCTTGTAAGTACAGGCTAAATAATTGCCTAAGTGATGTCACTTAAGTAATTAATTCTAAAGAATTATTTAAACAGTTACAATGGTGGCAACTTTGTGCACACTGCTATATTTTAATTACCACTTAAGTAAATTGGGTAAGATAGATTCTAAAAGTGTGTGTATGTGTGTGTGCATATAATTTATAGCTTAATGGTAGTTACTTTAGTTATGACAAGAAGGTCATAAATGATTGCTAGAATAAAATATATATGCTAACTTGTATCCTGTGGGATCCACTGACATTTTATTATAAAGAATATATATTAAAGAATATATATTGTATAAAGAATATATATTATATGATGTAGTAGTATATATATTATAATACATATGTGTTATATATAATATGTAGTCACAACTACCTTAGAAAATCTTTAAAAATCTTAGTACACATTAGGGTCTTCAAACTGAAATGGATCAACTGTAGGCTCAACCTGATAATTTTACCAAAAAATTTTGCAAACTGAATAAAAATAAGTTAATTAGGTTCATTCAAAACTATAAAATATCAACAAAATAAAGAAGCATAAATAAATAAATCAAGACATCCTGTGTTCATGGGTTCAAAGAGTTTTATTGCTAAAATGTCTATATACTAACCAAAGTAATCTATAAAAGCTATCCCTATAACTAACAATTCCCATGGATTTTTTTCCTAGAAATAGAAAAATTTTAAATTCATTCAGACCCAAAAAAGACTTTAAATATTCAAATCTGCCAGACGTGGTGGCGCACGCTTGTAATCCCCACTCATGGGAGACAGAGACAGGAGGATCATGCAGGTTCAAAGCCAGCCACGCTGGCTCAAGAGACCCTGTTTCCAAACAAAAAGTATAAAAAAAAATGGGTCTTGGAGTGTAGCCCAGAGGTAGAAGGGCTTCCAGTAACCCCAGTACCACCAAAAAATAAAAAATAATAATAATAAATAAATATTCAAATCTATCTTGATTTATTTTTTTCCAACCATATAAATATATTTGTTAAGGAAAATTTCATAAATCACCTTCTTGTTTTAATGATTACATAGGTATTCCATTGAATAAATATATCATAATTTACTTAGAATATTTCCTGTGAATTCTTAGTTTTTCCACACTTATTTGCAGTCACAGAAAGTGCAGTTATCAGCTTTGAGAGTGTCACGTTCTCACATGCCATGGTTTCATCATTCGGTTCTACAAAGTAGCAATAAAAACATACCCAGACCAGAAAATAAACAGATAATCCTTTGACACGACAGTCCTTTATTACTGTGCAATAACTGCATCTTCCCAGTACAAATTATTACAGTAAGAAACCTCAGGCACAAAAATTACCCAGAACATTAACACTGCTCTGTAATACACCCCATCTCAACTGGCTCTTTATAAAAATGTATGGGATTACTATGGTAAAAGTGCTTTCCTTTAAGAAAATAAATTACATTCTTGTGCTTTTTGATCTCTGAGTTAGAAAAAAAATCTTGAAACTTTGAACCTTTTGTGTGTTTGTGCACAAAAAAGTGTTTCCTTAAATGGAGAGCCAGATTCCTATTTGCTCTCCCTCATTTCTTTAATCTACTGTGTAATTCATTAAATTAGCTATTTGCATTCACAAGAGAATTGCATTTCTCTTGCCTTTATTTTCTCATTAAAAATCTATCTTGATTTAAAAAGGCTAAAGCATTACATTTCTTACCTAGTATATATATATATATATATATATATATATATATATATATATATAATCAAAAGCCAAAATGTAAAACAAGAAACAAGATCAACAAGAACGAAATCAACCCTTATTCTCTCATTCTCTCTCTCTCTCTCCCCCTCCCTCTCTCTTTCTCTCTCTCTCTCCTTCTCTTCCTCTCTCCCTCCTTCCCTCTCTCTCTCCTTTTTTTTTTTTTTTTTGGTACTGGGAATTGAATTCAGTGATATTCTACATCTGAGCTATACCCCCAATCCTATTTTCTATTTTGAAGTAGGGTCTGGCTAAGTTTCTGAGGGTCTTGCTAAGCTGCTGAGGCTGGCACTGAACCTGCATTCTTTCTGTCTCGGCCTCCCAAGTACTGAGATTACAGGTGTGTGCCAGCCGCCAGGCTCCTTATTCTCAAATACAACTTCTCAACCAAAGGGAGCCATCCTGTTAATTTCTAAAAACTTGGATTTATTTTGTGTCTATAGTTAAAACAGTGTGGTATTGGCATAAAAACAGACATATAAAGACATATAAACAAATGAGTAAAATAAAGAATCCAGAAATCAAACCACACAAATATGGTAAACTGGTTTTCAGCAAGGATGCTAACAATACACAATGAAAAAAATCTCTTCAATAAATACAGAGAAAGCTGGATTTCTACATTCAAAAGAATGAAATTGGATATTTACCTTACAGCAAATGCAAAAACCAACTCAGAAAAAATTACAAATTTAAACATAACTCCTGGAACTGTAAAACCCTTAGAAGAAAGTCTTGATGTTGATCATGGCAATCTTTTCTTCAATATGACACCCAAACCACAGGTAACAAAAGCAAAAAGACAACTGAGACTATATTCATCTCAAAAGCTTTTGCCAGCAAAGGAAACAATTCACAGAATTCAAAAGTAGCCTACAGAGTGGGAGGGTGGTTATGAGGAGTCACTAAGAGGGGGAATGAGGCGATGTCATTCAATTGGCATAAAATTTAGTTTAAAAACTGAGTTAGTTCTAGATTTCTGCTGTACACCAGAGTGTCTTTTGCCAATAATATTGTGCTATGCACTTACACATGTGCTTAGGGAGGTAAATTTTATTGTAATTGTTCAAAGACAAAACACAAAGAGATACAGTTCGCGTTCTGGAAGGCTACATTTAATACCTTAACACTGTGGAGATTGCTTCATGGGTATATGCCTTTGTCCAAATTCAGCAAACTGTATACATTAAATATGCACAGTTTATTGTACATCAATTGTACCTCCATAAAGTTTGTTTTACCAAAGGAAAGAATTGATTCAATGATTTGGTACTGATGAGTCTTAGACCTCAATGGATTTAAAGTTAACTTTAAATGACAGCACATAAAATATTGTCACCAGTGATCATCTCTAATTGAGACCAATTGAAAGGTGATTTCTGCAATTTTTGACTTGAGGTTAATATTTCTCCTTTAATCAAAGAAATAATTAGCTGCTTTTTTTAAAAGCATGGACTTGGCTTTGCTCATTTAGGCCATTTGGCAGAAAGACCTATTAATTTTGTGACATTAACAACATTTAGCTGCTACATTTTGGACACTGGAATATGAAGTCTTTGAGGGGATGATCCTCCTTCTACCCTGCGACAGAATGTCAAGCCAATTGTGTCTGCACAGTAACTGGCCCACAGCTGAGTGTAGAATTCTCTTTTTAACTGAGTTCTAATGAGACCCCAATGTAGTGCACAGAGCCGTTTTGTGACTGTATCTAGGACAACGTGGCTGTTTAACTTTTATCAAAGTTTTCAAGTTTTCTGCATGACAGGGTTCCAAGTGTTCGGGGTTTTTTTGGCAAAGTGACATGAATAAAAAATTTAAATTGAAAAAGGCTTAACCTATTCCTTTTAAATGACAAAGCTGACAATTCTCTTATTTATAAGTATTTAAGCTGTCACTGGCCACCCATCGTCTCGCTAATGATTTTCCCCCTTTCGATGACAAATCCAGCTGATTAACTGTCCTAATTGCTACTGTGAACATCCTTCCCTGGCAGGAGCCTGAGCAATTTGGGAGATATTTTTTAACTAGAGATTTGTTTGGGACATTAAAATTCAGACAAAAAAAATTTTAGAAATATACTCATAATATGTAAATATTCGTTGTGCTTTGTTAAAAGAACAAGCAAGTTTTAAAGTGTTCAATGGTTTATAAGTAGTCAGTGTGTATTAAATTTTAAGGAAAGTATCTATTATCTGATACAATACATGTAAAACAAACATTCTAAAGAATAATTCTAGATATAACTGAAAAGCTTGTTACTCGAATGAAAAATTACCTTCATTTAAAAATTGTTAGAGGATTTAAATCATATCACATTTAAATTGTATCGCATCCATATATATCAATTTCCAAAAAATTACTTCTGAAAATTATATTGATTATTTAAAGGATATACATACAAACAGCAAAAAATAATTGAAAGGTTTTTTTGCTTTGTCACTTCCCATTTTGAGTCAAAACAAAATATTAGTCTACTTCACTATCACTTCCTGTTAAACAGAAGATTTTGAAAGTAAAAGGTCAAAGGCTTTCCCTAATATGTGGAAGGTAGAGAAAAATTAGTATACACATCAGGAGGAACTCCAGACAAAAGAGAAAAAACCCTAGTGGAGGGATGGAGGGAGCCTAAGGGACGGGGGGAGCCCAAGGATGAGGGGAAGGAGGCTCAATGAAGAAAACACTTTAATGAAATGATGTACATACACAAATTTACCAATGTCAATCTAAATTGCGTGCTGGAAGAGGTGAGGGAGCAGGCTGGGGGCCGGGGAGCTCGCTGAGTGCACATGCATGCATTTCTCTCTCACTCTACACTTCATCATGATGTATGATTACAATGCACCAATAAAAATAAAAACATAAGCCGGGCGTGGCAGCACATGCTTGTAATCCCAGTACTCGGAAGGCTGAGACAGGAGGATCATGGGTTCATGGCCAGCCTCAGTTACTTAGTGAGGCCTTCCACAACTTAGTGAGACCCTGTTTCAAAAATAAAAAAATAAAAAATCAGGCTGGGGTTGGATCTCAGAAGTAAAATGCCCCTAGGTTTAATCCAAAGCACCAAACACAGAAAAAAAAATATGTATAAATAAATATATATATAGTACATAATACACACACACACACACACACACACACATATATATATATATATATACAAGAAAAGGTTTTTTCAATACATAATTTTTCAATACTTGATAAATTTGTCTTCATAACTTCAAAACAAGTTTATACTTTAAATTGCATTATAAAAATACAGTAGGTTTCCCATTAGTTTTACATGGAAATATTTAATTATTTTAACATTTAAATATAGCTTTTCTTTAAGCAAAAAAGGCATCACTCAGAGCCCTCATTTAATGTGTGTGTGTGTGTGTGTGTGTGTGTGTGTAACTAGGGATTGAACTCAGGAGTGTTCTCACTCTGCGCTATACCACAAGCCTATTTTATTTATTTATTTATTTATTATTATTATTTTGTGTGTGTGTGTGAGTGTGTGTGGTACTGGAGATGGGACCCTTCTACCTCCTGGCTACACTCCCAGACCTATTTTATATTTTTAGTTGGAAACAGAGTCTTTTAAACCAGAGAGGCTGGCTTTAAACCTGCACAATCCTCCTGTCTCCGCCTCCCAAGAGCAGGGATTACAAGCGTGCACCACCATGCCCAGCTATTTATATATTTTGGAACAGGGTCTCACTAAATTGCTGAGGGCCTTGCTACATTGCTGAGGTTGTTCTTGAGTCTGCAATCTTCCTGTATCAGCCTCACAAAACTGGAATTACAAGAGTGTACCACCACATCAGGCTCCCTAGTTTCATAAGTAATTTAGATGTACAAATGCAAAAACACACTTTACACAGTATTGTGCATATATTTAGTGTAATTTTTAATTATACTAACATATACATTATTAGTTGACTTGAAAGTGACATTCAGTGAGTCTACAAATTATATTCTGAAGAGAAAATTTGGTTCTAGTCAATAATTGAAATTATTGAATCATACATATATTTTCCAATTCTGTTATTATAGTGCATTTATTCATAGGATGTTTGTTTGAAAACAGAGAGGCATCTAAGAGATAAAGACCTAAATAAAACAGGGAGTCTAATGAGATAAGCAATTGTGATGATTTATGTGAATGATGTATATCACCTGACCCATAGTTAAAGAGTAAAAAAACAAACACAATGAAATTAAATTGAACTTCAGAAAAAGATGAGTGAGGAAAAATGGGATAAACGTATTTTTCTTATTTCCAACACAAGTTAAACTTAAAAACCCAATTATTTATAAGACAATCCTAATTTAAAAAAAAAAAAAGAACACTGGGGAAAAGAGATACTAAATGCCAGACCTGAGGACTGACCAGCGGTGAGTTTTCAGTGTTTCCATTTAGCCTCATCTCTCCCAGAATGTGGCCTGGAGAAGTTGGAAATTCCTAATCACAAATTGGAACAGACAAAAGAACACCAAGGAATATTTTCTTTATCCAGCCAAAGTACTAAGAAAAGGGCAGCAGAGACAGAGTAGAAAGACAGAAAACATGTAGACAGCAATGGCTCTACTCCTGCCTGACATGCAAGAAAACAAAACCCAAAGACCATCACCTGAAACCCAGCCCTTAAACCAAGTTTGAATGGCAACAAGCGACTCCCGCCCATGCTGGCCAGCTGGGAATGCTCAACTTCTCCCTCTGCTAGTTCGGCATCAGAGCTGGCTGAATGGGAAACTGGGACTTTTATCTCTGCCGAAAGGCCTTTTTACCCCACGGAATCAATGGAGACCATCAGGGATGCCACCAGTCACGGCAGACTTGTCAGAGAAAGCCTCTTAAACAAAATATTTAAATAATTTCCAAAGTCTGATAGTACCTCAAATATGCAGGTTTTGTTGAAATATCAATGGCCATAAAAAGAATGTGGAAAATCTCTGGCTGAATGTGAATAGTCATCATACCCCAGCCATAAAATTACATGGATGCTATTTGCCAACAGGCTTTTAGCAGGCATCATAAAATTGTCTCAACAAGTAATTATAAATATGCTTGTAACAAAGTGAAATTTATTTCAGCAAAAAATAAAAGATATAAAGAAGAATCAAATGGGAATTTTAGCACAAATACAATATCAGAAATACAACTTCTATTGAGTGAAGGGAATTGGATATATTATCAATGATCTTAAGATAAAGTGATAGAAATCTAAATCTCCCACCAATCCAAAAGTGCAGATAAAATAGAGTATTAAAAATAGAACCTTCGAGGTATGGTGAGCTTATTTATTTAAAAATATTTATTAGTTATATATTTAGAGATCTGATGCAGAAAAATAATTCAACATCCACTGACAATAAAATCTTCCAGGAAATAAGAATACAGGGGAGCTTTCTCAACTTGATAAAGAGCATGTCCAAAATCAGTTAGTGACCAGCACACTCAGTGATAAAAGCCTGAAGGGTGTCTGGACACACAGGCTGTGCTCTCCAGGCTTCTCCAGCATCAGACTGAAGGTGACAGCCAAGCCATCTAGATAAAAGGCATGCATCCACATTGGGAAGGAAGAAATTGTTATAATCCTGCATTTAAAATATCCTCCATTAAGATATATGACAATAATGCACCGATAAAAAGTATTTTTTCAAAAAATGCTATTTTAAAAAATGTTAGGCATATAGAAACAGAAGATACTTATAAATACCAGTGCATATGCTTTGTTTTAATGATGCCCACAGGGGTTTGAACAGAGATTTTGCAAAAATATGTTTTTAAAAAATCCTAAGAAATCCACTATAATACAATTAGAACTAGTAAATGAAATAAAGCTGCAGGATAGAAAAATCAATATATTAAAATCAGCCAGGTATGGTGTTGCATCCCTGTAATCCCAGTACTTGAAAGGCAGAAACAGGAAGATCACAGGTTGGAGGGCAATGTCAGCAACTTAGCAAGACTCTCAACAAGCTAGCAAAGCCGTTTCAAACCAAAAACAAACAAAAAATAGAGCTAGCGGTCTACCTCAGAGGTAGAATGTTCCTGGTTTCAATCCCCAGTAACATACACACACACCCTTCAAGCACACAAGCCCCCAACCAGTACCAATCTTCTAAAATCTCCACCTCCCTACCAGCCGGGGACCAAGGCTAAAATGCATGAGCATTTTAGAAGTAAACTATAACATTAACTAGATCTTATCACCCATATTTGACAATTACTCTATGTGTCAAATATTCAAATTATATTTTAGCAGCATTTGTGTATATTCTTTAAGGACAAAAAAGGTGAGGGAAAAGGACAATCATAACTTTGTTTTGGAGACTTCCGGGAAGATGGCGACCGAGAAAAGCGGGGCTTAAGAGTCCTGCTAACAACCAATCTCCATTACCACAAAAAGAGCGCCTTTCATAGCCAGAAAACACCATCACCAGAAAAACAAAAAAAACCACCAGGCTCCAGAGAGAAAGCGGACTGAGAACAGAGCTCAGGGCCACAGAGGAGACACACGAGCCCGAGGACGCGGCAGCAGCGCCATACTGCCGGCGGCAGCGGCGAACTCAACGGACAGCTACAGCAAGCCAGGTGAGCCGCTGCAGAACAGCCAGGCGGGATATTTCGGCGCAGACAGCATTTAAAGCTCCCAGTGGCTGAGCTCAGCACACGCTGCAGGGATTCAGAGTGGAAATCAAAACCAGAGAAGAAAAAATACGCCAGCCTCATGGCCGAGGGCGTGGCAGAGGCGCCATATTGCCACCGGCGGCGGCAGCAGCAGTGAATTCACCGAGTCCAGTACAGCTACATCTGCGTACTCAAGAACAGTGAGTCAAATTGCGGGCCACAGAGGAGAAATCACAGTATTGGGCCTCCTGGGACTTGACCCAGTGAGGGAGTGGTGGTGGCAGAGATATCACACCATAGGAGAGCGTGCAACCTGGCACCCCCCATAGTTTAAAGCAGCCTCTATCGACTCCCTGGGTCGGAGACTCTGTGATACAACCCAGTAAAGGAGTAGTGGGGTCTGAGATAATACAGACTCGAGATCCAGAGCACCTTAAGTGAAGCCATAGTGACCCAAGGGAAGAACCCAGAGAAGGCACAAACCTCCGAAATCATGGGAAAGAGGAATAACACTGGAGTAATGAATGTGCACAACCCCACAACATCAGAACCTGATAAAACAGAAAATCAGAGATTTCTAGAAGATCAAATCAGGAAAATAACTGTAGAAATAATAGAGGTGCTTCAAAAAGAACTCAGAGAGAGCCAAAAAGAGATAAAGTATGCAATTAATGAAGTAAAGGCCTCAATTCAAAGCACAAACAACCAATTAGACCACATGGAGAACAGAATCTCGCTCTTAGAAGATGAGCAATCCAAAAATGAATGCATAATTTCTAATCTAGAAAAAAATATCTAACAGCAGGAATCTGACATTGAAGAAATATGGGCCCATCTTAAGAGAGCTAACCTAAGAATAATTGGAATAGAGGAGGGAAAAGAAAGTGAAACCAAAGGGATCAACAATCTCTTCAAGGAAATAATAGCAGAAAATTTTCCAAATATAGAGCAAGAGGTTGATACACAGATCCAGGAAACTTATAGAACTCCCTTTAGACAGGATCGGAGAAGAGGATCCCCACGCCATATAATTGTCAAAATGACCAATGTGGAAGCCAAGCAGAGAATCTTAAAGGCAACAAAAACAAAGGGCCAACTGACATTCAGAGGCAAACCAATTAGAATCACTCCAGACTTCCCAAACCAAGTCATGAGAGCCAGAAGGGCTTGGAGTAACATATTCCAAACTCTGAAAGAAAACAACTTCCAGCCAAAAATTTCCTATCCAGCAAAACTTTCTATCAAATTAGATGGAGAAATAAGAAGCTTCCATGACAAACAGAAACTGAAGGAATTTATGTCTTCAAAACCAGCGCTAGAGAAAATACTCAAAGAGATTAACTACAAAGAAGAAATAGGTAACACTCACCAGAACCAGAGAAACAAGAGTTTCCATCCAACAGACAACTAAGATTGGTTATCTGTGGAGATTCATTATTTATGTTAGTCTTTTACCTATCTCTAAGTTGTATTGTGTGCCTTTATTGTTGTTAATTTTTAGGATTTCTAGTTGGAATATTAATATACCTTCAGATATAGCATTTGGAAATATTTTATCCAATTCTATTAGTAACTTTTAACTCTGTTTACATTGTCTTTGGATATACAATATTTTCTTTTATTTTTTAGGGAGTTTGTATATTCTTCTGTTGCCTGTGCCATTGAAATCATATCCAAGAAATCACTGCCAATTTCAATGTTGTGAGGTTTTATGACCCAGATTTTCTCCTAAAAGTTTATAGTCTTAAGATTTATATTTAGGTCTTTTATCTATTTTGAGTTAATACTTGTATATGGGATTAGGTAAAGGTCCAATTTTATTCTTTTCCATGTAATTATTATTTTTCAACAATATTTAGTTAAAAGATTATTATTTCCACCACCAAATGTTCATGGAAACCTTGTCAAAAATAACTTGACAATATAGGGAAGAATTTAGCTCTAGGCTTGTATTTAACTCCAATGGTCTATATATCTGCCTTTAGAACAGTACTACACTGTTTCAATTATTGTAGCTTTATATGGTTTGAAATCAGAAAATATATATCTGCTAGCTTTGTTCTTTTTCAAGATCGTTTTGGTATCTAGAATTCATATTCCATATTAGGATAGATTTTTTTCTGAAAAATAAATATATAAATATATGATAGTTTCACCTAAAAAAACAGAAAAAAATATGCTCTAGTAAGAAAGAAAGCAAAAAGAAATATTGAAGTGCTATCTTTAAATCATCAAACACTTGGTATCAGACAAATGAAACTGTTATGTGAGATTACCATTTTTAATTTTGGATAAATTGCTATAATACTAGATGTCAACCACTAAGCCAAGCATGGGAAGGAGGGATGGGGAGAGAATGGGGTGGGGATCGGGTGGGGGCTGACTGGGCGATGTGTGCATGTATGTTTACAAAAGTTTGTATCCCACTATGATGTATGAATACAGTGCACCAATAAAATAAAATTATAAAAAAAAAGAAAAAGAAAAAAAAATAACTTTGTTTTATCCTAATGAAGTACAGAAAATCTTTCATAACAAACCCTACGTATGCCTATCCTGATGTTCAGTTAAAAGTTTTCTCATTAACAGCTTTTGAGACACTTGGGGTTGGATGAGCATGTCTATTTAAAAGATAATGAGAAAAACACTTGCAGTATGCTGACAGGTTGTTTTCAATGACTATTTTAGTGAAAATAAAGTGAAAACAGTTACTTCCAATGGGGAAAATGTTCTGCAGCCTGAGTTGCCTGCTAACTCCTTAAAAGTACCATTAGCTCAAGCATCAGTAGTTGCTGTCTTTCAAAAGGTTTCAGGCAGCTTTTTAAGTTTTATTTTGTTTTTGTGTTCGTATTTGCTCTCAAAAGAGTTTCAACTGGGAATTTCAAAGTTTATTTTAATAAATGCTTCTGTACACACACTGTTCAGAGGTTTCTGTCTTAGCTATGGGAAGACAATAATTATAAAGATATGGGAAATTGAGGAAAAGGTAACTCTTAGTATTAATATTCTTTCAGAGTTCTCTGTGAATCTGAACACCATACTTGCTACAAAAATAGATATCTGAAATTTTACTTTCAGATATTCAGTTTGTTAGGTAAACTGAATATTTACATAACAGCCCAGAACTAGTTTGGTATGATTGGCAGCAGGGAAAAACACTCAGTTGAAGAGCTCTGTATGTGTCATTGAATTATCTCTGTTGTCAAAAGGATGACTACTAGTAAAATGAAGTCGTCCAGCTATCTGAAAAGCAAATTTTAAAACTATATATTAGTATACATATGTATTATATTTATTATTATTAATTATTATGTGGTACTGGGGATGAAACCCAGGGGCATTCTACCTCTGAGTGACACCTCGGCCCTATTTTTTAAATTTTTTTATTGGTGCATTGTAGTCGTACATCTTAATGGAGTACAAGATGGTGGAGGCATACATGCACACATCACCCAATTAGCCCTTATCCAATTCCCACCCCATTCCTTCCCCCCTCCCTCTTTCTCATGTTTGGCTTAGAGATTGACTTTGATATGTTTGTTAATGTACATCATATGCATTAGAGAATTGTCCTCTTCCCCCCTCCCATCCACTCGTTAGGTTGCCTTATTTGCTCATCTATAGTATCTATGTCTTTGTTTAGAGTTCCTCTTGTGCCCCATTTTCTCCCTAGCTGCTGCATCATAGGGAGAGTATCTGATTTCTTATTTTTTGTAGCTGACTAATCTCATTTAGCATAATTTTCTCCAGTTCCATTTCCCTGTAAATGACATAATTCTTTTTTTTTTTAATTCTTTATTTTGAAACAGGGTCTCACTGAGTTGCAAAGGGCCTCACTAAGTAGCTGAGGCTGTCCTCAAATCACAATCCTCCTGTCTCAGTCTCCCAAATGCTGGGATTACAAGCGTGCGCCACCATGCCCGGCTATTTATTAATAATGCTTTTTGTGTGTTGTACTAGAGACTGAACCCATGGGCATTCTACCTCCAAGCTACACCCCAGCCTTATTTTTTTTGTTTTGTTTTGTTTTGAAATGGGGTCTTGCTATATTGCTCAGAATCTTTCTAATGTGCTGAGGTTGGTCTTTTACCTGTGATACTTCTATCTCAGCCTCCCAACTACTGTGATTACAGGCATGTGCCACCCTTCCTGACTTAACACTATTTTGATCATGATGATCATGAGGGTGAAGACTGAGGCAAATTTAGAAATAAAGAATATGGAATTTAAGTCTGAATGCCTGTATTTGAATCCTAAATTCTAATTTTGTAGTATCAGTCAAATTAATCTCCCTCATCTTCATTTTTACTTCAGCCAGTCATACCCACCTCATTGTATACCATCAATGACAAAAGATTGCCTTTCTTCTTCACTTCTTATTTGTTTTCCTGAATGGATAAAGATCAACCTCATTAGCAATCTAATAGATGAACTGGCATATGTTTCTTCATTTATATTGGGGCTGTAACAACTCTTGATTAATGCATTCATTTTACAAGCATAGTATGTGTGAAGTGACTGTTCTAGTGCTAGTTTTTAATGTCTTGCAGCCTTTTTTGTTGTTTTTAAATATAAATATTATATAATTCCATTAAAAACCCAAACTTTTCTTTTGAGCTATTTTATTCAATTATAAAATTTATTGAGATAAATACATGGCGTGCTTAGCATGAAAGTAGCATTTAAGTAAAAGGGATTTTTTTAATCAATTCATCTCTTAACTGGATTCAACTTTGGAGTTTTTTTGGTTTTTTATTTTTTATTTTTTATAAGTGGAACATATTGAAAGTGGTGTACATTTAGATTGTGCTTCATGCCCTTCCCCCTCCATTCACCCCCCAATACAGAGTGTCCAGGTTAATCATGTTGTATTTATGCTATTACACATATTCCTATGTAGCTCCTCCATTGAACAACCTCAGCTTTCTTCTTCTCCTATCTTTCCATTGGATTCAACTTTGAATGGAATACCTAGGAAAGGTCTTTTTGAATATTTAGCCTTTTTTGGGGAGGGGAGGTCTGGAGATGAAACCTAGGGGCATTCGACTTCCGAGCTACACCCCCTGCCCAATTTTTTTTTTTTTATTCTTTATTTCGAACCCAGGTCTCACTGAGTTGCAGAGGGCCTCACTAAGTAGCTGAGGCTGTCTACAAACCGTGATCCTCCAGTCTCAGCCTCCAGAAGGCTGGGATTACAAGTGTGCACCACAACTCCCGGTGGGCTGAATACTTAGCATTTTGATCGACTCCTATATTCTTCCAAATACTTTTAGAACAAATAAAATGATAAATTTTCTTTTCATGTGTTAATCAAGATAGAAGTTGTCCTTATTCTGGAATCAGACATTTTCTTGCAAATTACCTTTATTTCCCATTTAAAAAACATTCTTGAGGGAAGGGAGAGAGAATGGGATGGGAAATTCTTATAATTATAGAATGGCTACCAGACAGTTTCCAAAGCTATAGTCTCCCTCATTCACTTCCAGCAAAAAATATGATTATTTTGAATATACTTATAAGGAAAATATATTCTATACTTATTTCTCATTTACTTTACTAGAATCATGAGCACATCCTTGAACAAAATCATGAATAGCTTGAAGAACTTTGCTGACCACTGTAAAAGAGAGATTTACAGGTAGGTTTAACTTCCATAGTACTACATGGAGTAGATAGAGAAGCAAGGAATATTTGAAAATAAATCTAAGAACTGTTGTCAGAAAAAAAGAAAAAGAGTGATGGTTCGCCCAAATAAGTAAGTAATACTTCTTATGTATATTAAAAATTTAGAATATTAGTATAACCTACAATCTCTAAAGGTGTGGATATTACTATGGGAATTAGACTGCTAAAAGTTTTATTTTAGAGCCAGGCGGCGTGGTGGCGCACACTTGTAATCCCCGCACTTGGGAGGCTGAGACAGGAGGATCGCACAGGTTTGAAGCCAGCCTCAGCTACTTAGTGAGGCTCTCAGCAACTTAGTGAGACCCTTTTTTCAAATAAAGTATAAAATAGGTCTGAGAGTGTAACGCGAAGGTAGAAAGTCTCTGGGTTCCATCCCCAGCACCACAAAAAAATAAAAATAAAAAATAAACAGGACTGGAAGCATAACCAGGAGGTAGAAAAGACCCTGGGTTCCATCCTAGTACCACACACACAAAAAAGTTTTATTTTCTAAAAGCAGTAAAGAAATACTACAACAGCTGGGTGTGGTGGCGCACACTTGTAATCCCAGCATTTGGGAGGATTATGGTTCACAGACAGCCTCAGCTACTTAGACCCATTGCAACTTAGTGAGACCCTGTTTCAAAATAAAGAATAAAAAATAAATCTGGGGATATAGATTGGAGATAGAATGCCCCTGGGTTCCATCCCCAGTACCGCAAAAAAAAAAAAAAAAAAAGAATGAAAGAAATACTATATACATACTCCTTTCAAGTAAAACAAAAATATTTCAGAAGCAGACGAAATGGATTTTATCCATGGAGTAACTAATACTTCACCGTTAAATCTATTTTTTTTTTTTTTGCAGTACTGGAGATGGAACTCAGGGGCATTCTAACTCTGAGCTTCACCCCCAGCCCTGTTTTTATTCTTTATTTTGAAATCGGGTCTCACTGAGTTGCAAGGGACCTCACTAAGTAGCTGAGGCTGTCAGGGAACCGAAATCCTCTGGTCTCAGCCTCCCAGATGCTGGGATGACAAGTGTACACCACTATGCCAGGCCTTACCTTGACATTCTTGAACATTGGTTTAAAAAATATATATATGCACCGAGGGGGGTGGTGGCATATGCTTGTAATCCCTGTGCTTGGGAAGCGAAGACAGGAGGATCTCACAGGTTCTAGGAAACCAGCCGTGCTGGCTTAAGAGACCCTGTTTCCAAATAAAAAAATATAAAATAGGTCTGGGAGTATAGCCTGGAGGTAGAAGGGCTTCCAGGAACCCCAGTATCACACACAAAAATATATATTTTTTAAATATATATTTATATATATATATATATTTATATAAATATATATATATATATATATATATGCCTGTAAAAAATGCACAACAAAATTGTTAATATAAATTAGAAGGAGCAAGCCCACTATAAATTATTTTAATTTGGGGCTTAGTTGTAGAGCACTTGAGTAGCATGTGCAAAGCCGAGTTCTATCCCCATTACAAGAAAAAAAGAAAAAAGATTAAAATGTAGCTACAGTTTTTTTTTAAAACAGTCAGAATCAAACTTCAAATTCTTATGTAGCCTGAAATTTATGATATTTAGCAAAACTATTTACAACCAAAAATTAAGCTTATTTTAGTGTAAGGAGCTTTGTATATAAGCTGGTTTTGGGAGCTGCTGAAATTCAAGATGTAAATGGATTTAATTGAATGATGTCTCTGCTTTGTAATAAATGCAGTCCATCCTCCTATCCTTGTTTTCCATTAATCATTGATGTTTTCAATTTACTTTGTTAAGCCCCAACACAGCCAGTATATTGGACCACATACATTTTTCAAATGTTTGGCAGGGCCCTAAATTCCTTCATGGAAAGAAAATGTGTGCTACCATGATGATAGCTATACTACTAAAAATATTGTAGAAAGAAGAAGAAAGACTATCAGTACAGACACATGGCTGCTGGTTACATATTTCCAGTCATATCTCAGATATATAAATAAATTTTTATATTTTATTTTAATTTTAAAAGTTATCAAAGATGTTTTGAAAATTAATTTCTTTTTTTTCTTTTTTTTTTTTTGGTGGTACTGGGGTTCCTGGAAGCCCTTCTATCTCCGGGCTACACTCCCAGACCTATTTTTCTACATTTTTATTTGGAAACAGGGTCTCCTAAACCAGCGCACGCGGCTGGCTTCGAACCTGCGCGATCCTCCTGTCTCTGCCTCCCAAGCGCGGGGATTACAAGCGTGCGCCACCACGCCCGGCTTGAAAATTAATTTCTAAATTTCTCCAGGAATTTCATTCATCTTTCAGGTACCTAAAATAACATTTTCTTCTGAGTGTGTGTGTGTGTGCCCCTCCACACGCTATTAAGTCATTTCTAATTAGCGTTTGGAATAATATAAATTGGGAGACTTCTGGGAAGATGGCGACGGAGGAAAGCGGCATTTACAAGTCCCGCTAACAATCCAACTCTACTACCTCAAAACCAGCGCCTTTCAGAGCCAGAAAACACCACAGCAAAGAAATAAAAACGGTAAATACAAGGGACAGAGAAATAGGGCTGGAAAAACAAGTCACCGGAAAAAAACCAGCCCGAAGTGCCGCGCCCGCGCGGCGCGGAGCGGCCGGAGCAGCAGGAGCGGCCAGAGCCGCAGCGCGGATTGGGGGGAGCCGCTGAGCGGAGCGGCCTGAGCAGCCGGAGCAGCCAGAGCCGCGGTGCGGAACGGCCGGAGCGGCCAGAGTGGCCAGACCCGCGGTACAGAGCAGCTGGAGTCGCGGTTCCGAGCAGCTGAGCAGAGTGGCCAGAGCAGCCGAGCGGAGCGGCCAGAACAGCCGGAGCAGTCAGAGCTGCAGCGCGGATTGGCTGGAGCGGCGGCGCGAAGTGGCCGGAGCCGCGGAGTGGAGCGGCCGGAGCAGCCGGAGCAGAGTGCCCAGAACAGCTGAGCGGAGCTGCCAGAGCAGCCGGAGCAGAGCGGCCAGAACAGCCGGAGCAGCCAGAGCCGCGTCGCGGAACGGCCGGAGCGGCCGGAGTGGCCAGACCCACGGTGCAGAGCAGCCAGAGCCGCGGTGCAGAGCGGCCGGAGCAACCGGAGCGGCCAGAACCGTGGTGCGGAGCAGCCAGAGCCGCGGCGCAGAGCGGCCGGAGCGGCGCGGCCTACATCTCCCCTAGCAACACCAGGCTCCAGAGTGGAGGGAGACTCAAAACAGAGCTCAAATCCAGAGAGGAGGTACTCTGGCCTCGCGGCCTAGGATGCAGAAGCAGCGTCTTACTGCTGGCGGCAGCGGCGAGTTCACCGGACGGCCCTAGACCAACCCACTCAACCAGCCACCAGTCGCCTGAGAGGAGGGGTGGACAGCGAGCCGAGGTGAGCAGGTGCTGAACAGCCGGGCGGCAGTCAGCAGTTTTGTTGGTGCAGGGAACATCTAAAGCTCCCAAGGGCTGGGCGCAGCACAACTGGCAAGGACTCAGAGCAGAGATCAAAACCAGAGAAGAAATACGCCGCATCACGGCCGAGGGTGTGGCAGTGGTGCCATATTGCCAGTGGCAGCAGCAGCGAATCGACCGAGTTCACTACAGCTCCATCAGCGCACTCAACAACCGTGAGTCAAATTGCGGCCCGTAGGGGAGAAATCCCAGTACTGCACTCCCAGGGACTTGCGCAGATAGTCTCCCTGGGTCGGAGATTTTAGCAGTGCAGCCCAGTGGGGGAGTGGCAGTGGCAGAGATATCATACCATAGTCACAACTCCCCACTGGAGAACGCCCAACTTGGCACCCCCCACGGTCTAAGCAGCCTTGATTGACTCCCTGGGTCTGAGACTTTGTGATACAACACAGTAAAGGAGTAGTGGTGACTGAGATACCATAGACTAGAGATCCAGAGCATCTTAAGTGAACTTGTAGTGACTCAGGGAAGAACCCAGAGAAGGCACAAACTTCCAAAATCATGGGAAAGAGAAATAACAATGGAGCAGTGAATGCCAACAACACCACAACATCAGAATCTGATAACACAGAAACCCAAAGATCTCTAGAAGATCAAATTAGGAAAATAACTTTAGAAATAATAGAGGACTTTCGAAAAGAATTTAGAGAGAGTCAAAAAGAGATAAAGGATGCAATTAATGAAGTAAAGGCCTCAATTCAAAGTATAAACAACAGATTAGACCACATGGAGAATAGAATCTCACTTCTTGAAGATGATCATTCTAAAAATGAACGCATAGTTTCTAATTTAGAAAAAAAAACCCGACAGCAGGAATCTGACATTGAAGAAATATGGGCCCATTTCAAGAGAGCTAACCTAAGAATAATTGGAATAGAGGAGGGAAAAGAAGGTGAAACCAAAGGGATCAACAATCTCTTCAGGGAAGTAATAGCAGAAAATTTTCCAAACATAGAGCAAGAGGTCAATACACAGGTCCAGGAAACTTATAGAACTCCCTTTAGACAGGATCAGAGAAGAGGATCCCCACGCCACATAATTGTCAAAATGACTAATGTGGAAGCCAAGGAGAGAATCTTAAAGGCAACAAAAACAAAAGGCCATGTGACATACAGAGGCAAACCAATTAGAATCACTCCAGACTTCCCAAACCAAGTTATGAAAGCCAGAAGGGCTTGGAGTAACATATTCCAAACTCTGAAAGAAAACAACTTCCAGCCAAAAATTTCCTACCCAGCAAAACTATCCATCAAATTAGATGGGGAAATAAGAAGCTTCCATGACAAACAGCAACTGAAGGAATTTATGTCTTCAAAACCAGCGCTAGAGAAAATACTCAAGGAGATTAACTGCAAAGAGGAAATGGGTAATTCACGCCAGAACCAAAGAAACAAGAATTCCCATCCAGCAGACAACTAAGCAAAGAAGAATAAACAGTATCTCAAACAGAAATAAGATCTTAACATGTTGGGAATTAAAAATTATCTCTCTATAATCACACTGAATGTAAACGGCCTCAACTCCCCAATAAAAAGACATAAAGTGGCAAAATGGATTAAAAGCCAGAATCCATCCATCTGCTGCTTACAAGAAACACACCTCACAAGTAAAGATAGGAACAAACTCAAGGTAAAGGGCTGGAGCAAGGTAATCCATGCTAATGGTACTCGAAGACAAGCAGGAGTAGCAACTATGATATCAGACAAGTTAGACTTCAAACCCAAACTTATTAGAAGAGACAAAGAAGGTCACATTTTACTGGTAAAAGGAATAGTCCAGCAAGAGGAAATAACAATAATCAACATCTATGCCCCAAACATAGGGGCAGCTACTTTCATAAATCAAACTCTTTGTGACATGAAGTCACACATAAATCCCAACACAATAATACTGGGAGACTTCAACACACCACTCACAATACTAGACCGATCTTCCAGACAAAGGGTCAGTAAAGATGTCTCAGAACTAAAGAACACCATTAACCAAATGGACCTCTTGGACACATATAGAATATTTCACCCAACTACAGCAGAGTTTACATTTTTCTCAGCGGCTCATGGAACCTTCTCCAAAATAGATCACATCCTGGGACACAAAATGAGCACTAGCAAATTTAAAAAATGCTACATACTTCCCTGTGTCATTTCAGACCATAATGGAATGAAACTAGAAATCAACTATAAGAAGACCCAGAGAAACAACATAAACATGTGGAGACTGAACACCACACTTCTGAATGAAGAATGGGTCATAGAAGATGTAAGAGGTGAAATCAAGAAATTTCTAGAAACAAATGAAAATAAAGAAACAACATATCAAAACCTCTGGGACACTTTGAAGGCAGTATTAAGAGGAAAATTTATAGCACTGAGTGCTCACATAAGAAAAACAGAAAATCTTCAAATAAATAGCCTTATGACACACCTCAAAGCCCTTGAAAAGCAGGAACAATTGAACCCCAAAGCCAGCAGAAGACGGGAAATTATTAAAATTAGAGCAGAAATTAATGAAATAGAGAATAAAAAAACAATACAGAAAATCAACAAAACCAAAAGCTGGTTTCTTGAAAAAATTAACAAGATTGATAAACCACTAGCCAATCTAACTAAAAAAAAGAGAGAATCAACCCAAATTATGAAGATAAGGGATGAAAAAGGAGACATTACTACTGACAGCGTAGAAATCCAGAGGATTATCAGAAACTACTTTAAAAAACTATACTCCAACAAAATGGAAAATCTGGAGGAAATCGACAACTTCCTAGATAAATACAACCTTCCTAAACTGAGTCAAGAAGATATAGAACACTTAAACCAACCAATAACAATCAAAGAGATTGAAATAGCAATAAAGAGCTTACCATCAAAGAAAAGCCCAGGACCAGATGGTTTCCCAAGTGAATTCTATAAAACCTTTATAGGAGAACTAATCCCAATACTACTCAAACTATTTCGGGAAATAGAAAAAACCGGGACTCTCCCAAATACATTCTATGAAGCCAACATCACACTAATACCCAAACCGAATAAAGACAGTTCAAGGAAGGAAAACTACAGGCCTATATCTCTGATGAACTTGGATGCAAAACTATTAAACAAAATACTAGCAACACGCATTCAAAACCACATCAAGAAAATCATTCACCATGACCAGGTAGGGTTCATCCCAGGGATGCAAGGCTGGTTCAATATACGAAAAACAATCCATGTAATTCATCATATAAACAGAATCAAAGACAAAAACCACATGATCATCTCAATAGATGCTGAAAAAGCATTTGATAAAATTCAACATCCATTTATGATAAAAACACTGCAGAGAATTGGAATAGAAGGAACATATCTCAACATTATTAAGGCAATCTACAATAAGCCCACTGCCAACATATTAAATGGGGAAAAACTTCAAGAATTTCCCCTAAAAACTGGAACGAGACAAGGATGTCCACTATCACCACTTCTCTTCAATATAGTACTAGAGACTCTAGCCAGAGCAATAAGGCAAGAAAAGGAAATCAAAGGAGTACAAATAGGAAAAGAAGAACTTAAGCTTTCACTATTTGCAGATGACATGATACTATATTTAGAAAACCCAACAAACTCAACCAAAAGGCTTATAGAACTGATCAACAAATTCAGCAAGGTATCTGGATACAAAATCAATCTTAAAAAGTCAGAAGCTTTCCTGTACACCAACCATAAATCCAATGAAAAAGAAATTCAGAAAACACTTCCACTCAGGATCTCCCACAAAAAAATAAAATACCTAGGAATAAACCTGACCAAGGAAGTAAAAGATCTCTACAAAGAAAATTATAAAACACTGAAAAAAGAAATCGAAGAAGATCTTAGAAGATGGAAAGACCTTCCATGTTCATGGATTGGCAGAATTAATATCATTAAAATGGCCATCCTCCCAAAAGTGATCTACAGATTTAATGCAATGCCCATTAAACTACCAAGATCATTCCTCACAGACATAGAAAAATCAGTCCTTAAATTTATCTGGAATAACAAAAAGCCCAGAATAGCCAAGGTAGTTCTCAGCAACAAAAACCACGCAGGAGGAATCACAATACCTGACTTTAAACTATACTACAAAGCCATTGTAATAAAAACAGCATGGTACTGGCAAAAGAACAGATATATAGACCAATGGAGCAGAATAGAAGACCCAGAAACAAGTCCACACACTTTCAGCCAATTGATTTTTGACAAAGGGGCCAAAAACATACACTGGAAAAAAGATAGCCTCTTCAACAAATGGTGTTGGCAAAACTGGTTAACCATATGCAGAAAATTGGATGTTAATCCTACTGTTTCACCCTGTACAAAAGTCAACTCACGATGGATCAAAGACTTGGAAATTAAACCAGAGACCTTGAAGCTCCTTGAAGAGGGCATAGGTCCAACACTACAACACATAGGCACAGACAAACATTTCCTCAACAAGACCCCAAAGGCACAACAAATTAAAAGGAGAATCAATACATGGGATTGCATGAAACTGAAGAGCTTCTGTTCAGCAAAGGAAACTATCAAGAACCTCAATCGAGAGCCAACAGAATGGGAGAAGATTTTTGCCACCTACACCACTGATAGAGGACTAATATCTAGAATATACAGAGAACTCAAGAAACTCAACACTAAGAAAACAAAGCATCCAATAACAAAATGGGCAAATGAACTAAATAGACACTTCACAAAAGAAGAAATTCAAATGGCCAATAAATGCATGAAAAAATGCTCAACATCACTGGCAATCAGAGAGATGCAAATCAAAACCACCCTGAGATATCACCTAACTCCAACTAGAATGGCCATCATTCAAAACACAAACAACAACAGATGCTGGCGAGGATATGGAGAAGTGGGAACTCTAAGACATTGTTGGTGGGATTGCAAATTAGTGCAACCACTTTGGAAAACAGTATGGAGAATCCTCAGAAGAATGGGAACAAATCTTCCATTTGATCCAGCAATACCACTGTTGGGTATCTACCCAAAAGAAAAGAAACCAAACTACCAAACTAATGCATGTGTATCTATGTTCATAGCTGCACAATTCACCATAGCCAAACTATGGAACCAGCCAAGATGTCCATCAACAGATGAATGGATTACAAAACTGTGGGATATGTACACAATGGAATTTTACTCAGCCATCAAAAAAAACTCAATTACATCATTTTCAGGGAAATGGATGGAACTGGAGGACATTTTGCTAAGTGAGATTAGTCAGGCACAAAAAATAAGAAATCAGATGCTATCCCTAATATGTGAGAGTTAGGGAGAAATGGGTCATAGGAGGAACTCTTGGAAGAGGATCAGTAACTTTTAACTCTGTTTACATTGTCTTTGGATATACAATATTTTTTTTTTATTTTTTAGGGAGTTTATTTACTCTTTTGTTGCCTGTGCCATTGAAATCATATCCAAGAAATCACTTCCAATTTCAATGTTGTGAGGTTTTATGACCCAGATTTTCTTCTAAAAGCTTATAGTATTAAGATTTATATTTAGGTCTTTTATCTATTTTGAGTTAATATTTGTATATGTGTTAGGTAAGGGTCCAATTTTATTCTTTTTCATTTATTATTATTTTTCAACAATATTTAGTTAAAAGACTAGTATTTCCTCCACCAAAAGTTCATGGAAACCTTGTCAAAAATAACTTGACAATGTATGGAAGAATTTATCTCTAGGCTTTTATTTAGCTCCAATGGTTTATATATCTGCCTTTAGAACAGTACTACACTGTTTCAATTATTGTAGCTTTATATGGTTTGAAATCAGAAAACATACATCTTCTAGCTTTGTTCTCCTTTGAGACTGTTTTGGGTATCTAGAGTCCATATTCCATATCAGGATAGATTTTTTCTGAAAAATAAATAAATAAATGTATGATAGTTTCACCTAAAAAAAAAAAGAAAAAAATATTCTCTGGTAAGAAAGAAAGCAAAAAGAAATATTGAAATGTTATCTTTAAGTCATCAAAAGTTTGGTACCAGACAAATGAAACTGTTATGTGAGATTATCAATGTTAATATTGTATAAATTGTTATAATACTAGATGTCAACCAGTAAGCCAAGCGTGGGAAGGAGGGATGGGGAGGGAATGGGGTGGGGATCGTGGTAGGGGCTAACTGGGCGAGATGTGCATGTATGTCTACAAAAGTATTTTCTTTATACCACTATGATGTATGAATACATTGCACCAATAAAAAATAAATTAAAAAAAATAAATAAAAATATAAATTGTATCAGGAACATTAATTTTTGTGTGTGTGTGTGTGGTACTGGGGGTGTAACCCAGAAGCTTTCTACCTCCAGGCTATACTCCCAGACCTATTTTATACTTTATTTGGAAACAGGGTCTCACTAAGTTGCTGAGAGTCTCACTAAGTAGCTGAGACTGCCTTTGAACCTGTGCGATCCTCCTGTCTTAGATTTCTAAGCACTGTGGGGATTACAAGTGTGTGCCACCACACCTAGCATGTCAGGAACATCATGCACATTATCTCTAATAATAACAACTTTGGTTTTAATTAGTTATAATAGCTTTTTTGTGGTACTGAGAATTTAAGCCAGAAACATTCTACCTCTGGATTTTACCCCAGTCCTTTTTAAAGTTTTGTTTGGTTTGGTTTGGAAACAGGGTCGCACTTGGTAGCTGAGATAGCCCCTGTTTGAATTATAGAAAAACTGACTCACAGCGAAAAAAAAACTAAGTTATTCAAAATCAATAGAGGTAAAAAGAGGAAATGTTTATATTTTATCTCAGGAATATAAAATTATAACCTGGGGAGAAAATTCCATCCTAACCTTATGAGATTATATGTTTTTATCAAGTATTTATGTTAAAAAATCTAGAAATATAGACCTTTCAATATCTTATATAGTAAGCACAAAGCAAATATTTATTCCTAAATTTCAAAAGAATATCAGTTCACTGATTTGGAAAACCAAAATACCTACAGGTGGAAGAATAACTGACTTTCTTGAAGAATGAGGTCAATAAATAATATCTAACAACACTATCCCCATGAAAAGAGAAGGAAACCACTAGTGCTATTTAGCTTTTGTCAATTTCATGTTACTATAACAAATATCTGAGACAATCAACTTATAAACAGAAAAGGTTTACTGTGGATCGCAGTTTGGCAAATTTCCTTTCATGGTCAGTTGTCTTCTTTGTTGCTTTGGGGCATGTAGGGAACTAGTTTGTCATGGCAGAGAATAAATGACAAAGCCAAGCTGTTACTTGAGGGCAGCCAGGAGTGGAAAGGAGAAGTAAGGGTCTTATTACCCCCTTCAAAGGCATCCCCCAGTAACCTGATAGGAACATCTCCTACGGGCTCCCCTGAATTATAACAGCTCCACAGACTGGGGAACCGAAACTTTAATACATGGGCCCTAGGGAGATATTCCAGATCCAAAATGGGGCAGGGGTATAGAAGAAGATGAAGATGTTAGAGGTAGCTATAGTTCATCTCCTCCTGGACAAGTGTCTGTGCTGGTTACTTTTGTTTGCCTTGCCACAGCCACAGTGCTCTTGGCTTTTCCTCTTGAACCGCTGGACAGAGATTCTGATGAACTGTCTCTCTCTGCTCGCACATCCATGGTCTTCTGTTCAGTTAATAAGAGGTTCTGGCATATAAAAGGGCTGAAATAATTTGAAATTTGGTTTTTATTTTATAGATTCATTTCCTGCAGGGTCACTGTTAGATGGCTGCTTCTTTCTAATGGGCACAGCAGGTATTGTCAGAGAATGCTCTCAAAGCATATATCTACCTGTCCCAGGCTCCCCCACTTGCCATTTTACACTGAGGCATGAGAAGGCAACTCAGTTTTGCTGATATGGCATAATGGTATCCCTCCATGCTCTCCTGTCTTTCTCTACCCTGTCATACTTTTGTAAAACCTCCATTCATCAGACTTTCCTCACAGCGAATCTTTCTTTTCCCCACACCACCCCCAGCTAGAATGTTGACTAATGCAGCAATTGACCTTTGAGTAGCTTTAAAAAACAGGGCTTTTCACCTCTTAGGGTTTTAGAATCATACCAAAATGAGACTGTATGACTGAGCTTCTCATATATTTGAGAAGAGAGGAAATGGCCTCTTTGCTGGGGGTAATGGGCCACTGGTAATTCCACGGCATGTGGTAGCATCATGATAACTCACATTATCCCTACCAGCAGCATGAGATGAAGGATGTTGTGCAGATGGAGGGCAAGTGGCTATAGCACTTGGTAACTATGGTAACAATCATGATTATAAAGATTGTGTATTTAGTTGGCTTTTTCTGACTAATCTAGAAAGCATAAACAAGGAAAAGAACAAACTGTAGTCCTTGAGTGTCCAAATAAGAACAGATTGAGAAAAAATTCAGAGAAAAAAATTCAAGGCTGCTTTGAAGAGGTATTTTTTTTCCTATAGTTGCAGCAAATATGTACTATAAGCTGCTAAAATATACCAGCAATTAAGTAGGAAAATTTGAAATCATTTTATGCTAATTAAGGTCACTAATGAGAAAGGAGATAAACCCTGAGACACCTTATGGGGACATTTAAGTATAGACAGGCAATACTCAAATATTTGGACAGCAAAATCTTCCTGACTCCATCTTGCCAGTAAAGATAACCTCCTACCATGCTCATACTGCACAACACACACAAATGTACATGAACAGACACACACACACACACACACACACACACACACACATACATACACACACTGAAGAAAAATGATTAACCTTCCATAAAAGAGTGTGGTGTTTTGATGGTTAGACCTGTATTGATCAATTTCTTTATTTTCTGGATTTTGGTGTTTTAACTCCGGAGCTTCATGGACAATGGAGGGACTGTCCGTTATAATCTGTGTAACCCAGCTTCCAGAGATTCCTAAGCCTACTTATCTCACCACACACACACACACACACACACACACACACACACACACATATATATATATATATACATATATATTTTATGGAAGCCTCACTAAAGTTTGTTTCTCTCATTGTCTGTATCTCCAGCTCAACCCTGGCATTTCCTCATGTAAGCCTCCACAGCAGGGAGGACTCCCTTGTTTTGAAACCTGAGTTATAAACTATCTAGCCAATGGATGTAATTTCTGAACTGTTGACCCTTTCTCACCTGAAATTTTGTTCCAAAACATTATATTTTAACATAGTCCTCAGGCTGTTTCTCAGAAGTGGTTGCTGAAACATTTTGAGGCATACCTTTCTATTTACTTTTTCCCTTCAAGTCTAGAAAAAACAAGACATTCATAAAATAGTCTGGACATTCATAACATGACTCAATTGGATATAGTCCATACCCAAAATATATAAAAGAATGTCACTAATTATTTTGAGAAGTGGTCTGGGAGTGTTTTACAAGCAAACCCTGTACTAAACCAGAAAGGATAAAAATATTATCAGTTGGGATTAATATATTGTTATGTATGTATGTATGTATGCACTTATCTGGGATTTAGGATTTATTGTATTCAATTGAGTAACTTGTGTTAGTAGAACTTCAAGCCCCAAATTCCTTTTAAACTCCCTTGCCAACTTCCCATATTGTCTTGGTTAACAGAAACTTAAACTCAGCAGTAGCCTACTGTTATTGATAATCAATACTAAAACTTGACTGGCTGATAATTTGAAAGTTCAGGTTGCCATGAATACTAGACTAGGTTGCCATTGTAATATTAACTGTTATGTATACAATGCTCACTCACCTCTAAACCCTGTTCTGCCAGGCTTGGAGGATTAGGGCTGTAATCCCAATGACTCAGGAGGCTGAGGTAATAGGATCCCACATCAATGTGGTCAATGAGGTCAATGTGAGAAATTTAGCATGACCCTATGTCAAATTAAGATGAAAATAAAAAGCTGGGTGTGGTGGCTCGAGTTTGTAATCCTAACATTTGGGAGGCTTAGACAGGAAGATCAAGGTTCATGGACAGCCTCAGCTACTTAGTAAGGCCCTTTGCAACTCAGTGAGACCCTGTTTCAAAATAAAGAATAAAAAATAGGGCTGGGGATGTACCTCGGAGGTAGACTACCCCTGGGTTGCACCCCCAGAACTGAAAAAAAAAAGTATCAGCCAAGATATCCATGAACAGGTGAATGGATTACACAATTATGGTATAGGTACACAATGGAATTTTACTCAGCCATAAAGAAGAACAAAATTACGTCATTTACAGGGAAATGGATGTAACTGATGTACAGTACTGTAAGTGAGATTAGTCAGCCACAAAATAATAAGAAATGGGATGCTCTCTCTAATATGCAGAAGCTAGGGAGAAAATGGGTCATAGGAGATACTCTAGATGAAAAAGGGAAAACTATAGATGAGCAAATAAGATGACAACTAAGGGGGATGGGAGGAGGAAGAGAGAAATTCCTAATGTACATGATGTACATTAACAAACATATCAAAATTAATCACTAAGCCAAACATGAGAAGGAGGGAGGGGGAGGAAATGTAGTGGGAAATGGGGAAGGGCTAAACGAGTTATGTGTGCATGTATGCCTCTACCATCTTGTACCCCATTAAGATATATGACTACAATGCACCAATAAAAAAAATTTACATAAAGAAAAATAACTGGGACATAGTTTAGTGCTTACCTAACATGTGTAAGGACCTGGTTTCAATACTCAGTACTTCAAAACAAACAAAATCTCTGCTATGCACTGGCTCAAAAGAGAATTCATTCATTAAATTGTTAAGAAAATTATTGAAGAAAAAATCATCTGAAAGCCAGAGCTAAAGATGAGGTGGACCACAGTGATACCATGCTCCACTATCTCGATAGGAACCTATAGATGCCCCAGTCAGGTAGCAATGTTGATTTTCAGAAATCCTGTGAGTGCATTTAGAATAATAAGCTATGGAGTTGAGTGATAATCATGTTCTCAGAGACAGATCTAAAGTAATGTTTAATTAGTCATGAAGTTACCATGCATTAAAAAGACTGGCAGATTAGTCATATTTAATGTTTTCAGGTGGAAAATTTCAGGGCAGAAGAGAGAAATGAACTGAAGTTGCAGTAGGAGACTTAGGACAGATATGTCCTGCAGTTGTTTACTCAGGGTCTGGGAATGTACTGGGAATGGATATACATAGTTACTGGCAGGATTTCTACATACATTCTGTGAGCTATAAAGTGAAGTTATGGTAGAAAAGGCCAAGTGGAGGCCTTTGGATTGTCCTGCTCCGGTGAAGAGAGTAGATAAAAAGCCAAGCCAAGCTACAGCAGCACACATTTCATAGGTATAAATGGTAGTATTTTTAAAATGTAGCGATTCCTATCACATTACCATTTACTTGACTGTTAGCATGTGAAAAAGAGAAGCAGTTTATGAAGAAAGACTGTGAACTACCACAAAATTAAGCCAGTCATGATGACAACCACAGTAGAGACAGTATCTCTTGCAGAGTCAATCAATATACACATTCTCTTGTATGCAGGAGCTTTCTTTTTCCCTATTTCTATCAGTAAAATTCACTCTTTGGCCTTTATGCCAACATCAGCAGTGGCATCAGATCAGCCTTACTTTCTAAGGTAGAGCACAATACAGTCAAAAGGTCTCTTGATTATGCTGATATCTCATTACTGATATTTTTTATTGATGATAGTATTGCAATGAAATCTCATTTTATAAATTAATAAGGCTTCAAAGTGCTGCAGTAAAACAAATAAATACTAGTGAATAGAGTATGAATTTTGCAAAGTATCAGGAACTTGTCATATCAGGGAAATTTCTATATGTCTAGTAGAGTGGAGAGTATCTTATATTATTTACTTATTTACTTACTTATTTGTTTATTTATTAATATTGTGTGTGGTACTGGGCATTTAACTCAGGAGCATTCTCTGAGATATACCCTCAATGTTTTTCAGGTCTTGGATTTTGAGACATGTATTATATTTATGTGACTTCTATGGATTTTGAAACCATATTATATTTTTGTTACTCTGAATAAATCTTAAGTCTGGCAGTTTTAAATGATAATCAGAATAAGAAAATATTCTGCAGCAATGAAAAATAACCTGAAATTTTGATTCAATCAACAGACCTGATGGTATTAGAAGTGTTAATGGAGCAGAGACATTTCATAGAGCTCTTGACACCCTTCAGTAAAATAGCACAAACCCTGAAGGTGTAAGAACAAGTCCTGGCTATTTTCTCCTTTTGAAAAGCATTTTGTAACCTATTACTGGTCTTCATGGGAAACAATACAAGACTGTGGAATAGCAAGTAGCCATGCATCCCTACTGCACGCAGTCAACAGAACGTTAGCTGATCTGCTGAATCATAAAATTGGATAAGTCTACAAGTATGTCACTGTGTAATGAAAAAGGAATTCATGAAACTGGATGAGAGCAGATTGGGAAGGCACAGATAGACTGCAGAAGAATTATACTGAGATGCACACATTTCAGGTGTGCACACCTCCCTCAACCTACATCTCTGGTTAGAGTGACCATATGGTTAACACCCAGATCAGGAAACTTTTAAGATTGAAAAGCAGCACTACTAATAATTAGGATGGGAATATTAGTACAAACCAGAAGTGTTTTTGGAAAGTCAGACTCTATCATGACCGTACTTAATGACCATTTGACAGAGAAAGTAATGAAAAAAGAAAATACACTGTGTTGGCTTATAGAATTATATATATATCATTTTCAAACAGTAGTCTGAATATCACTATACTAAAGATCCTTCAGGATTGACCTTGAAAGTCAAAACTATAGGGAGAGTTCTTTAGCTGGCAGACTTTGGGGAAATACATGACTTCAGAGGAAAAAAAAAAGAAGAAGAATTGGCCTGAGATACAGATCTTTGTTGATTCATTGGGGGTGGCTAGTTGGCTAGTGAGCTAATAAGGAAAATGAAAAGAAAAAAATGGGGATATTGGAAATGGAATTTGAGGTGAGAAATGGACCCCTAAAAATAAGCAAAGAATGTAAAAATGTCTTGACCCTTTTAAATGCTGCCTAGAGAGCTGTCATCATAGATGAAGATCTCACAAATGAGATGGAGCATGTGTATTCCTGCGATATAGGCCATCCAGGTGCTTTCCCAGTGGGCCTATTTATGATGTGACCATGACAACAGAGATGGGACTATGCATAAATTGTGCAAAAGGCATTTCTTCATCCAGCCTGATTTGGCTACTGTTGTGTTGACCCTGCCAAAAGTAAATGCCAGTACTTCACTCCCAATTTGGCTTCATTCACTGGGGCTATTTATGGGCCATCTGGTGACAGGTTGAATACCTTAAAAGATCCTTTATGCCATGGAGCTATTACTTAGCTAAATTTTGTTACAATAAAAATTAACCCTCAAATATCAGTGGCTTAGAACAGAAGAACATAATAACAATAGCTGCAAGCACTATTTTTGTTCATGCTGCAGGGGTTGACTCCAGGCTTTTAATCTATTATTTAATACTAATCCACAACGAAGGAGCAACTCCGATTGGAGACATCCCACTATGGTTTAAAATGGAAAAACCAGAAGAGGTGGGCCAATATGTGTTATATATTAAAAGTCTCTACTCTGACCAGGCATGGTGAGGCACATCTGTAATCTCAGTCCTTGGGAGGATGAGACAGGACGATTTCAGGTTTAGGCTAGTCTCAGCAACTTAGCAAAACCTTCAGCAACTTAGTGAGACCCTCTTTCAAAATAAAAAATAAAAAGCGCTGGGACTATAGCTCAAAGGTAGAATGTACCTAGTTCAATTCCCAATACAAAAAAAGAATAGTCTCTATTCTGTATGTAAATGACATGAATCATAACCTCTCCTCTTTCTTTCTTTCTTTCTTTCTTTCTTTCTTTCTTTCTTTCTTTCTTTCTTTCTTTCTTTCCTTGGTATTGGAAATTAAATCCAGGGACATTCTTTCTATGAGCTGTACTGTCAGCTCTATTTTACATTTTTCATTTTGAAACAGGGTCTAAGTTGAGAAGGCCTTGCTAAGTTGCTGAGGCTGGCTGTGAACCTGTAATCCTCCTGTCTCAGCCTTTCAAGGAATGCAATTAAAAAGCATGCATCACCAGGCCAGGATTTCTCATTTTCTTTTGACCAAAACAAATCATACAATTAAGCCCAGCAGAAAAGGTAAGGAACTATACTGTATATATCATTTACCAGAAATCTGGGCAAATCACAAATACTAAGAACATTGGGTTATAAACCTCATAAAAAGTCTGCTATCTTTAACAATAACATAGTATTTCACAAAATTAGAGGAAAGCTCCTCTTCCCCTCACACATACATATATTTGGGAGATATATGTACAACCTCTACCTGTAATTCTTCTGCTAGGGCTAAGTATATGAAGCTTCAGAATGCCTTTCAATTGCCATGTTATTCAATGCAAAGTAATGTTGGATCAAGAGACATTGCATTATATCAATGTAAAGATGGCAGTGTTTTCTAGCACACAGAATTCAGTCTTACCACTTCTTTCATTACTGCAAAATGTTTTTAGACTATACAATAGTCTATACAATTGCTATGTTAATCAAAAGGTGTTTTATGAGCCTTTAATCAGTGGCCAGTACATGATGAGATCTCTGCCATTGATGGTATGCACATGTTTAAGAGCCAAGGAGTAGAATTAGAAGTAATTTCTCACACTATTAACAGGCATAAGTTGCTATAAAGACTTTTGATCCCCATCTCTATTAGTAAAGTCTCTCTGGGCATTCAAATTTCCATGTAAGAAAAGGAGTGCTCTCACCAGGGAACACCAGCATGATTCCATTTAATTGAAAGCTGAGACTGCACTATGACCAGTTTGTGCTCACTGCTATTTTTTTTTAATTCCACAGATAGAGAAGGGTTCATTGTGTTATCTAAAGTGACTGATCCTGGTTTCCAAGAGGAAAATGTACTGTGTAATACAATGGGGTGAAGCACAATGTCAGGAACCCAGGTGGTTCAGGACTCACAGAGAATACCATTAGTTCTGTCTTGGCCAGCCAGTGGTTCAGTTCTGTGGGCAAATGCAACAGGATTATCAAAGACCTGTGTTCTATAGGACCAGATATTTGGGTTACTCTACCAGACAAATAATGTCATTTAAAGAGGGTGCAGCTAGAGGTTAGGAAGCACAAATCATGGTACAAGAAGGCACCTGAGATCCCCACTTTCTGCCTCACGAGTAAAGTGAGATGAAATAAGAACTACAGCATTTGTGTCTTTTCTTTCAATTTTTATAAGTTATATCAAGAAGCATCAAATTAGGTTCTGGGATAGAAGTTAATATTTAACATTCAATGTAACTTCTAAAGTTTTATGTCATTTTTGTATTAGGAATATTCATTTTTCACTTCAAGAAGTGATAAGAATAGATATCAAGAAGAAAGGGATACATTGTGCTGTATGGTTTTTACTTTTCTCTATCAATATATTATCCTTTCCTTTCAACCCTAATTTGTGATAAGATGCAATGGTATGAGCTGCATCAATTGACATATACATAAATTTATGACAGTAAGCACAAAAATGGGTGTTTTTATTTGGTGTGAATACTCATCAATAAATATTCAACAAAGGTGCATGAAATAATTCAGTAGGCAAAGGGCCTTGATAAATTTAGGTCAGCTAGCTTCTGCCATGACTATTGTTGGCAAATTGCTCCTTTATAGATTAACCCTAGAAGGAAATTGGGTATGGGCTCAGGAGCTGGGCTCACTCACCAAGGCTCTACCACTTACTGACACTGCCAAATGTGTAAATTTTTAGCAAGTGGAACCAATGCTGGGCTCTCAATGAGAGCCATCTTCAAAGAAACCAGATGGAGTAGTGGGTGTTGGAGTCTCTTACTTGCCTTTATCTTGTCAGATTATCCAGAGAATAAGGCCAATTAGAATCCCAGGTTGGTTGTTCCCAGATGAGGTGAACTCAACACAAGGATTGGAAAGTAGTAGAGGCTATGGTATTCCATGCACATGTCACCTTTACATGTGAACCAATCATTTCCTAAGCTGCTGGGAATATTAGCTGCTGATGGTTAACAACTAATTTTCTTCTTAAAAATGGATTTAGCCAAGAGGAGATGTCACATTATTTATGATTGGTGTATATAGGGGTATAAAATAACCTCTTGCTTTGACTCAGAATGGCTATACCACTTCCAGAGCCTCACCAAAAAGTGGCTGTATAATTTTATGTAAGGACATTACAATTCAATCTCTGTCTGCCTATGTCCAATCCTGAGTTCTCCTGTTAGGCCCAGTTCAAGGAGTCCCCAAAGACCACCAGGGGACCGTCACCATATTCAAAAGCAAAGAGCCTTTATTTGGGCTTAAGCTTGGACTCTCAGACCTCACTGACACAGCAGAGTACCAAGAGCCTTGAGCATCAGCTAGACAAAGCTTTTATGGTGGTTAGGGTAGGGGTGGGGGAACTACTTGGGTACATGATTGGGTGACTAGTGAGCAAGGTTAGTCTGGCGCAAGGTGATGGGTCCATACTGACCACATCAGCTTAAACTTTTTAAGTGCAAGTGTTTGGGTTTTAACAGTCAGTATTCAGCTGGGCTAACAACCAGTTCTTAGCTGACCAAGGTCAATCCTGGCTGAAGCTCTTGGCTGATAGTTTAGAGACAGAGAGAAGGATTTTGTTCTGCCTAAGTCTTATTACAGTTGTTAGGGTTGTTCACTCCACTTACTCAGAGACACAAGAATTGAAAAGACTCCCCACAAAAACCCTGCCCACACATAGAATTTCTCAGAGTTTGTTTCTTAGAAAACTTGTCCAAATCAAATGCTAAAATAAGTAATTTTCAGCATATATTAATATTATTTTTCTTTATCCAATTTAAACACATATTATAGTAGTAGTACATTATATATAGCATTATAGTTTTACTATAGTTATTATAATTGTATGCATCCTTACATTTCTGTGATGAATTATCTTTAGACCAATATCTAAGATTATTATATAATA
This sequence comes from Muscardinus avellanarius, assembly GCF_963383645.1. Taxonomy (NCBI): domain Eukaryota; kingdom Metazoa; phylum Chordata; class Mammalia; order Rodentia; family Gliridae; genus Muscardinus; species Muscardinus avellanarius. Next base: position 44,895,019 of record NC_137800.1, read on the forward strand.
TTCAATTTGCTAAAATCTTTATTAAGATGATCCATAAATATGAGATGTCCATACCTTTTTTTTTGCTACTTTTTTTTTGGTGATGAGACTTTAAAAGTACATAACTTGATAAAGGCCTGCTTTCACTCTTTTTTAGAAGCTTCTAGTGAATCACTTCAATCTAAATAATAATATTTTTATAATTGTAAATTTTTCTCTTATAATTTCCATTGTAATTTATTTTTGTAATTTCCTCTTTTTTATTTATAAAACTCTTTTTTTTTTTTGCAGTACTGGGGATGGAACCCAGGGGCATTCTACCTCCAATTTATACCCCCAGCCCTATTTTTTATTCTTTATTTTGAAACAGGGCACTAAGTAACTGAGGCTGACCTTGAACCATGGTCCTCCCATCTCAGCCTCTCAAGTACTGAGATTACAAGTGTGTGCCACCATGCCCAGCCTAAGAAACTGTTAATAGTTGGATGTTGAATATTCTAAATTGTTCTCTACTTTTTTTTATTACTTGTTTTTGTCCAACTCTTTGATATTTTTTCTTCCCTCAAAACATTAAGTTCATGGTAATAAAGTAAGGGATTTAATTAATAAATATTAAACAAAATTAAATATAGAGTTGGGCTTTGGAAGTAAAAATTGTCAATATTCCCATGTGTTAATATTACAGTGTTTGTGAAGTACTGAGATAATTTTGATGCACTGGTTGGCATTTTCATAGTACATATAATGGTGAGAAAAATAAAGATGTCAAACTCTCTAAAAATTTATTTATTGCAATTTCCAATTGCTTTATTTCTAGGTTATATGAGTTATCCTCTACATTATTATCATGAAAGTGAAAGGAAAAGTATATGTATGTTCTAAATAATTAATAACAACAACAACAACAACAACAACAACAACAACATGTGCAAGTAACACCTAGTCCAAAATGGAATAGTTCCATATTTCAGAAGTCCTCCTGCCCAGTCATAACTTTATCCTCCTTCCCTACCCAACAAAAGCAAACCTATAACAGTTACAAGTTCAGCCCACCAAATGTTGTTTTTTTTTGTGGTACTGGCAGTGGAACCCAGAGGCTTCCTACCTCCGGGCTATACTCTCAGACCTATTTTATATTTTATTTGGAAACAGGGTCTCACTAAGTTACTGAGATCCTCACTAAGTAGCTGAGGCTGGCTTCAAACCTGTGCGATCCTCCTGTCTCAGCCTCCCAAGCGCAGGGATTACAAGTGTGAGCCACCATGCCTGGCTCCACCAAATGTTTTAGGTTCTTCTATAAGCAGATGGCAGAAATAAAGTTAGGTATGACTATGAGATTTTCTTTTGTCACTCCAACGTGTTCAGAAGCCATTCTTATTCTTTAAGGAGAAGCTCTCAAGGTCAATACAAAATTTAATCTACCCTCTGTGATGCTTAATTTCAGGTTTCAGTTACAGGATACCCAGCTAGTGAGCAAAACATTATTTCTTAGTAAATGTGTTGGGATGTTTCCAATATTAATTAGCATTTAAATCTCATGCAATGGTAGCACTATTCACAGTAGCCAAAAATTGGAAGCATCAACTGGTAAATGGCTTTTAAAAATGTGGTATATATACACGATGGAATACTATTCAACCAAAAAATTTAAATTCTATTTTTGTGACAACATGTATGGAACTGAAAGTCATTATGTTAAGAGAAGCAAGCTAGATACAGAAACACAAGTACCACATTACACATGCGGGACCTAAAAAAGTGGCTGTCATAAAAGTAGAGATAGAATAGTAGTTACTAGGGGCTAGGAGAGTAGTGAAGAATGAAATGTGAGAAGAAGTTTGTCAATGGGTAATAAGTCATGGTTAGAGAGGAGTAAGTATGGGATACTATTTGTACAGCAGAGTAAATACAGATATTGATAATGTACTATGTATTCCAAAAAAGCTAGAAGAAAGAAGTTTGGACATTTTCATTAGAAAGTAATAAAAAATGTATCATTAAAATGTCTCTTTACAAGAGTCATGTGTGTGTATTTTTAAGTCCCCTATACCTCATATGATGTAAAATTACAATGCACCAAATGAAAAAAACCAACAATTGTTATAAGCAGTTTGGTCCCCAGCAACTGGCTAAACACTAAATATTAATTTTGTATATTGTAAAGGTCTAAATAACTTTACATTATAGTTAATGTATATGTCCTTATATATTTATATGAGAAATCACTTAGCTACTAAATGAATCTTCTGTCAATTAGCAAAGGCATCTCAATAATAATTTGGTCTTATTTTAAGTAACTCAGAAAAAATATTGGATTTGATGAATATAATAATACCACAATATATTTTAATGTATAATTAATGTAATATAGGCAGCAAATATTATTTGAATTAATTATAATTATATTTTGTATAAAGAAAATCATTAAATGCATTAAAGAACAATGTCTATGTAAAAAAAAGAAAGTAGGCCGGGCGTGGTGGCACAGGCTTGTAATCCCCATGTTTGGGAGTCAGAGACAGGAGGATCACCCAGGTTCACAGCTAGCCTTGCTGGCTTAAGAGACCCTGTATCCAAATAAAAATATAAAATAGGTCTGGGAGTGTAGACCGGAGGTAGAAGGGTTTCCAGGAACCCCAGTACCACCAAAAAACAAAAACAAAAACAAACAAAAAAAAAAAACAGGTAATGAAAATGTAGAGATATGTTTAGCCTGAGTTACACATATAATTTATATATATAATTTTTATGTATCAGTGAAAATAAACTTAAATTTTAAAATTATATGAGAAATAGAGGCTAAATATAAGAGATTACTTACAAAGTATAGACTGCTGTGTTAATTCAAATGGTCATCCAGAAGTCATATTTTTATCAATGGTAGGATATATGTTTGGCACTAGATGTAGTCATCTTCAGACATGACCAAATAGACAAAAAACAAAATGTGATCTTCAAGAGAAACAAATGCAAACAAATTGATCTATGGATATTACTTAGACAACCCAAGTAACAAAGCTTCTCCTGCCTCTTCCACACAGAACCAACTAGCACCCAGACATTGGGCAGAGGGTAAAAACAGGAGCCTGTGGGAGCAGTGGCTTGCTTTTTGCTCAAACACATTTCTCCAACATATGATCAAAGATGCCAAGTAGTTTCTTTCACTCTCTGCAAAAGAGATTGTATTTTTTCCCACTAATAAAATGCCTAATATTTTTAATGTGTTTGCACATTTAAAAAAATTTGCAGACTCTCAACACAAACTACTTCATCTATCTCTTCTTTCATAAAAGACATTAACTAACAAAAATTTAATTGAATTGTCCCTCTATCCACTTAAGGGACGCTCAGAAGTATCTTTCTCAGTGCTGGGAAGCCATTCCTTTGAAATGTGATCATCAAGAAGGATAAGGCATAGAGGAGCAAATAAGGCGACCTAACTGAGGGCAATGGGAGGGGTGAAGAGGAAAATTTCCTGATGTATATGATGTACATTCACAAAAATCAAAGTCAATCAGTAAGCCATGAGAAGAAGGGAGGGAGAGGGAATGGAGTGGGAATTGGGGAAGGGCTAAACGAGTGATGTGTGCATGTATGCCTCTTCCATCTTGTATTTCATTAAGATGTATAACTACAATGCACCAATAAAAAAGGAAGGATAAAGCATCTGTTTCTCAGTCTCTGTGTGTGGATAGAATCTTAACTTCCATAATTACAATGTAGCAGGCACAGTTGGAATAATTTTCTCACTTCCCTAACATTAAACCTCAAGTGCTATCTATTCTGCTGCCTCACACAGTCACCCCTGTGCATATCAAAGTTGAGTTCAGTTCAACTTTATCCATTTTATTAGTTTATATTTTTCATATTTTTTCATAAAGTTCCCTAATATCTCCTTGATGCTAATTTTTCCCAGTTATATGCATTATACTTAGCTTTTTAGATACTTTTATAGTCTTGTTAAAAGAACAGATGTTGGTGTTAATGTAGTCAAATTAATCATTCATTTGCTTTTTGATTTAGGCTTTACATCTTATTAAAGAAGTCCTCTCATTACTTGGATAAAATATTTGTACATAGAGGTATGTGTGAGTGCAGATGTCTGTGTGTTCAGTCTTTGTCTCATGGCCAAAGCCAAATCAATGACCTGTCATTAAAATGTCTGGTAAAACTAAATTAATTATGATGCCAACCAATAAATGCTCTAAGTTGGACAAGGTAGATGGATTACTCAGGGGAATATGTCTAAGAGCATAAATCTTCCACAGAAATCTCATAAAGCTCAAGGCATTTCTTTATTACTTCTAGAGGAAAAAGTAATAACTTTCAATAAAATAGGGAAATAATAGAATAAATAATAATTATTGCTTTAACCAACAAGAGAGTATGAGAATGCTTTGCATTTCCAAAATAAAACCTCCAATGAAAACCCTTTCAGTGACTGCACCAAACCATAGGAAATCAACGTCATAATAAGCCATATGCTTTGTTTCAGTTTTTTCCTGTGTCTCTCTTCTTCCTCTCAGTGATAAGCTTTAAGACTTACTCCTCTCATGATCTCCAATGCAGTAAATTTCTTTTCCCCAAAAATTATTAGGTAAACTCAATAGAATTCCAGCCAAAATTAAAACAAGGGGTTTGTGTGTGCATATGTACACTTTTATGCAGGTATGTACAATTTAATAAACTAATTCTAAAATTTTGTGAAATACAGATTTGTGTAAGTACAGGTCAAATATTTCCATTATAGCCGGGCGTGGTGGCACACACTTGTAATCCCTGCATTTGACACCAGAGGATCGTGGTTCGCAGACAGCCTCAGCTACTTAGTGAGGCCCTCTGCAACTCAGTGAGACCTGGTTTCAAAATAGATAATAAAATATAGGGCAGAGAGTGTAGCTCGAAGGTAGAATGCCCCTGGGTTCCATCCCCAGACCCGCAAAAAATAAACAAACGAACAAACAAATATTTCCATTATTAGTATCACTCCAATCCCAGATGTTTCCATTAAAGAAATATTGGAGTTATGAATTTAATCCTTATTTTCTAGATATTTCATGTTTTTTACATATTTTATTCAAAAATTATATGGAAAGAAAGAGAGAAAAAGGAAATTGGTCTCAATATTTTAAATATTATAGGGAGAAACTATTCTGCTAGTTTATTTGTTAACATTTTCTCTACAAATTTCTATAGAAAATGCCAAGCAGCCTAGCCAAGAATTGTTGTTAGATTTCTACAACTATTCAAAAGGAAAAGGTCAAGGTTTTTATATGTATAAAGTGTTTTAAAATAGCCCAAAATATCCCTCATCGTATCGCAGCCTTCTTTTTGCAATGATCTACTTCAGCCCAATGTTTGCCAACATCTCTCCTGTGTATTCATCTCTACCCTGACAGTGATGGTCCTGGAGTCACTAAGGGAGAGTCCATTAGGGATGTGTCACTCCCAACAGCATGTGAGATGGCAGTGCACACAACAATATTTTTCATCGATGATTTCTTTAAACAGCAGAGGCCCCATAATTCAAAAGAGATTTGGCAGCCAACATGGGAGTGTGGAATCAGTGTTGGCATCAGCTAAGGAGTTTTCCATATTACTTCTTAGTCACACTCTCAGTTTTCCTCTCACTGCTCCAGTGTAAAATGTTCTTTTTTTCTTTAACAGGTGTTAAAAAGAGTCAATTTTCATGTCATGCTCCTTGTTGAATTATTTTAAAGTTTTTAACCTTAATAGAGATTTTTGAAAAGAGGCTTCTCTGTGGGACCTAAGTGTTATTTTAGATCAGTCACATTAGGATTCTTAATGGGTATTTTCCATTTTGTGCAATCTGTAAAGGTCTTAAGCATAAGAAAAGGAAAGAAAGGGAAAAAAGGCATTATTGCTAACAATATTGACTGTTTAGATTGCAATTTTACATCATTTACATTCTTTAACAGTTTTGAATGTAACTTAGTAAAAGTTGTCATAAGCACAGGGTGCTGTGTTCAAAAATAGTTTAATAAGACTGATTTAATTAGAACAGCTCTGCTACTCTTCATTATTTATTATTTTCTGTGTGAATATTGACCTTAGGTAGTAGGTAAAATTTATTGGAAGAATCAATGTATCAAATTCAGGGAGTAGTATGTGCAAACACATGTATTAGTAGATAAATTTAAAAACTAGAGCCAAGTGGCACATGTCTGTAATTACACTACCTGGTAGGCTAAGATAAGAGGATCCCAACTTAATGAGGCCCACAGCAACTCAGTGATCCCGTTTCAAAATAAAAAATTAAATAGGGCTGCAGATGTAGACTGACAGTAGAACACCCCTGGGTTCAATCTCCAGACCAGTAAAACACAACAACAACAACAACAACAACAACAACAACAACAACACACTCAGTTCTACCATAAGTTTAAGGAGAGGAAGAAATAACTCAAAAATGGGCTAAGAGTCAAAACCATAGATAAATTTTTATTCTCCTGCTTTGTGAAGTAAGGGAAATAAAAATAACTAACAAATTAAACAAATCAAACAAGATCTCCTAATATCTGGAGATATGAGTTAATGATACTCAGATTAAAACAGAGTTAGGTATAGTTTAAGAAGCTCTACATCCCCCAAAAATGGGAAATTCAAGTGATGTACAAATTGTTAGCTTAAGCCTGTATGACTAAGAGTTTTGGGGTCTCCAGATCTACTGCTTCCCAAACTTTATCTTTTATTAATGTCATCTCCCTATCAAGTTCTTCACTGTGAAAATTCACAGAAAGCTTCATGGATAGATTAGCTGTAAGTGCCCTCTCAGGATGACCTGTATAAGACACTTTGGGGTTTGCATATTCTGAGCAGCCTTCTGTTTAAATTTTTATTTGTACACATTTATTTAAGACATATCCATTCTGTTAGTATAAAAGTAGCAATTCTATTTACTTATTATACTGTGCATACACACACACACACACACACACACACACACACACACACACACATATATATATATATATATATATATTCCCACATACATCTATTTATGTATATATATGTATATATGAATAAAAACATGCATTTATTTATACAAAACATCTCTATATGTACGCACACAAAAATATGATCAACAATATTTAATGATTAAAATAGGGAAAGTACATGGTAGAAGCAGAAAACAACATAATGGTAACCACAAAAAATTAACTAGGTAACTTTTTTTTTTTTTTTTGGTGGTATTGGAGTTCCTGGAAGCCCTTCTCCATCCGGGCTACACTCCCAGACCTATTTTATATTTTTTTATTTGGAAACAGGATCTCTTAAGCCAGCGAGGTTGGATCCGAACCAGCGCGATCCTCCTGTCTCCACCTCCCAAGCACGGGGATTACAAGTGTGAGCCACCACACCCGGCTTAACTAGGTAACTTAAAAAAACTTTAAAAAATATACAAAATTCATAAAAGAAGCATAAAATTTTAAAGATTGCAGAAAAGATTTTCTAAAAGAGGGTAGAGAGGACTTCAACACATTAAAAAAAAAGAAATATCAGATAATAAAATCTGTTTTGATCTTCCTTCCACACTACTTTCCAAAGTGGTTGCACTAATTTTCAATCCCACCAACAATGTGTTTGAGTTCCCACTTCTCCACATCCTCGCCAGCATTTGTTGTTGTTTGTGTTTTGATTGATTGCCATTCTGATTGTAGTTAGGTGAAATCTCAGGGTAGTTTTGATTTGTATCTCTCTGAGTACTAATGATGTTAAACAGTATTTTCATACATTTCATTTATTGGCCATTTGAATTTTTTCTTTTAGTTCACTTGCCCATTTTTTATTGGGTTATTTGTTTTCTTAGTACTGAATTTATTGAGTTCGCTGTATATTCTAGATATTAGTCCTCTGTGAAAGGAATAGTTGGCAAAATTTTTCTCTTATTCTGTTGGCTCTCTGTTGCAGTTCTTGATAGCCTCCTTTGCTGTACAGAAAACTAATGGAGCAGAATAGAAGACTCAGAAACAAATCTGCACACTTATAGCCAATTGATTTTGACAAAGGGGCCAAAAACACACACTGGAAAAAATATAGCCTCTTCAACAAATGATGTTGGCAAAACTGGTTAACCATGTGGAAAAAAATGAAAATAAACCTCACTTTCTCACCCTGCACAAGAGTCAAATTAAGACAGATCAAAGACTTGGAAATCAGACCAGAGACCTTTCAGCTTCTTGCAAAGGGCAAAGGTCCAACACTGCAACACATAGGCACAGGTAAAAACATTCTCAACAAGACCTGAAAGGCACAAGAAACTAAAAGGAAGTCAATACATGCGACTGAGTTAGCCGAAACGCTTCTGTCCAACTGCTTCTTAAGTGGACTCTCTGCTTTTATCTTTATTTTCATAAGACCTATACTAAAAAGAATACAGAATGACCTTGTTAAAATTTCAGTTATAAGCTGGGCGTGGTGGCACACACTTGTAATCCCTGCACTTGGGAGGCGGAGACAGGAGGATTGTGCAGATGTGAAGTCAGCCTCGCTGGCTTGAGACCTTCTTTCAAAATAAAAAATATATAAAAAACAGGTCTGGGAGTGTAGCCCAGAGGTAGAAAGGTTTCCAGGAACCCCAGTACCATCAAAAAGAAAAAAATTCAGTTATACTATATTCCTCTTTGTCCAAAACCTCTAATTCTACTAAATCTCATTAGGAATAAAATCCAACCCTCCCATGCAGTTCTACAAGACCCTACAGAGATCTTATTTTACTCAATGCTCTCAATTATTCCAGGGGCTACTACTGCCCCCTGGATACTCGAGAACTCCCAACCTAGGCCAGCACCCACTTCGGCAATGTATGTAAGGTATCTGACTCCCCACTTGTCCTTTTCTCTCATCTGCTCTTCACATTTTTCCCATTCCACCTGCCCAATGTTCCAGCCTTCTGACCAGCCTTCCACTGGCTGGTTCCTTGGTTTCCAACATTATTTCCCTGAATTTTCAAATGGCTCAATCATTATTTTAATCTCAGTTCTTTACTGTACCATCACCATGTCTTTAGTGACTTCCCTGATTTTTAACTTTCAATATACCGTCCCAAACATTTCTTATTTCCTTTTCTTATTTAATTTTCACCATACATATTTTATTAAATATATTATTTAATTTATTAAGTAATTTAAAACACTTAAATTACTTAAATTTATTAAGTAATTTAAAAATCTTTAATCCTCTCTGATATAGCTATATCTATATCTAAATACATGATAGATAGATAGGGATAGATGATTATTAAACATTCCTTGAAAGTCTGCCTTTTTAAAAATAGACATCCAATTCTCCTAAATGATTTTAAAAGTGCATATGCTATATGTGATAAAAATTTCTGTCTCATATTAACAAAAATGATGATAATGAGTACAAAAAATGATAGTTTCCACAAATAATTTAAGATTTTTATTCCTAGCTGGAAACATTATAGTCCAAATGAATGATTTTATTGTCTTTGTATTCAATATTGTATATTCAATTTATAACAAATATCAAAGAGATAAAAGGATTCTATGAATACTTCTATGAAGAGAAGTATAGAATAGCACTTTTATGGAGCAAAATATAAATTTATTTTTTGTAAGTATGGTTATCATCTCTCTGGAAAAAAACTAGGAAGTTGAATAAAAAACGGTTACTAATAAATGATAGCTAATGGTACTAGAGTGCAAAAAAGAAACCTCCTGGAGCCTCCAAGTGCAACTTGGGATGAATTTGAGGTGGGTGGAAGTTTCTGCAGAAAAGGCAGAAATGAAGTTAGTGAAGTATTTTATTCTAGTTATTATTGCTATCCTCTCAAAACATTTTTCTTTGCCAGAGATACCTGAAAAAATGTATTATTCTTTTTTCTCTTTTTTATTTTTTATTTTTTATATTTATTTATTTATTTATTTATTTATTTAATGGTGCATTGTAATCATATATCACATTGGAATACAAAACTTGAGAGGATATACAAGCCCTCATCCAGCCCCCATCCCATTCCCTCCCCCTCCCTCGATCCCAAGCTTGTTTGGTGATTAACTTTGATACCTTTGTTTATGTACCTGCGTTTTAAAGACACTCCATCCTCCCCTATTCCAAACCCTCTGATTGGTCACCTTAGTTGCTTCACTATAGGGCCCTTTCTACAGCTTGACCTCTTCCTGTTGCCCCTTTCCTCCTAGTTTTTTCTGATTAGGGGAAGCATCTGAATTTTATTTTCTGAGATATTTCTCTGTGCATGCCGCGTTGCAAGTACCGATCCCACTCTTGACGACCCCAGTAGTGACCTGGCTACCCGGTGGACTGATCCAGACCTCGCTGGCTCAAGGAGCAGCCCTGCCTCATGGGAGGCCCTGATTCTGGTCTCATGAGCCCCAGCACCAGCTAATTAGGGGAAGCATCTGGATTTTATTTTCTGTGCTATTTCTATGTACATGTGGCATTGCAAGTTCCGATTCCACTCTTGAGGGCCCTAGTAGTGGCCTGACCACACGGTGGACTCTGATCCCAACCTCACTGGCTCCAGCACCGGACTTACCTCATGGGAGGCCCCGATCCTTGCCTTGCTGGACTCTGCACCGAACTAACACCTCAGCTAGTGTTGGGGTCTGCTCAACCGCCTGATGACATGTAGCACCAAGCGTGTTGGCGTCTGCATAACTGCCTGACAGAATTTCTGATCAATGAGCTACATGTAGGGAGCGCGGGTGTGCACAACCGCCGGAACTTCCAATGAATGAACCTGCAACAAATAGCGCCAAGTGGATACAGAGGGTGTAACTACTCTCCTTGCCCCCGCTAGCGCAATTTGGTAATGTTGAGCCTTATTGGTTCAACTAATGCTTCCGTGCTTGTAAACCCCTCATGCATTGAATAATATTGGCTGTAAGAGTGGCCTTTAGCTTGATATGTTAGAATAGTTTCCTGTTGGAAATCCCCCTCGCGGGATTTTTGCTTTAAATTGGGTTGCCTGAAGAAAAATAAGTGAGATCCTGCTTGACATGTCTCCCGGGTCCATGTGCTGTTGTTTGGGGCCATCGGTACTCATCATCTCCCCAGCCCTGCTGCTGTCGGGCTGGTCCCAACAGGCTGTCTCCTCTTCCAGCCTCAGAGGCCCCGGAACCGGCCTAGCCTCATGACAGGCTCCAGTCCCGGCCTCACTGACCCTGGCACCATCCTAACCCCTCGGCAGGTTCCTATCCTAGTCTCGCAAGTCCCAGCTCCATCCTTGCCTCACAGCAGTTTCCGATCCCGACCTCACTGGCCCTGGCACCGGTCTTACCCCTTGGCAGAGTCCAATCTCGGCCTTGTAGTTCCCAGAACCAGTCTTGCCTCATGGCAGGCTCCGATACCGACCTTGCTGGCCCTGGCACCAGCCTAACCCATCAGCTTGCACCGATCCCTGCCTCCGAGGCTTCAGTAGCGGCCTTGCCTCATGGCAGGCTCCGATCCCGGCCTCGTTGGCCCCAGCACTGACCTCACCCCTTGGCAGGCTCTGATCCAAGCCTCGGAGGCCCCAGCACCAGCCATACCTCAAGGCAGGCTCCGATCCCAGCCTTGCTGGCACTGGCACCGGCCTAACCCCTCGGCAGGCTCCTATCCAGGCCTTGGAGGCCCCAGCACTGGCCTTGCCTCACAGCAGGCTCCGATCCTGGCCTCGCTGGCTCTGGCACTGGCCTAATGCATCAGCTTGCTCCGATCCCAACCTTGGAGGCCCCAGCACCAGCCTTGCCTCACAGCTGGCTCCAATCCCAGTCTCGCTGACCCCAGCACTGGCCTAACCCCTTAGTAGACTCCAATTCTGGCCTTGGAGGCCCCAGCACTCACCTCACCCCTCAGCAGGCTCCGATCCCAGCCTTGGAGGCCCCAGCACCAGCCATACCTCAAGGCAGGCTCTGATCCCGGCCTTGCTGGCCCCGGCACTGGCCTAAACCCTCAGCAGGCTCCAATCCCAGCCTCAGAGGCCCCAGCACCGGCTTTGCCTTATGGCAGGCTCCATTCCTGGCCTTGCTGACCCCAGGACCAGCCTAATCCCTCTGCAGGCTCCGATTTCAGCCTCGGAGGCCCCAGTAGCAGCCTTGCCTCACAGCAGGCTCCGATCCCAGCCTCGGAGGCACCATCACCTACCTTGCCTCACTGCAGGTTCCAGTCCCCGCCTTGCTGGCCCTGGCACCGGCTTCATCCCTCAGCAGGCTCCAATCCGAGCACCCTCTTCACCCAACAGGTTGTCCCACATTTCCAAGGGTGTGTGGTGGTAGTATTCTGCCTCTGAGGTAATTTCTTCAAAAGTTCCGGGTGTATTATGTCAGATCTTTGCCTCCCCTGAATACTTGCCGCTACCAATGCGACTGCCTCCACCATTTCAAATCTTTCCCAGCTCTTTTCCCATACCACATAATGTCCAGTGTTCCTAAGCATGTGTGACAGTAGCATTCAACCTTTGGGGTAATTTCTTCAGAGGATAAGGGTAGGTTGGATCAGATGTCTGCCTCTCCCGAATCCAAGTCTCCACCACCATCTCGGCCACTGCTGCTGCCACTGCCTTCCTCCTAGGTCTCTGCTAGACTCTCTCCTTAAAGGTGATGTCCAGGATTCTTAACGATGTAGAGAAGCAGCAGTCCTCCTTCGCAGGGAATTTTTCCAAAAATTCCAGTTCAGATGGGTATGTTTTTGTCTGCATCTCCAATATTCTAGCTGCCGCCGGGCCATCTTAACCCCTCTCAAATATTTTTCTTTTTTCATTTCCCTTTTTTTTTTTAAAAAAAAAAAAAAAAAGAGAGAAGAGAGTATGTGTGGTTTGGGGAGGATATGGGATCAGGCACTCGGTATTGATGATTTTTTTTTTTTCTTTCCAGGTGGGAGAGGGGTCTCCTAAGGGTACCCCACACACCCGCCCGGGGTTGGGGCCTTGTGGCCTGGACTTCCTGGCCCTTCCAGGTGTGGGGGGATCGCCTAAGGGTGCTCCACCCATGCCCGCCCACCCACCCGGGTCAGGGCAATGTGGCCTGAACCTAGGGGCCCTCCTGGTGGGGGAGGGTCGCCTAAGGGTGCCCTGCCCACGCCCACCTGGGGTCTGGGCCCTTCCTCGTGGTGGTGGGGAGTTGCCTAAGGGTGGCCCACCCATGCCCACCCACCCACCGGGGCCATGCGGCCAGGACCTCCGGGCCCTTCTGGGCAGGGGTGGGAGTCACCTAAGGGTGCCCTGCCCACGCCCGCCCACCCGCCTCAGGTCGGGGCTATGCGGCCAGGACCTCTGGGCCCCTCCAGATGGGGGTGGTCGCCTAAGGGTGCCCCACCTGCACCCACCCACCTGCCCGGGGTGGGGGCATATATAGCAACATGTATTCTTGCAATCAAATAATCTCCTCCTCATAATGGCAATTTCATCCAACTAAGTTTAGTAGAGATACACATAGCTCAATGTTATGGGAATAGATCCACCTTTCAATAATATGAAATGAATCATCCTCATGAATTAATGATTAACATGTTTAAAAGCCAGTTAAAAGCCGGGCATGGTGGTTGTACCAGTATTGAGAATGGCCAAGGAAGATTTGAGAAAGCTCTGATTATTAATATATTTCAAAAGAAAATAATTGATACATTTCAAAAATAGCTGTATCAAAATGGCAGCAGACATGGGTGAGGGGCAAATCTGTGCAAGGACTTGATCTCTGCCTAAAACAGGCAGCTATTCCAATGTAAATTAACCTAGCTCAAAAATAATTAACAAGTCAATAGAGGAGAGTTAGGGCTTCCTCTTTCTAAAGACAGATCTACAATGATGATCTAGGGAGGATGAGGCAGGGTTTGACCTTGTCCTTCAGGAAAAGAGACCCTTGCCACACCTGGTTGGGGGAGGTGCCTTACAGGGCTAAGGGGAGGTACCTTACAGGGATGGTTACAAGATGGAGGTCATGGGTATAAAAAAGGCTCAGTCCATGTGTAATTCCTTTGGTGTACTCATTCAAGTCATCCCTTCATGCCAGTCTAGTTTGAAGCTGTACCTATCCTCTGTATTTCTATCTTTTAATAAACTTCTTTAAATCTGTCCAAGCTATGCATATTTATTCTTAGCTTAGGACAAGAATTCATGGTTGTTCTGTTTGTGTGATTGTGTTGGGGGAATTACTTCTACACACACACACACCAAACACATTTCACCACAACAGTGGTACAAGCTTGTAATCCTGATACTTTGGAGACTGAGACAGGAGGATCATGGGTTTGCCGATGGCCTCAGCTACTTAGTGAGGCCCTCTGCAATTTAGTGAGCCCCTGTTTCAAATATAAAAAGAATAAAAAGTATGGCTAGGGATATAGCTTGGAGGTAGAATGCCTCAGGGTCCAATCCCCAGTACTGCATAAATAAATAAATAGCTAGTAAAACTGAACTAAACTTGGTAAACAAAATCAGATTCTTAAGCCACTTTTCTTATTAATTTGTTTAGGCTTTTTATAAATTTTATTTTTTTTTATACTTGTACCTTATTGATCTTTTGAAACTGATTTCTTTGTGAAACTTTTGGGGAGTATATTTTCTAGCAGCAAGTTGTTTTAAAAATGCAGTAATCATTCATTATCTATTGGTTTACAAATATGGCTTGCATCTTTAAGTAGTCCCTACTCATAACCATGTTGCATTTATTTCCTGTTGTACGGTTTTGTATTTGTTCTAAGAAGTTTCTTTGATTTCTTTAATGTTTAATTTATGATTCTTTCTCTCAAACATATTTCTAATGAGTCTTTCTTGCTTGTGATATTGTTTTCATGATTTATCTGTACCTCTACCTACCTTTTTCTAGTATTTTCTGCTCTTTGAATTATAGTTTTCTTTTCTAAACTAACCCTAAGTCTACTTCCTGAGGTAGATACACAGTCCTAAAAACAACCTGATTGTATTTTGTCATCTATATTGATGAAAAAGAAAACATTAAATCAGTATACTACAAAAAGTCTACTATATCTCAGCCATGAAAACAGATTAATAAATTTCTGGCTTTATAATCTTTTTTTGTACTACTGGGTATTCTGGGTATTGAATGCTCTTTTTTTTTTTTAGTACTGGGGATTGAACCCAGGGGGATTCTGCCTCCAAGCTACACCCTCGGCCCTATATATTTTTTTAAATTTTTATCTTGAAACAGGGTCTCACTGAGTTGCAGAGGGCCTCACTAAGTAGGTGAGGCTGGCTGAGAACCATGATCCTCCCCTATCATCCTCCCAAATGCTGAGATTTTAAGCATGCACCACCACGCCCGGCCCAGCCCTATTTTATTATTATTATTTTTTTAAGCAGTTTCTCTTGAGGTTGCTGAAGATCTCACTAAATTGCTGAGACTGACCCTGAACCTTAGATCTTTCTGTCTCTGCCTTCCATGTACTGGAAATACAGGCTGTGCCAACATATCCAGCTTCTTCATGATTGTTTTAACCCTGCTCTTATGCCTTCTTTCATATCTTTCCTTCATATCTTTAACTTTATCAATTGTAGACATTTAAGGAAAGGAACCATACAGGTTTTAGTTTCAAAGTATGGTGTAAATACTCTGTTTCATCATACTAAATGTTTTTGCAATGTCATCTAAAGATTAATTTAATAACACATCCATGATGAAAAATGTCTTTAAAAATACAACGATAGCTGGACTTGGTGGCTCACGCTTATAATCCCAGCATTCGGGAGGTGGAGACCCGAGGATTGTGGTTCACAGACCGCCTCAGCTACTTAGCAAGGCTCTTTGCAACTCAGTGAGACTCTGATTAAAAATTAAAATTCTAAAAACTAGGACTGGATCCCGATATCACACACACAAAAAATACAGCAGTAAAAATATCACCACCTGTGATAACAATTAAAAAATAAAAAATTCTCATATCACAATTGACTCTGAGAAATGTTATAGAATTGTACTTTTTTTAAAAAAAAATAAAGCAATGGCATTTTTAAAAAATAACCCAGCTAGGTGTTATCACAAAATTAGACACACTTTCTTATAAAATTCTGATTGGTTAAAAAAGAACAAAATCATATTATACACTTGGGTACAGAAGTATTCTGTGTTGAGTGATATAAAAATATTGTATGAGGAACTGGGGTTGATTAAACATAAATATATAAATTGTCTCTAAAATTCTTTATTGTGTAAATGTAAATATAAATTGTGCAATAGTTACACAATAGTATATTACTTAGCAATATAAAGAAAAACATTACTGATATACTCAACAACATACATAAATGACAAAACATACTAGAAGTCTGATCCAAAAGACTCTTATTACCCAGTCAGGGTGGAGCACATCTGTAATCCCAATACTAAGGAGGCCAAGACAGGAGAATCATAGATTAGAGGCCAGCCTCAGCAAGGTAGTAAGACTCTCAGCAACCTAATAGGAATCAATTTCAAAACAAAAGCTTAAAAGGGCTGGGGTGTAGCTCAGAGGTAGAATGTCCCTGGGTTCAATCCTCAGTACCACAAAAAAAAGAGTATTTTTAAAATTACTTCATTCATTCAAAGTTGAAGAAAAACAAAACAAAGAGGGTCATAGACTTTACAGTAGTGGTTTTCTTTGGGATGGAAAAAATTGAATGGAAATAAATAAATGGCAAACTTCTCTCATGATAGAAAAGTTCTATACATTATTAGGGTGCATCATATCATATATGTTATATATATATACACACACACACATACATATATATATATACATATATACATATATACATATATACATATATACATACATACATATATACATACATATATATATTTTTTTTTTTTTTCGGGTCTGAGGATGGGACCCAGGGGCATTCTACCTCCGAGCTACACCCCCTGCCCTATTTTTTATTCTTTATTTTGAAACCGGGTCTCAGTGAGTTGCGGAGGGCCTCACTAAGTAGCTGAGGCTGTCTGCGAACCGCGATCCTCCGGGTCTCAGCCTCCCGAATACTGGGATTACAAGCGTGCGCCACCACGCCCAGCTATAAATTATAATTTAATAAAAAATAAGATGAAATTGAAAATGTAAAATTCTGAGGCTGGGATTAAGGAGCCTAGGTAATTATCTTGGCTCCAATTGTAATTAAAATATAATTTTTATCTAATAATTTGACATTTTATAAACCTTAGCATTTTTACCTATAAAATGGGAAAATTGCATGAGATGATCTACATCATTATGTCCACCTCTAAAAATTCTTTGAATCTGTTGTGCAAGGCATATAATAGTTTAAGAAATTTTTTATTTCCTAATGATAAAAAACATAGGCTGGTCATAAATGTTCAATGTTTTTATTTAATTGTAAATAATCTCTTTGATTTTTGCCAGAGGAAAAAGACACTTTATTAAGTTTTTCATCCCTCTGAGTTGGCAACAGCTAACATTTGGATTAAATTGTAAACGAAGTCTAGTTAAACAAAAAAAATAAACCTTAAGAGTTGTGTTATGCCAGCTTCATTTATGTGGGCCCACATTTCTTGAGATTTCAATGTGATTTCATGGTATAAGGGTTCAAAATATTTGTGTAAGGATTCTGTTTTGGGGAACAAGTATCCCACTTTTATTTTTATGATTTCTAAATGCCACATTAACCGCATTGGTATTGATTTAGGTAATAAAAAGCAATTGGTATTCAATGAATTGGATAATACTCTTATGAACATGAGAGCCGGTATCTATCTGCCTTTATATCTGTGTTTTTATTTCAGCTCCCAGGACACCTCTTTTTCACAAACCATTAAGTTTTTCAGCGTGTAAAAGCTCTCGGATTATTTAGTTTATCATAATAAAACAGTCCATTCAGTAAAATATCTAAAAAAAGGTAGATCACATCTGAAACACAATCTTTATTTTTCCTTATTTTTATAGTAACAAAATGGTTCTATTAAATACAGAAATGCACGAATAAACACTTCTAGGAAAATATTTCAGGCGTCATGACTTTTAATTTTGTTTCCATTTCTAAACCCATAGATTTATATGGTGTGATTCTTCTCACTGCCAAAACGAAATGAAACAAAATAATAAAAGTCTCCATATTGAAAACGGAAAATGTTAGAAAAACAAGTTTATTAAATTCATGTAATAACTATTAAAATTTTCAGCAGCCTAGCGGCTGACTTTTTCACATTTGAATACTACCAATCCATCTCTTTAGTTTTTATACTTTAATTGGTGCATTGTATAATTATACATCATACTGAAGTACAGAGGGACAGAAATTTACGTGCACACAACGCTTGGAGCACTTCCCTTGGATCCCACTCTCTCCCTCCCCTTCCTGGTACATGTCTTTGAGATCAACATTGGTAATTTCACATAAATGCATAGAATTGTTTCAACTTTTACTTGTCCGCCTCCATCTCCTACCCCCCTCCATCACTCCACTGCAGTCTATGCTCATCTACCTGAGGTTACCCTTGTTGCTCAACTTCTCTCTCGTGTCCACATATGAGAAAACATGCAACTCTTCACTTTCTGACACTAGCTAATCTCACTTAGCATGCTATTCTCAAGTTTCATCCATTGCCAGCAAATAACATATTTTTCCCATCTTTATGGCTGAGTAAACTTCCATTGTGTTTATTTAACCGTTTTATGATTTATTCATTTGTTTATAGACACTCAACCCATCTCTTTTAGCAGAGGACTACCTTTTCCATTAAACCTCTTTGGTGGCTGCTATGAGCCTGACTTTTGGGTTGGAAAAAGATTTGGTTAAGACCTGTTCTAACCCTTTCGTGTTATTTCTTTTTCTTTCTTTTTGTGGGTCTGGGGATGGAACCCAGGGGTATTTGACTTCCGAGCTACACCCTCACCCCTACTTTTTATTCTTTATTTTGAAACAAGGTCTCAGTTGCAGAGGGCCTCACTAAGTAGCTGAGATTGTCCACAAACCTCAATCCTCCGATCTCAGCCTCCCAAATGCTGGGATTACAAGCATGCGCCACCATGCCTGGCCCTTTCTTATTTCAAAAGGCACATTATTTCACAATCCAGAGTCACAGCTAACACTTTTAAACCATATACTATAAACTTTTCTTCCAACACCTCTATTTGGAAAGTTTCATTGTCACAAAACCCTAAGTGCAAAAAATCTTATCAATTATTTTCCTTGTGTATTTGCAATGAATTCAATTTTCTTGGGTTCACGTTTCTATAAGGAAGGACTGAGGCAGGGTCACACGTCTGCCTAGAAAGCAGAAAGTAAGTATCCTTAGCTCAGCTCCTCTGGACTTCTCTTCAGTCAGCTATAGAGAGGAAGCCAACTGATTTGTTTTCCTACAATATGCCTCCAAAGAAGGTATCAAAAAATGTCTATTTCTATGAATGGATGTAAAACTGTTTAATTCAGGGGTAAAGAGCAGTTCATTATGCTCATATATGTAATGAGCACACTTGAATTAAGCTTTTTCTATAATATCAACAATACCTTGAACCCATTTTTTTCTATATTGATCTTGCACTTGGGGGTGAGAGGAGCGAGGCATTAAGCAGAGGCTCACCACTTGTAATTCACATACTATAACACTGTTTTAAAGTGTATAATTCAGAGGGGTTTGATATAGTCAAAAATTATACAAGTATCACTACTATCTAATCCAGAATATTTTTATTACCTCGCAAAAGAAATGGGGTATCCAGTAATATTCTTTTCCCTTCTCCCTACCCCCTGGAAACTACTAATTCATTGTTTGATATTAATTTGCCTGTTCTGCACATTTTGTATAAATGAAATTATAAAATGTGTGGTCTTTTAAGTGTGTCTTTTTTCACCTAGCAAGATATTTCAAGATTCATCTGTTTGATAGCTTAAACTGATATATCATTTTTTTTTTTTCTTTTTGGTGGTACTGGGGATGGAACCCTTCTACTTCCGGGATACACTCCCAGACCTATTTTTTATATTTTATTTGGAAACAGGGACTCTTAAGCCAGTGAGGCTGGCTTTGAACCTGTCTCTGTCTCCCAAGCACGAGGATTACAAGCGTGCGCCCCCACATCTAGCCTGATAAATTATTTCTTTTGAGGCTGGATAATATTCCATTGTATAGGAAAATCCATTTTGTTTATCCATCAATAAGTTGATGAATATTTTGTTAGTCTTTATGAATAATGCTGTCATAAATATTTGCACATAATCTTTCACATAAATATATATTTTCTTTGTCTTGGCTATCCAAGAGAAATTTTTATATTATACAAATTCTGTTTCATTTCTTCAGAAAATTTCAAACTCTTTGCATTTTCTTAATGACTAATAATGTTAATTTTTTCGGTTTTTTTTCTGTTTTATGTGTCTATTGGCCATTTGTGTATCTTCTTTCATGAAATAGCTATTTGAACCTTCTATTTTAATTAAATTACTTATTTTTCACCGTTACACTATAACAATTTTATTTATTTTGTATACTATAATTTTATTTTAACTCTTTCAATACTGGAGATGGAACCCAAGGCATTCTACCTCTGAGCTACACCCCAGCCCTATTTCTTTACTCTTTATTTTTGAAATAGGGTCTCACTAAATAGCTGAGGCTGGCTGAGAAACACGATCCTCCTTCCTCCTGTCTCAGCCTCCTGAATGCTGGAATTACAAGCGTGCACCACCACACACCGCTTATACTTTTATTATATATACAATTTATCAGTTATTTTCTCCAATTCTATGTGTTATTTATGTTTTTATGCTACTATTGTTTTGTTTTGTTTTGTTTTGGAAGGGTTGTGCTTTTTGTGCTGCATCTAAGAAACCACTGCTTAAACTAAGGTTACAAAGAAATGAATTTATGAGTTTTATATTTTAATCACTTACATGTAAGTGTTTGTTCCATTTTGAGTTCCTTTTTGTATATGATGTGAAGAATAGTTAGGTTCTTATATTTTAATCATTCTCACCCTGGAAGGTTTCTTATCCAAGGGTTAGAAATTTTGTAACTTAACAATTATATAAATGCTGATAACTAAAATATTTGTTTTATTAAATTCAGTCTTAAACTCTCTTTTAACTCTAGTGTTTGTCATGTAACTTCTTACTTATAATGCTGAAAATAAAATGATATACTTTTTAGTAGATCATATGATCAAATTCCACAATATCTTCAAACATAAAGTAAGATGAAGAACCTTTATAGTGAATATCACAGTCCAACCCACTAACTTCTCCCAAGTAGAGAAAAATATAACCTCTGACTGTTTCTGATTTTAATTTTTTCATCCAATAGTTCTTGCTCCAGAAAGTAGCAAGATTTTTAACTTGTAAACACAAGACAAATAAAATCAGTCAATTGCTAGAAACACTGCAATGACTTTCTGTGGTGTTTTGGCCACCAAGGAGAAACATGGCTCTGTCTGTAAATTTGGGGGTCTACCACCATGGGGGAAAAGAGGAGGTGTTGCTATGTGCTTCTAGTAATCAAAATCTAAGAATTCTACTAAACATCCTACAATGCCCAGGACAGCTCCACAACAAAGAATATCTGGCCCGATATTTCACTAAAGTCAAGGCTAAAAAGCTCTGTATTTTGCTTGGAATAAAGTACAACCCCCTTAACAAGGATATGAGGTAGAAGAGAAGACATAGCTTGTTCACTCTTAGACAAAAGCCAGGTCCCCATGTTTAATTGTAATGGCCTAGCTTTATACCTGAAATTGATGAGATGATTAAATCCCAAAGGAAAAAGTTTCACCTTTTATCAGAGCCCCTCTCTCATCATCTTGCCTTGATTTCCTGGGAAGAAGATCCCAGAGGAAGTCATACATTTGCCCTGAGCCCAGGCTTCATATCTCAGCTCCTTGGGATTCTCATCTTGAAGGAATGTTTCACCTTTTGTCAGCCTAAAAATTCAAAGGAAGGAGACAACCATCCCCTGTTGCTATGTGCCTCTTGCCATACCCCTCTCTAGGTTCTCTATAAGCAAAGGGGCTACTCTCACACTCTCAAGGTGGCCCATGTTTCCCTTTGAACATGTATTTCCACTTTTCTTGAATTAAATCTCTATCTTTGTCTCTGACAGAAAAATATTGAAATTCTTTTCACCATGCAAGCCAAGAACCCCAAGGATCCTAAGGTGAATTTCTCTTTCTCAAACTGGGGAACTAACCAGAAACTCCTGAGAAATCTCCACAGAATTATTATGTTTTTCTGTGACAAATATAGCACTTGGCCTGCTCTCTGATCTCACCTTCCATTTTCTATCCTTCTCACAATACTCCAGCTTATCTCTCTTTCCTGAGTCAAGTTGGACATCCACATGCAGAAGACATACAAAATGACAATTAGAGAAGACCAAAGAGAAACTTATCCACATCACATAATAATCAAAATGACTAAGATAACTGGGCATGGTGGTTCACGCTTGTAATCCCCACGCTTGGGAGGTGGAGACAGGAGGATCACGAAGCTAGCCTCTCTGGCTTAAGAGACCCTGTTTCCAAATAAAAATATAAAAAATAGGTCTGGGAGTGTAGCTCAGAGGTAGAAGGGTTTTCAGGAACCCCAGTGCCACCAAAAAATTAAAATTAAAATTAAAAATAAAATTTAAAAAATGACTAACATAGCAGCCAAGGAAAGAATATGAAGTGCATAAAGAGTGAGAGAGTGGCTAACATTTGGGTGAAAAACAGTAAGAATCGCTCTGGACATTTTAACCCAAATCATGAAATCCAGGAGGGCCTGGTATGATATACTCCAAACTCCCAAAGAAAACAACTTCCATACAAGCTGCTTTATCCAGCAAATATGTCATTCAAAATTGGTGAAGTAAAAATCTTCCAAGATAAGCAGAAATTAAAATAATTCATGACTACCAAGCCAGACTAGAGAAAATACTTAAAGAATGAAAGGCAAAGAATAAAAAAGAAATACATATCAGAATAAGACAAGAAGTGAATTCCACCAGTTGGGCAACTAAGTGAATAAAAATAACACTAGATCAAATGGAAAATTTAGCTAAAAATGACAGAAAACATAAATTATCTCTCAATTATTAACACTTAATGTCAATGATCTAAACTCCTCAATTAAAAGACTTAGATTGGCAATAGGATCAAAAACATAATCCAACTATATGCTGCTTGCAAGAAAATCACCTTGCAAAATATTCACAGGTTAAAGGAAAAAGAATTTAAAAAGATATTCCATGCAAATGTAAACTGAAAAGAAAATCTCATATCCAACAATGTAGACTTTAAACCAAAACTTATCAGAAGAGACAAAGTGGGTAACTTATTTCTAATAAAAGTAACAATCTAACAAGAAGATATAGATAAACACTTATGCCACAGTGTGAAAGCAATCACTTTTATAAAACACACTATTTAGGACATTAGGTCTCAGATATATTAGAAATAATTTTTCAAGGCATCAAGTAAAGGCATGTATTCAAAAATTGCTTGTCAAGGCAATTTTACTTTTTTGCAAAAAAAGGGTACCTCAGGTATGCAAGAGAGCATACCTGACAAAGAACCAGTTGGGTCTTATATTCCTGATACAGAGCTCCTCCTGCACTCAACTACTATTGGTGGAAGTTACTGCCTCACATTCTTCTCATTTAGCTAAAAGGGAGGATGGGGAAGGGTCAGCACCTGCAGTCTCTTAAGAGATGTGATTTGTGTGACTGATATAAGCTCCTACCAGATTAAAAATGGTTGTTTAAATTAAGCTACTCCCTTGACAGAAAAGATAAAGTCATATTCTCACAGATAGACCTTAATACAATATTATTGGGAGACTTCAACATACATCTCAAACCACTAGCTTAATCTTCAGACTTAAAGAACACTATAAACCAAAGAGAACCAATGGAAATATACAGAACATTTCAACTAACAATTGAAAACATATCTTCTCAGCTGCACATAGAACCTTTTCCAAATGTTACTGTCTTCTGGGCCACAAAGCAAGTACAAGAAAATTCAAGAAATACGATTCCTTGCATCTTTTCAGATTATAATGGAATGAAAGTAGAAATCCACAACAGGAAGACCAAAAAGAATTACATAAATACATGGAGAATGAATGATAAACATTTGAATGAGGGAGGACTGGTTCAAAAAAGAAATAGAGAAATAAAATTTTTCTAGAGTATTGGGAAAACGAGACACAACATACCAAAATCTATGGGACATAAGAGGATAACTTATAGCACTGAGTGCCCACATAAGAAAAACTGAAAGATATTTCAGACAGTTAGGTAGTAAAAATAGCAATTCATATTAATGATTAGACATAAATAACTATTCCACTAAGGAAAATTTTAATTGAATGATAATACATGCAGCTAAAGAATTTTTTTAACAAAAGACTATATGCAAGAGTGATAGGATGGCCATTACATAAAAATATAATTCCCCAATGATGATGACAGAAGATGGGGATGAGAAAGCTCTGGAATTTGAGCGAAGTTAATCAAGAAGGTATTAAGTAGGATTTAACATTCTTGGCAGTTAATTACCATCAATCAGTGGGTAGTGTCTGCTATACTTGCTCTAGTAAGAATGACTCTAGGGCTGGGACCAGGTTGAGGTGGAAAAAGTGGTGTATGAGACGAGAGACAAAGAAAATGTTGAACTTATTCTGAGTATTTGGCATTTTTATGTAAGGAGTATCTTAGCAATTGAATGATTAAAAAATGTATAGCTGCTCTTTGACTTAAGATGGGGTTAAGTCCCACAGACCCACAATAAATAGAGAATATCATTAAGATGAGAATGTATTTAATACATCTAACCTATTGAACACCATAACTTACCAACACACTACACTGTAGAGTACCAATTGTTTCCCCACCATGATGGAATGGCGCACGGGGAGCTGGGGCCTGATGCCATCATCCAGCACTTCAAGATCATATCTCACATCAAAATTCAAAATTTAAAGTACAATCTCTACTGAATGTGTAAGGCTTTTTAACTATTGTAAAGTTGAAAACTGTTGAGTCAAACTATTGTAATTTGTTGACCATATAAAAAAATTATATTTCATGAAAAGCCCAGACGACAAGTGGGGAAGAGCTGATTATCAGGCAAAGGATAATGGGAAGCAAAGAAAATGTTGATTTTTTCCCCCTAAATCTATGCAATGGTGGTGAAAAGAAAAGATGACTCTAATAAAAAATGAAGGATTTAATCAGATTAGTGGTGAGAAATAGGACTGACTTGGATTTAGTTCAGTAGCAAAAGTAAAGTTTTCCAAGAAAAATTTTGTTTGTATAAAATAGACCCTCTAGACAGACGTAGCAATACATGCTTACAATTCCAGTTCCTGGGAGACTGAGATAGGAGGATCACAGATTTGAGGCCAGCCTCAACAATTAAGCGAGGCTCTGGGCAACTTAGTGAGACCTTGTTTCAAAGTAAAATAGATCTGGGAGTATAGCCCAGAGATAGAATGCACTAGGGTTCAATTCCCAGGACCACAATAAATAGATTCTTGGGGAACTTATAACTCAGAGCCTTTTATAGGAAGTAGTTTCAGTGTGAAGAGTTGGGCTTCTTTCCTGCCTCAGTGCGATGTGACTGTGTGATGCAGAGCCTGAGTGACGGTCTGCTCTCCACACTGTCCTCAAAAAAGGGAAAAGAAGGTAGGTTTTTGTTTAAATGCAAGAAAACATCTCCCCCAGATACTCTTCCCGTCGATGTGAGAAATGAATTTGCCACGTAAGTTTTGATTAAGCCCTGCTACTTTTCTTAAGCTGTTTTTAAATTGTTTTGTGTTGATTTCCATTACATGAATACCAGCAAAGAAAGTATGTGGGATTTGATTACCAGTTAAAATGTCAGTTGGACTGAAAAATCAGTGGAAGCTCTCAAGAGCCACTTAGGATTTTAAAACTGAGCAGACAAAGCCAGTTGAGTAAATAAGTGTTGTTTTTAAATATCACATTAATTTTGCTATCTAGGATAAGAAAAATTATGTTTTCTTATCACATCATTAGATAGATTGTCCTTCTAGGATTGAGACTGTAGTTGTTTATTATTCTGACCTGTCTTCATAATATACATGACCCGGTGTAAAAAAACAACCTGCACTGAATGCAGTTACAGTATATCTCACATCAATAAAAAAAGTCATAAAAGACTTCCACATTTTTATATACAGATATGTGAAGAGTTTCATATGAAAATAAAAATTAATATTCTGCCAGTACCTAAGAAAACAATAATAGCAAAGTCTTTGGTGAAATTCACATGTGATGAGTAGCATTCTTTTTCTGGATATAAATATCTCATATAGAGAGGTCACTCCTGACAGTACAGGCTTTCCTTTGATAGTATTAATTGATTGCAAGCTTTTCCTTAAGCTAGATAGATTCAAATATTTTTTAATCATACTGGCAATTACTTCTGAGCCCTTGAGACCACTGTCAGTAAGTGTTTTCTCCAACCCACATATTTTGTGGATTCTTAAGAAAGATTTATGGTTATTCAACCATAGAAGAAATATATTTGGCTATTTAAAAGATATATTTTAAATTCTCAGAAGGTAAACAAAGCAGGTCTATCTTTATTAGCAGCTTGCTTTCTCTTCTGTGTACTACCCCAATACACAGCATTATCAAGATATATGGATGTAATTTTCTGAGAAATAAAGCATTGATGCAATGTGCAAAGATAAAACACTGTACAAAACAGCACTGTTATCATAGGACAGAATGAAATATGATTTTTATAAATCAATTTTAACAGGGCATTGCTTGTTATTTTATTACTTAGTGTCTATTCAGTATGGACTGTATTCTAAGAGCTCTTTATCTCAAGAGATTATTACAAATAAACGTATATTTTATCCAGGAATTTATATGTAAGATGACCTAATGAAAGAAATTTTGAAAATTCAAAGTACACTTGGTTTGAGACACATAATAAAAATGCAACTTATAATATTGAATGTTCATCTGAAATTTTATAAGATTTCATAAAACTGAAAAAAGACTACTATTAAGGGATGAAATTTCAAACACATTATAATTGGGCTAAAAATCAAACATTAGGGAAAAACTGCTTACTCAGAGTCCTCAGTCATAGTGTGCAAAATCTTGCTGATTTGCAAATATATGAATCCATTTCTTAGTTATGTGGATAAAAAATCAGATAGCAAGAAAGATAATATGAAGTTCCAGAATTGTGCTTTAGTTTAGTTTAGAGGTTCATTTCTGAAGTTAACCTAGTATGATTTTCTCTTCTTTATGATCGTTACTAATCATCAGCAATGAATGTAAACTCAGACTAGTCATTAATAACACCGGACAGCAACTGACATCAACACTTCAGGGGCTCATGATAGCACACACTCACCCTGTGCAGCCCTGCAAGTTGTCTCTGCTTTGTCCCTGCCACTGTCGTTCAGGGGCTTTGGCTGAAGGACACCCCCTTTGCCTGGGACAATGTAGGTCTTGTGGAAAAAAAAGAGAAAGTCAGTAAGGAAAATGCTGGAAAAGACCAGACATCAGAGATTATAATGAAGTAAAATCTACTCCTGGGAAAGGATACTCCATAGGGCAGAAAACAAATCTATAAGCAATAAATCACGTTTTCTCAATATACTAATGTAATTTTTGCATTTGATAATCAGATGGTGAAAGCAGAGAATTTGGAAAAAGACATTAAAATGGATATAGTTTAACTGTATTCTTAACCTATTCTGGCCCATCTCCTAGATTATTAAATTTTCCTCTTATTTAATGTCTCTTGTCAATGATACATGCCATCTCTTGATATTATGCCCTGTCCCTATAACCCAGCTCTGACTTCTGCTAATGTTTTCAGGGTAGGGTTTAACCACATCGAACTTTCTTGTTCTTTCTTGCTGAATCTTCTCAGTAAGTACAACAGAATATCTCTGGCATATAAGATGTGTTTATACATCATACTTATGGCATGTTTCTTAAAATTATTTCAGGAATAAGCTTTCTAAAGCAAGTATCTCATAACCAATAATGCACTATTAGAAAGAGTTCCAATTATCTCTGTTTTAATGTCTTCTGATCATAATCTTACATAGGTAAGGCTTGAGCATAGCCTGTTTTGTTGATCTCCATATATATTAAATATGTGCATAAGAAACTTACACCTACATCCAAATTATTTGATAGTATAATTTTAATAGAGAAGTGAGTGATGATTAATACATTTGAAAAAGGAGTTCTAAGTGTTAAGTATCAGTAAATATTTTTATAGGGCAATATAAAGAATTTAAAAATTTTAAATGGAATGACTAAGTGGTTCCTTATATTTATATATGAATTCTACTTAAACTCTTATTGTAAATCAGAATACACAATAATTTAAACAAAGGATAGTGACTTTGCCTATCATTCATACTCATCCTTTTATCGGTCCTAGAGGTTGTCTACACTAATCCCTGATGTTGGAAAAGGGACTTGTTCAGAGTAGGCAGAACCATTACTTTTCTCTGCCCATCCTGTCCTTGGAGATCAGAAAGATCCACTTGTTTTTGCACTTTATAATTCCAAATCATAGTCCCAAGCAACTTTTTTTCTGTCAAATAATTTTCAGTATGTTAGAGAAGATCTCAAATAGAAGGACTGAGATGGGCTAGAAAATACTGATGGTACTTAGTTAAGATCATCAGCATAATTTTCCCCAACATCATGTCTACAAATGTTAGGCACACAAACAAAAAGGAAATGAATCTATGGTTTCCTAAGATAAACAGCAGACCACAGTGTGTGTGTGTGTGTGTGTGTTCCTGTTTTCAAAACCACAATTGTATTAGGCTAAAAGTGCATCTGTTCTCATCACAATCCTGACTTACAATATAAAATCTCTTCCATTAGCTTCATGCTTCAGCCATGTCTAAAATTTCCTTCTTCAATCTTAATATCGACTAAACAATTTGATTTTATGAACATTTGGTACTCTACTATGCATGGGAATCATGCATACATTAAGAATACAAAATAAACAAGGTCAGGAATATCTTAACATTCTCATGGCTATAATCCAAAGACCTCACCAAAAAAACTTAGAGAAAGAAATATTCATTTGCTTATGATTTTTGAAGACTTAGGGGTTCTGTCCATGTGAGGCCAGGGACAAAAATATCAAGGCACAGTTGTGGGAAGTGGAGAGGAAGAGTACATGTGCCATGCTCCCACATTGTAGACGCCAGAAGCAGGAAAGAGCCAGAAGATGAGGAACCATATATCATCCCCAAGGATGTACTCCCCAGGGACACATCTTCTCCAGCCACACCCTGCCAGTCCAGGCTACATGCAGATGAATCCTACAGTGGATTTGTCCACTGCTGGATTCCAACCATCATTATGCAATTATACCATCTCCAAACACCAATTTATGAGTTCTTCAGAGGCCATTCTCTATCTAACTAAACAGTCAGTAATGCCTCCAATCTTCACCCTCTGATTTGGAATACCAGAAAAATTCAAAAATAGTCAAGGATTCTGGAATAAAGGATTTCTACTATAATTAGATTCAATTTTCATAAAATTCACTCTTGCTATAGTGAGAGAAAAGGAGGTAATCATGGGAAAGTATGTCTTTTTACAGAAATAATTTTGACAATCTTCTATAGAAAATTTTTATCCTTTCCATTGTTTTGAGTCCCATAAAATTCTCCGAGAATTTTCATGGTGAATGAGGCTAATTTACTCATTAGCACATAAAATGCCTTGCCTCCTGACCTCATATTCGCTCCCTACACCTGGCTTATCTCCACTGTTACTTCTTTCTTCAAAGGTCAAGTCATACTCCCAGTCACCTCATAAACCTTCCCAGAACATTTCTGTCCCTATTTGTCTATCTTCATTCATTGCAATGTAATCAAATGCCACATCATATTTGTCAATAAGTAGCCGAAGTGTTTTATTTATTGATATCTTTTACATCATTCTATAGCATATGAATGAGTCTTATTTTATTTCTGTGTCATACACCTCTAGAAGATCAAATAAATCACTCAGTGGATATTTAAGTATCACTGTGCAAGTGAACTCTACTTCATGAAAAACAGTTCTCAACAAAATCCCCAGTAGCCTGCCTGCCCTGAAGCCCTGGTATAAGGAGACTCAATTCCATACAGCATGTTTCCATCATTGAGAGGAAGTGGTCGGTCTGACTTGGCTGCATGGCTAGAACATGTGAATATGAGCAAAACAAACAAATTTTGTTAGCTTGTCAATGTTCCACAGACGTTTCAGACTGAGGACATTGTCTCTTTTATGTATAATTGACTAGGATGAATAAAGTAAATTTTAAGGACAGTCATGCCAGGCTTAATGATGGGGAAACTTTCTGAGGAATGCATTCTTAACTTGATTTTATACTTGTGAAAAAACTATAGCATGTATTTACATCAACCTGAATGCTGTAGGCCAGTCACTCAGCATGGCCTCTTGACATAATCAAGAGAGGTGCTGGACATGAGATCTGTGAAATGCAGGCTGCATAGCATGGCACACTATTTTGCAGTACACTAGTTTTATAAGAGAAGGATCACAGGTTTGTTTATACCAACATCACCACAAACAAATGACTAGTGTATTACACTAAAACATTAAAACAGTCACTATGTCACTAGGTGATAAAAATGTTTCAACCGCATTTCGATCTTATGAGATCAATGTATATATGGCCCATCCTTGACCAAAATATTATTATGCAGCCTGGCTGCTTTGAGGTTGATGGTGATGATGATAAGGTGTTTACTAAGTTTTAGTTTTTCTCTTGTTTTATATACATTATGACCTTAATCCTCTCAACATTATTTCCATTTTTGCATGTTCGGGAAAAGAGTCACAAAGTCAAATAACTTGCACAAGGCCAAATAGTCCTTGTGAACTCTGTTACCCAGACTTTCTTACCCATGCTACACTATACTACATTACACATATAACTTAAAGCCTCACGGTTACGGAAATGTGCGTCTGCTGTGTGTAATGTCATTTCAGGAGTTAGCAATGGCTATTACAAGAAGCGTACCTCTTGCCCCCTCATTGTGATTAAGAAGTCTCTTCAGTTGATTACATATTGCTGAGGTTTGACATTAAAGATTAACTAAGTATAGTGATAAATTCATTCAGGCACACAAATAAATTCAACTGTCCAGTGAAATGAGGTAGGGTAAGTGTTGTGCAAGCAAATATTTGTCTTGCCTGAATATATTTTCATATAATGTAATGAAAATAAAGTATCATTGCCTACTGGACATCACCATAGTTTGACACTGTTTAGGAATATAGAAAAAAATGATCACATTTGGCAGGCACTGCTGTCAAGGTTCTGAAACATTTGTAGCTAGCCTTCAAGATGTTCTGGGAAAGTGATAAATAAAAGTATACTTAAATCAATAAAAGCAAACACAAAAGCACACTTGCAGACCTCAGAGTTTCTGAGGAAATAAACATAATTGAATTCTGGTTATTGTGTTCTTCAAACGAAAATGGCCAAGTTACTAAGCGAAGTATTTGATTATTGAAGACAAAACTAAAGATATCAATATAACACAGAGTTCATTATAACAGGCAACAGAAGAATGTTATTGGATCCACAAATCACTAGAAAAGGTAATACCATTCTGCTTCAGATATCAAAAGAAGTCAGTTTTCCTTTTTTTCTCAGTAAAATATTTTTGTTTTGTTGTTTTTGCCATTAATACCAAGAATTATTTTTCTTTTATCTTTTTGAAGTTCAGTATATTTCTACATTTACTTTTATCCTTTCTTAGACTTTATAATAGTTAATACCCCTCCATGTCCCTACACTGACTTTCAGAGGACATCTGTCTTTTGATTGTCTTACTTTGATATTTATCTTATTTACTCTAATGTAGGTAATAGAGTAAAAAGCATTAACTCCCCACTCACATACTGTTCTCAGTATTAGTTTTCATACTGGGAACATCTGTTTTATTAGTTTCTGTGTACCCATTTGGAAAGCATTCATACTTTTAAAAACATAGTCCTATCATTTTCTCAAACTGTAAGTAAGCTATAATATTTTGTACCTTTCTCTTCTTATACTTTTTACTTAGAGACTTTTCCATGTTAGTTTATATGACATGTTCTCACTCTTTTATTCTTTCTTTTTTACTTCTAATATAATATTTTGAATTATTTTAAGTTATGTAATAATATATACATTATAAACACAATATGAAATATACATTTACAAATAAAATAATTAAATTCTTATGAACTCTCTGTCCCACATAATAATACAGTATTACCTATATCATTCAATAAAATATTTCCTTATTGCTTCTCAGAGAAGATATTTTCTTCACTTTTGTATTATAGTTATCTTGCTTGTTAAAACTGTTGTCGCATTCATTTTTACTAATAATACTTTTTCAATCTTGCTTTTTTATGCTATATGACCTTATGTACTGTCTTCTGAGATTTGCTTTTCATCTCAAACCATATTGAAACTTATAGTGTAATGCATTCACTTCCACTGCTGTATGAGATTTAATCATGTAAATATATATCACAACTTACTGATCAATGCTTCTGTTGGTGGGCACAGACTTGCTTATATTTTTCCCCATTATGAACAAAGTTGTTATGAAAATTGTTATTCATGTTTTCTGGTAAACACATGTAAGTGTTTGCGTAAAGCTCTTACCTAGAAGTGAAATAATTGCTGATTTGCAGAGTATGAAAATGCCTAACTTTAAAAGACAGTGACAAGCCGGGCGTGGTGGCACACGCTTGTAATCCTGCACTTGGGAGGCGGAGACAGGAGGATTGCTCAGGTTCGAAGCCAGCTGCGCGGTGGCTTAAGAGACCCTATTTCCAAATAAAATATAAAAAATAGGTGTTACATAGTTAAACAAATTCTCACACAAATCGGTAGTATTAAAATGTATATAACAACACTTGATATTGCCAAATGTCTTATATTTGAACTCATTGGTGGGGGGGCATATATTTTTGCTGCCATTTGCTGAATCATGGGTAGTTATATCTTTAACAAATATCACCAAACTATTTTTCAAAGTGGTTCTTTGAGCTTACATTTTACCATTAACTCATTTTAAATTAACGTTATTATTTAACCCTCAATTATTTAACATATAATACCTACTTTTATTCTATAAATATTTTAGCGCAGATTCCTTCTTACTGAATGGGTAAAATATCTTCCTTTAATTGAGAAAAGTAGTTTTGTATGTAACCAATCCCTTTTTTAATGCTTCTGTCCTTCTGATTTCTTTATTTTGCTATTTATTGTTTTTTGAACTTTTCACAAAGCAGATTTGTGAGTTGGAAAATAAGATTCATGAAGACCAAAACAATCACCTATAGAAGTTTTTATGTCATTATTTTAGAGAAAAATTATATCCTCCATTTCATCTCTTGGATATGAATTCAGAAGTCAGTATTCTGAAAACAAGAAGACCTTAGTCTTAGGTGGGCCTCAAGGAGTGTGTTAACTCTGTTTAAGAACATAATCTTTGTCTTCGGTTTTTTAAATGTCTATAAGTACACAATTTCTCTGGTTACAAAACTCCCAGTTATCTTGGGTTCAGGAAAGGTAGTCAACAATCTGCACAAAATGGAATGATGAGTGTTCAATTTTGTTTTGCTCTGCTGTAGTACTTGGGATTGAACACAGGAGCACTCATCCACTGAGCTCCATTAACCGCCACTTTCAGTTTTTATGTAGACAGAATTTTCCAAGTTGTCCAGGCTGTCTTCAGACTTGTGCTCCTCCTGCCTCTGCCTTTCCAGTAGCTAGGATTGCAGGCATGCACCACCATGCCTGGCTAAGACTCTGGTAAAAAAAAAATAGACTTTTAGTCTATCCTCTTATTTGTAAAGACTTCACCACAACCTCGTTTTTATTTATTTTTTATTTTTTTAATTAATTAATTATTTATTTTTACGGGTCTGAGGATGGAACCCAGAGGCATTCTACTTCCAAACTACACCCCCTGCCCTATTTTTTATTCTTTATTTTTGAAACCGGGACTCACTGAGTTGCAAAAAGCCTCACTAAGCAGTTGAGGCTGTCCGCAAACCACCATCCTCTGGTCTCAGCCTCCCAAATGCTGGGATTACAAGCATGTGCCACCACACCCAGTGACACAACCTCATTTTTATTTTTAGTTATTTTTTTATTTAATATATTTTTATTGGTGCATTGTAATCAAACATCATAATGGAATACAAGACTTGTGAGAATATCCAAGTACACATCATCCAATTAGCCTTTATCCAATCCCCATCCCATTCCCTCCCCCTCCCTCGATTCCATGCTTGATTTAGTGATTAACTTTGATATATTTGTTTAAGTACATCATGTACTTTAAAGAGATTCCATCTTCCCCCATCCCATCCCTTATGATTAGTCACCTTAATTGCTCCTCCATAGGGCCCTTTCTTCAACTAGATTTTCTCCTATTACCCATTTCTTCCTAGTTTTTGCATATTAGGGAAAACATCTGATTTTTTTTATTTTCTGTGAAATTTCTCTGTGTATGCTGCATTGCAGGTTCTGATCCCACAATCCCACTCTTGAAGCCCCAGCACCAGGTTGGCCACCCAGCATACTCTGATCCCTGCCTTGCTGGCTCCAGCACAGGGCTTTTTTTAATATGAGAAAGCAGTACATGTCTTTGGTAAAAGTTGGGACCCCAAATACCTAGTGGCAGTGAATATTGTCTTCCCTCCAAAGGCAGAGGTCTACAGCTTCACTTCAGAGAACAGGATCTGCTGCTCCACATGCACCGTGGCCTCCTGCTCAGCACAGAGGAGCGTGGTGGCCATGAGGGCTGATGTCTCAAAGAACACGCAGCACGGCAGCCTATCAGGCTATGTGGGGCTCCCTCTGATACCCCCCAAACACTTTTACCACTTAGCATGTTGTCCAAAATTACCAAGCATGTGTGGCAGGAGCAGTCTACTTTTGGGGAGATTTCCTCAAAAGTTCAAGGTGGAATGGACTGGATCTTTCTGCCCCTCCAAATATTGGTCACTACCATAGCCACTGCAATCACTGCCATCTTGGTTCTCTCCTGAACACCTTTCCCACACAGCATGTTTTCCAGAATTCCTGAGCATGTGTGGCAGTAGCAGTCTACCTTTGAGGACATTTCTTTAAAATTTTAAGGTGGATTGGATTTGGATCTCTACCTCTACCAAACACTGACCACCACTGCCACTGCCATAGCCATCTCAGTTCTCTTCTGAGCACCTTATTCACACAGCATGTTTTCCCAAATTCTGAGAATGTGTGGTGGTAACACTCTACCTTTGAGGCGAATTCTTCAACAGATCAAGGTGGATTGAATCAGATCTCTGCCTCTTCTGAATACTGGCCATCACCATTGCTCCTGCCTTCACCATCTCAATTCTCTCCCAAACACTTTTCCCACACTGCATGTTGTCCAGAATTACTAAGCATGCGTGGCCATAGCAGCCTACCTGTGAGCCGATTTCTTCAAAAGTTCAAGGTGGATTGGATCCGATCTCTGCCTCTCTCAAATACTGGCCTCTGCTGCCCCTGCCACCACCACCTTCCTCCTGGTTCTCCACTGAGCTTCTTCCTTATATGGTATGATGTCCAGAATTCTTAAGCAGCAGGAGGAGTACTCCTTCGCAGATATTTTTTCCAAAAGTTCAAGGTGGATTGGCTAGAATTTGTTTGCATTTCCTGAATCCTGGCTGCCGCCGCTGCCATCTTGGCCCCTCTCCAATATTTTTTAATAAAAGAAGACGGTATGTGTGTTTTGAAGGAGTTGTGAGATCAAGCACTCAGCAGCAATGAATTTTATCTCCCCTCCAAGAGTGGACACCCACAGCCTCACCGCGTAGAGCAGGATCTGCTGTTTGGAGCACATCACAGCCCCCAGCGCAGCATAGAGGAGCATGGTGGCCAGGCATGCTGAGTTCCTCAGAACCCATGGCTGGCCTTCCTGCCCAGCACTGCTGGGCTCCCTCCACCACATCTTGATCATTTTTCTTACAAGGTATGTTGTTAAGAGTTCCCCAGCATGTGCAGCTGAAGTGGTCTTTTCTCTTCTTTTGGAATCTCTTCTGGGATGTTCTTCCAAAAATCACTTTTCTTGCATGGCAAGTGCCTCCTTGTCATCTTGCTTCTAATTCCACCATTATCCACTCTCTCTCCAGTATTCTAGATAGAAAGTCATGGCTGGAAATCTCTCCTTAAGTTTTCCCAATCAGATATTAAACCAAAATCTGGTGTCCAGGACTTCTTCAAGGAATGCATGTCCTTTTTGGCGACTGCGGCTGCTGCCATCTTCTCTTTCTCTCTACAACCTCATTTTTAGAAGGAACATCTGCACCCACTCCCCAAGGCTTCTGGAGAGAGAATTACATTGTTAATTTGGTTGCTTCAAAACTGCCCCTGCATTCCAGAGTGGTCTTCAGTATTCTCCTGACATGGTTGGGTTCTTTCTTCTTTTCTGGAGGCTCTAAACCCACTTTGATCCCTTTTTAGCAAATTTTTAACTTTCCAAAAATCTTTCAATCACATTATTTAAAATTGTGAGTTCTCAAATATTTAAAAACCATGGGTACTTTTGATGAACATAAAGTATTTTTAGTATAATAAACTCAAGAGTATACAACATGCCTCTTACAAATAATCACTACATTATGCTAGGCATGGTGGTACATGTCCATAAACTCAGTACTTGGGAAGCTGAGACTGGAGGATAATGGGTTTGTGGCCAGCCTCAGCAATTTAGCGAGAACTTCAACAACTTAACAAGACCCTGTTTCAAAATAAAAATAAATAAATAAATAAATAAATAAATAAATAAGGCCTGGAGTTATAGCTCAGAAGTAGAATGACCGTAGGTTCAATCCTTAATACTAAAAAAAAGAAAGAAAACATTTTTAAAATGATCACTACATTTATTTCCTTTAAGCAACAAAATTGTGATCTTTGGTTTCTACATTTTACATTACCCAAAACAAGAAACTTTATTTGAAAAAGAACAAGTAATATTCTTAAATTACTTTTTTCAAACTATATTAAACCCAGGGGAGTATGACCCAATTTTGAATAAATAAGTTAGAGATGTCCAGTTATATATGCTCAGAAAAATCAGCAAGTCAGGATACCTGATTTGGGTCCTAGCCAACTTTATTACAACAAGCCACTCAATAATTCTAAAATTCAACTCCCCTATCATTCATTTGAAAAGGGTTGTTTGTGTGGTCCAGGGAGCTTTCAGTAGAAGATCATATATATATATATATATATATATATATATATATATATATATATATATATATATATATATGTATATTATTATTTATATGCATATTAACATTTAATGATTTTTATGTGTGCATGCATGAGGAAGTAATTATTTACCTTTAGGCTTTTTGACTAGAAGAAATGAAATTTTCTTCAATTCAGAGGTCTTTGAGTTATTCTTTTCTCCTCTACATCTATTCATATATTTAGAATAATTTATGATCAAGAGCCTGACCTCTTAGTCTTTCTTTTAACAACTTATTCATATTTAATGTCTTAATCTACTTCTCTGTCAGCTGTAAATTTCTTTCTGTTCTTATTTGTCCTTGTGTTTTAGGTCAAATGATTTCCAGGAACTATACATAGTATTCTAGACACAAGCATATCTGAATTGTATAAACTAAGATTTCTGCTGCTCACCTGTGTGTATTCTGACTCTTACAGGTCAACAGATGAATGTGTTATAAATATATATATATATATATATAGTATATAAATTTATATACATGTTTATACATTTATATATATACACACGCATACACACACAATGGAATTTTACTTAGTCATAAAGAAGAACAAAATTATGTCATTTTTGGGAAAATGGATAGAAATAGAGAATATAATGCTAAGTGAGATTAGCTAGTTTCAGGAAGTAAAGGGTCATATAGTTTTCTTTCATATATGGAAACCAAAAAGAAACTGGGAAACAAAAGAGACTCCAGATACATGAGAAGAGAGACCAGTAGACCAGAGGAAGAGAACTTGGAGAGGGATATGTGCTGAAAAAGAGGAAACTTGACAATGGAAACAGTCAAACAACCCTGTGTACATTTGTGAAGCTATCAATACAAATTTTTTTTTTCAGTACTGGGGATGGAACCCAGGGGCATTCTACCTCTGAACTCCACCCCTAGCATTATTTATATTTTATTCTTTATTTTGAAACAGGGTCTCGCTGAGTTGCAGAGAGCCTCCCTAAGTAACTGTGGCTGTCTTGAACCTGTGATCCTCCTGTCTCAGCCTCACAAATGCTGGGATTACAAGCATGCGCCACCACGCCCAGCTTATCAGTACCAATTTTAATGTTATGATTGTGGAAGGGAAGGAGCAGGGCAAGATCCAGAGAAAAATGCACCAGATGCTGTATTCATGTACATTTAAGTTATTATAACTTACCACATGGATAATTATTTAATTATATATGATCAATTAAGTTTGTTAAGGGCCCACCCAAGTGAATACAGTAATATATGAACATGACACCCCACACTCACTGCAACTGATCCAACGATAAATTTCTTTTTGGGAAAACCCAGGCCACCTTCCTCTTGGGCAAGGAAAGAACAGTCTAAGAATCCACACACACCTGATAAGTCTTGAAATAAGCACACTTGTTGAGACTATCACTGTACCACATAGAAGAGTAGTCAACTTAGTGTTGTTAGAATCTTGATTCCTTGTTCTAACAGCACTGAAATACAGTTTTTTATAATTTGGCATTTATTTATTTCTCCAAACCACACACTTATTTTCTCATTACCTTATAATTTTAGGTGATCAGACATATTATCTGCCTGAGTTGGGCATGGTAGCTCATGCCTGTAATTCCAACATTTGGGAGGCTGAGACAGAATGATCATGGTTTGAGGACAGCCTCAGCTACTAATTAGTAAGGCCCTTTGAAACTCAGGGAGACCCTGTTTCAAAATAAAGATTAAAAATAAGGCTGAGGTGTATGTAGCTTAGAGGTAGAATGCCCCTGAGTTCCATCCCCAGTACCACACATACAAAAAGAAATATCTGCCTTATTGTTATGTCCCCAGGACCCAGAACATGGAAACAGTTTAATAAGTACTTTTCAAAATATTTGTATAACAACTAGAATAGGCAAAGAGAAAAAAAATAAGCCTATTTTTTTAGCTGCTATACAAAACTACTACTGAACAACACAATTTTATTTTTCACAGTTTGAGAGTCTGGGAAATCCTAGATCGAAGTGCCAGTAGATTCAGTCTCTGGTGAGGACCATCTTCCTTGTTCATAACTGAAAATCAGTTTTTTGAGTTATGGCATAGTAAAAGAGGGAGCTCTATAGGGTTTACTTTATAAGGGAATTAATTCAAACATGAAGTATTCACCACAAGACATAATCACTTCCCAAAGGTCCCATTGCCTAGTGCCATTACAATGAGTGTTAGGATGTCAACATATGAACTTTTCTGAGATGCATGAGCTATACATCTACCATAGACTACCAAAATTGTAAATGTATTGTCTTAAAGTGCCTCTATTAATTTATATTCCCCCAAAAAAGTGTACAAGAAGCTGGGTGTACTTATGAGGCTGAGACAGGAGAATTACTGGTTTGAGGACAGTCTCCACCACATAGCAAGACTCTAAGAAACCTAAAAAGATGCTGTTTCCAAACAAAAATAAAACAGTCTGGGATGTAGCTTGAAGGTAGAATGCTCTCCAATTTCCAGTAACAACAACAACAAAAAAGTCACGTGTTCCCTTTTCTTTCATGATAACAACAATTTGATAGGTATGAATTGATAAGTGTGGTTTTATGTGGTTTTAATTATATTTCCCTAATGATTAGTGATATGGAGCTCTTTTTCATGTATCAGTTGGACATGTCTTCTATTGAGAAATGGCTAGACAGATCCTTTGCCCATTTTTTAATCAGGATATTCATTACTTAATTTACTTGAGTTTCTTATATATTTTGGGTACCATCTTCTTATGAGATGTATAATTTGCATATATCTTTTCCCTAATCATCACTCTCTAGACTGTTTCCTTGGGGGTGGGGGAGAAGTAGGGATTCAGTTTGATGTAATCCTACTTGTCTACTTTCACTTTTTTTTTTTTTTTTTTTTTTTTTGGTGGTACTAGGGTTCCTGGAAACCCTTCTACCTCTGGGCTACATTCCCAGGTCTATTTTATACTTTGTATTTGGAAACAGGGTCTCTTAAGCCAGGGCTGGCTTCGCACCTGCGCGATCCTCCTGTCTCCGCCTCCCAAGCGCGGGGATTACAAGCCTGCGCCACCACGCCCAGCGTCTACTTTCACTTTTGATGCCTGGGCTTTGGGGAACATATCCAAGATATCACTGCTCAGCAAATGTTATGGAGATTTTGCCCTATGTTGTACAGTTTTAGTAGTTGTTTTAATAATTTATGAGTTTCAGGTCTTATATTTAAATCTTTAATTCACTCTGGGTGCTTTTGCTTTTGGTATAGATAAACATCCAATTTCTGTCTTCTGCGTGTGGCTATCTAGTTTTCCTAACACCATTTATTGATACTTCTACCCTTCCCCATTGTGTGTACCTACTATCTTTATCAAAAAACAGTTTACCAAAATGTGTGCGCTTATTTTGCAGTCCTCTGTACTGTTCCCTTGGTCAATATTTCTGTTTTCATGCCAGTCGCATGGTATTTTGACTACAACAGCTTGTAATATAATTTGAAATCAGGCAACGTGATGGCTCCAGCTTTGTTCTTTTTGTTCAGGCTCCTCTGGGTATATTTTTTATTTCATTTCACATTTTTTTGTTTCTACTTCTGTGAAAAATAACACTAATTATGGAGATCAATGTAGCTTTTGCTCAAAACATTAAAAATAGATTTACCATATGATTCAGTAATATCACATCTGGGTATTTAGCCAGAGGAATTGTAATTGGTATGTTGAGGAGATTTCCATGTTTCCACATTCATTCACACTACTCACAATAGCCAAAGAGAAACAGGCTGAGTGACCGTCGACATGTGAGTGGATTAAAAATGTGGTATATAAACACAATGGAATGCTATACAGCATTTAAAAAGAGGAAAATTCTGTCATTTGTGACAACAAGATGACCCTGAAGCATATCATGCTAAGTGAAATAAGACATGGGAAAAAATATACAACATGATCTCTCTTTACATAACTTCTAAAAAGGTTAAAGTCATAGAAATAAAGCAGAATAGTAGTTACTGGCAACAATAGAGGTGAACTAGGTCAGGTGATATGTTCCAAATGAAATAAAATTTCATTTAGATAAGGGAGAAAATATATATTGTGTAGCAAGGTGACTAGTTAATAATAATGTATTGTATATTTAAAAATTATAAAAAGTGGTTTTTAAATGTTCCCACCATGAAGAAATTTAAATATGTAAGGTGATAGATATAATAATGTTGATATAATCATTCATACATATAATAACATCAAATTGTAAAATGAGAAAATATTCTTTATTAATTTGGTATAAAATTAAATGGAATTTATTTTTTATGGTACAGGGGTTCCTGGAAACCCTTCTACCTCTGGGCTATACTCCCAGACCTATTTTATATTATTTTTATTTGGAAACAGGGTTTCTAAAGTCAGTGAGGCTGACTTCGAACCTGTGAAATCTTCCTATCTCCACCTCCCAAGCGCGGGGATTACAAGTGTGCGCCATCACAACTGGCAAATGGAATTTTTTTTAATAGGAATTTTTTTTCTATCAGTTCAAACCTCTTCACAATCATATAGTATCATGTATTCCATTTTTTCTTAAACAATGCCGGGTTTAATATTAATGAGTTACCTTATTAACTAGTCCTTAGATAAGGAATAGTACTCCACTAGTTTGTAAGGAGTCAATATTTATTTTAATGAAAAAGTAATTAAGGATAGTGACGAGTGATAAAAAAAGTTATAAAAAGTTCCGAACATCTATTCACAATTTAAGTGGAGAGAAGATTATGAAAATAAAAAAAATATACAGGTGAGGTTGATAATGATGAATTTGTCCTTGAAAAGCAGAGAGATGAAAGTATCAGGCATTATCAGAACAACTTCTCAATGAAAGCTGCATCGATGGCAAGTGATTGAAAAATAGGGGCCATACTGAGAGGATCAGGTAAGTTGAATGAAGCAAACGCTTTCTAAACCTTGAAACTCTTACAGTCTATACTCCCTGTGCACTTCTGTGAAGCAAATGGTTTCTGTCGTTGCTATTCCTGCTGTATCTTTTCAGAAATCAGTTTTCAGTAGCCAACGTGAGGAGCTGATATCATTCTTTTAGAAATACCATTCTTTCTTAGAGTACAATCTTCAAAGGAAATAAAATAATTTCAGATATGTCATTTTAGCTGTATAATGTTTAAGACACTTCATCAGAAATAAGCATATAATTTGTTTTTCAAGTCTATAATTCTAGTTTAAAGTCTATTTGATTAACTATGTAGTTATCTACAATTCCTCACCATTCCCATTTTGTCTATTTTTCTTTTAAAAACATCAGAGAGAAAGCCTGTCAACTTAAGACTTTACATAACACAAAAGAATAATGCTTCAAAAGATATATGTTATTCTTACTGAATAAAAAAATCATTTCAAATTTCAAGAGATAGATTTGTATATTTATGTTTAGTTGGAATCATTTTTGACACATGATATGCTGTCAGTGAAATAAGATAAAAAAGGTGATTTAATTTCTTTTCATACACATTCCAAGTACTCTTGTATTATACATCAAGTTTCCTCAAAATACGGCTAGACCTAGAATCGCTGCACTTTAAGCCTCATCTGAGATATAAGAAAAACTACCAGTTGCAAATCATGAAAACACATGTATTTCTCCTAAAGTATTCACTAAGCCCAAGAAATGTTCAAGCCAAGTAAATTCTTTGGAGAGGTGTTAAAAATGAGAGTGAGTGGCAGCTTGTGAATTCACACACACAGAGCAAGAAAGTGAAGTAAGTCAGGACAGAAATGCAATGTCCTCACTTACATGTGGAAACTAAAAGGCAAAATGATCTAATCATGTAGACGCAGAGTAAAATAGTAATTCCAAGAGCCTGGGAAGAGTGAGGTGAAGAGGAGGAAAGGGAAGAGCATGGTTAGTAGGCACAGGAGCTGGATAGGAGGGGTAACATGTAGAGTTATATGACACCGTGGGATGACTACTACTGACAAAAATTGTGTAGTTTGAAATAGTAGAGTGAATTTTAAATTCTCCCAGCAAGCCAGGCATGGTGGTACATGCCTGTAATTGCAGTACTTGGAAGACTGAGACAGGAGGATTGCAGGTTCACAGCCAACCT
Organism: Muscardinus avellanarius; assembly: GCF_963383645.1. Taxonomy (NCBI): domain Eukaryota; kingdom Metazoa; phylum Chordata; class Mammalia; order Rodentia; family Gliridae; genus Muscardinus; species Muscardinus avellanarius. The sequence goes on from NC_137800.1 coordinate 44,938,308, forward strand.
CAGCAACTTAAGGATGCCCTCAACAACTTGACGAGACACTTAAAAACAAACAAACAAATAAAAAAAAAAAACAAGGGCTGAGAATGTAGCCCAGAAGGGTAGAATTCTCCCAAGTTCAATCTGCAGTACCAAAAATAAATAAATAAAATAAATAAATCCTCCCAACATAAAGAAGTGATTCATGTTTGACTTGACTGATATACCAGTTACCCTCACTTGATCATTACTTGTTATATGCATGTATTAAAATACCACTGTATTCCATAAATATGTACAATTATGTCGATTCAATTTTATTTTGATACTAGGGTTTGAAACCAGGGAAATTCTGTCTCTGAGCAACATGTCTAAACCATTCTAATTTTATTTTTGTTATATTAAAACAGAATGCTGGATTAAAACCTGTGATCTTGTCTCAGCCTTCCAAGTATGTAATTACGTCAATTAAAATTTAAAATCTGTATTAATAAATTTATATATTTTAATACAGTAAAAACTAAAAAAGAATCAAAACAAAACTCTATATACCTTATCATTTATTTCTTATTCAGTAAAATTATTTTACTGGGAAAAAATTGTCCATTCATTCTCCAAAACATTGAGTTAACAAATGTGAAAACGGAAGTACAAACATTTTATTAACTTCTTTTTTTTTTTGTCTTCAATCTGTAGGTTGGAATTTTCTGCTATTTTAATAAAAGATGGAATTCTTTATTTTTTTAAACTATTTCTGATAAAAAAAAATGAGCCAGGGGATTAAAAGCAGTGACAAACAAGGTCTTCTGTTTGAAAATTTTATAATGCACAACTTTACGTAGATAATATAGTCCTCAGCCTTTCCACAATATCTTGATATCCTTGTAATGGGTTAAATTTTGGTATGCCAATAAGGTATGTCTGGGATCTGACCCTCAGTATTTGAAATTGTGACCTTATTTGCAAAAGTGTTCTTTGTTGAGGTATTGAAGAATACCAAGAAGAAATCATACTAGATTTAGGATGAGCCTTATAATGAGAGATGAGACAGAGACACAGAAGCCAGACATTTGTGCCAACAGTAACTGTGAGCCAGAAGACAGGCATGGGCCAGAGTCTTCTTCAAAGCTTGCAGTAGAAATCATCTCTACCATGGACTTGATTTTGGGATTCTGGTCCACAAAACTGATTTGTCATGCCAGTCCAGGAAACTAATACGCTGTATTGACATCATCATCATCATGATTTACCATTTTTTACAATGTGCTAGAAGCATGGTAGAGTAGAGTAAAGAAAAAAATAAGGCATTGAAGATTGTGCATCTAGGTTCAGTCCTGGTTTATCCACTTACAAGTCTAAAAATTATTAAATATTACAAAAATAGTATGAATGTCATTGGGTTATACCAAGATTCAATAGAAAATGTTACTAAGGCCGCTCGCATTTTTTCCAGGTATATAGAAAGACAGTCTCTTAAAACTTTTATAGGTAATAGAACTGCATTTTAGATTTTTAATTTATCATAATTATTTTAGTGACTTCCCATTTGAAAGAACTCCCCTTACTCAAAACTTTGATCATATCTAGCGTGTTTAAAGAATTAGCTTTAGCCAGGGCGTGGTGGCGCATGCTTGTAATCCCAACGCTTGGGAGGCTGAGACATGAGGATCGGATAGTTTCAAAGCTAGCCTCAGTTACTTAGTGAGGCTCTCAGCAACTTAGTGAAACCCTGTTTCCAAATAAAATATATAAAAATAGGTCTAAGAGCATAGCCCAGTGGTAGAAAAGCCCCTGGGTTCCACCCCCAATACCACCAAAAAAAAAAAGAATTAACTTTTTTTTTTTCTTTCTTTTGATGGTACTGAGGTTCATGGAAACTCTTCTACTTTCGGGCTATACTCCCAGACCTATTTTTTTATATTTTTTAAATTTGGAAACAGGGTCTCTTAAGCCACTGCGGCTGGCTTTGAATCTGCGTGATCCTCCTGTCTCTACCTTCCAAACGCGGGGATTACAAGCCTGCGCCACCGCGCCCAGTGAATTTTCTTTTTCTTCAATGCCTTTTAGGTTAATTCCTTTTTACCTCAAGAATATCAATACACTAAACTGGGCGTGGTGGCACATGCTTGTAATCCCAGCATTCAGGAGGCTGAGACAGGAGAATCACGGTCTGTAGTCAACCTCAGCTACTATTTAGTGAGGCCTTTTGCAACTCAGTGAGACCCTGTTTCTAAATAAAGAATAAAAAATAGGGCTGGGGGTGTAGCACAGAGGTAGAATGCCCCTGGATTCCATCTCCAGTACCGAAAAAAAAAAAAAAAAAAAAGAATATCAATACAGTAAATAATGGGCCACTGAATTTTTGAAAAGAAATAATAATTTCCTGAGAAACTCAGATTGTTAATATATATACCAGAAAGACAAGACAAACAGTAGTTTTCCCAGGGAGCCCAGTGAATTAATTTTATCTTTCTTCAGCATTTGTAGGAAGCCTATTCTTAAGTCCCAGACCAAATCAGACAACTTTTATTCTGGGATTCTCTGATATCATTAGCTTCTCCATAATTAGTATTTAATTAAAGAAAATTATTTTTATATATTTGGACTGTTTAGATCTTTACTAGCGAAATTTTAGAATACAGTTAAATCTGATTTTCTTCTTTTTGTTTTTATCTTAAAATATTTCAGAAAAGAGCCATTGAGTGTTACTTTAAAAAGACCAGAATCAAAGTATTAAAAAGATCAGATAAAGTACCGTTTAAATCTAATATTCAAAGGGGAGGTAAAATACCTTAGGAAGTTAAGAAGACTTCCAAGATAACTTACTATATTTGAAGGGATAGTAAAACACACACCAGAGGATAAGAGATTTTCTCAGAAAGTTGAAAAAACAACATTAATTTTAAAGCAATAGGAAGTACAGATTTTTTTCCATATGAATCTTGACTGGGGGAAATTATTTTAGTAGTGATTATAGAATAATCAGGTTTTTCAGTATGCTAACCTCATGAAATCATATGGATATATTTTATATGGGACTAGAACATAACTATGAGTCACATCTCAGGAGAAAAACACTTGTAGAAGATATAAGCAAATGGATACCATGTTATGTGCATTTGTTGGTGTATAGCTGAGACCAAGGGAGATGCGCAAAAACAGGTCTTGTACTAAAATTCATTCTCTGCTATGTTAACAACCTCAGTAAAATGTATCTTTTGGGCCGGGTGTGGTGGCCCACACTTGTAATCCCCGCGCTTGGGAGGCGGAGATAGGAGGATCGCGCTGGTTCGAAGCCAGCCGCACTGGTTTAAGAGACCCTGTTTCAAAAATATAAAATAGGTCTGGGAGTGTAGCCCGGAGGTAGAAGGGCTTCCAGAAACCCCAGTACCACCCCCCCCAAAAAAAAAAGAAATGTGTCTTTTGTCATTAATTCAGTAGATACATTTTTTGCATATATGTACATGTGCCAGCTATGATTTTTTAAAAGTGAATGAAAATGTATACACTTTATTATGTGTTTCCTATTCAACAAAACCGTTTGCTGGTGATAAGCAACCTTTAGATGTAGCCATTTGAAGATACGTGGATCAATTATATAAAACAAAATTTTAATTAAAGTAAATTTTAAACAATATAGCTTTCTTAAATATATATATACTATTATCTGTTGAACAATTTTTAGTGAATAGAAAAGTGGTTAGGATACAAAAGAGATATATGTGAAGTAGACCCTTAAGGAGCTCATAATCCATCTGGGAGGAAAAATCAATGTATGCAACAAAACATGACAATATGATCTGGTAATTTATTGGTGAAAGAATGCAGACTGTGGCAGTAGAGTAGAGAGAAGGCCTGATTTCAGATGAGTCAGGAAAAATCCCCTTCTGAGGAGGCTAGGTAGACTGGCAGTACCCAGATTATAGATGGAGTAAAATAGTATATTGAATTAAGCTTAGGAGTTACATGGTCTGGATGTACTTAAAAGCATTCTGAAGGTAGTATTTGTGAATGAATTCCAAGCAGATAGGCAGAAAGATCAGTTAAACCATTGCTGTGGACTGTGAGAGATATAATAAGGACCCAATTAAAGAATGGTAGCCAGATGAAGAAATCAAAACTCGATAAATATTAGGAAGGTATTTGTTGACCAAATATAGAATATAATATAAGAGAAATGAAAAGCATGAATGACTAGTGAAAATCAAATAAGAATATGTAAATATTCTTATTATTCACATATATATATATATATATATATACATATATATGAAGCATCTTTGGGAATAGAAAAACAGTGATCTCATTTTCCATATGTTAATTTTTATAAAAACATAAAATAATAATATGAAGATATGCAGCAGACACCAAATCTGTTTCTAAAGTGCGCATGTACATTGCTATTACCATGAAATACATTATGTGAGACTACATTGCACCAATAGAAGTATAAAAATAAGAATGTTTGTGCACAAATTATACCCTATAAGTAAAAACAACTGTTTCTGAATGGTAAAAAAAAAAATAGTATGACCTACTGGTATAAATTTGGGAGTTGGCATTTATTTGCTATTAAGATCATGAGAATGTATGAGATGACAGATGTGAGAATTGCTCCTAAATCTAAACATATAGAGACAGAAATAAAGAGAAGTCCATGGAGAAGAGATAGACATCAAAAGAGGTCTGGCAATGTTCAGCGAGTGCTGTGTCACAGTGAAACAAATTTAAAAAGGACCAAGCTATAGTTCTTTAACAGTCAGTGTTCATTCAATGAAGGGGCAGAAAACATTGGAAATTTTTAAGCTGGAAGTTATTTAAATTAATTATTGTGCTGGGCATGGTGGCGCACACTTGTAATACCTGCTCTTGGGAGGATGAGACAGAAGGATTGCACAGGTTCGAAGCCAGCCTCCACTATTTAGTGAGGCTCTCAGCAACTTAGTGTAAGACCCTGTTTCCAAATAAAAATAGAAAATAGGTCTGGGAGTAGAGCCCGGAGGTAGAAAGCCTCTGGGTTCTACACCCAGTACCACACACACAAAAAAGTAATAATTGTTTTGCTCTGTTTACAAAATTTTTAGACTTCTTGAAGGTTGAATTTCCAATCTAATTCTTCTGAAATAATACTTAAAAACATCACACTGTTATGGCCACCACTAGAACTATAAAGAAAAGAGAAAGTGACTGTTGTAGCCGGGCATGGTGGCGCACTCTTGTCATCCCAGCATTCCTGAGGCTGAGACCTGGAGGATCTTGGTTCACGGACAGCCTCAGCTACTTAGTGAGGCCCTCTGCAACTCAGTGAGACCCAGTTTCAAAATAAAGAATAAAAAATAGGGCTGGGGGTGTAGCTCTGAGGTCAAATGCCTCCGGGTTCCATACCCAGACCCGCAAAAAAAAAAAAAAAAAAAAAGAAAGTGACTGTTGCTTCTCCAAATAACTCTCCATAATGGGATGCTGGTAAATGAATGCACGAAGTTCGGATCACTCCATGAATTAGAAAAGTTGAGGAAGTTGCTGGATTGGGGATATAGCATAGTGGTAGAGTGTTTGCCTTGCACGCCTGAGGCTTTGGATTTGGTCCTCAGCCACACACACACACACACACACACACACACACACACAGTCTTTTGCTGATGACAGATCTTGCCATCAGGTGTTGGGCAATAGGCCCTGGAGCACAAGGGGAAGTCATCCACACATCTCCAGATCCTGTTTACTAGCAGCAATGGCCTTGGACCACTTCATTCTTTGCTGTTCCAGCGCAAGTGCATCTAAGGGAGAAATTTATATCACATCAAAAATCAGAAATCAAGCTGGACATGGTGACACACGCTTGTAAGGCTGAGACAGGAGGATCGCTCAGGTTCAAAGCCAGCCTCGCTGGCTTAAGAGACCCTGTTTCCAAATAAAATATAAAATAGGTCTGGGAGTGTAGCCTGAAAGTAGAAGACTCCTGGGTTCCATCCCCAGTACCAGCAAAAATAATTTTTAAAAAATCAGATATCAGCTGTGAGAGAGATGGTGACCTGAGATGACGTTAGTGCTTCTGTCATTTCAAATAATAATGCGAAATGGTGTTTTTTTAAAAAAACAATCTGGGGGTTGGACTGGGAAGGGCACCAAGTAGTATGTGAATATATGCCATTGTCAGCATGCTCCACATTATGATGTGAGATTATAGTGCTTCAGTAAAAAAATCTAAAAAAGAAAAAACTCTATCAACAAACATCAACAAAATCTAAACTTTCAAAAAATAAATATTGAAAATTCTCAGGAATAAAAGGGATTAACGATAGAGGAAAAAAAGATTATTTACTCAGAAAATTCTCCTGGAATGAGAGGAAACCAAGCTAAGGAAACATGTACAGATATTCTCAGTTTCTAATGTTTTCATTGATGACTTGTTGACTTTACAACAGTGGAAAAGCAATACATATTTAGTAAAAGCCTGCCTCGGAATTTTAAATTTTGATCCTTTTCTGGGATAACAATATGCAATATAAAATTCTTGCAATGCCAGGCAGGCAGGGGCCAAAGCTCCCAGCTAGCCATGCACTCCTGAGAGCAAACAACCAATGCTCTACATTTCACTGTGTTGCTAAGATACGATTTTCAGTAGGTTAGGCATATTACATGCATTGATTTTTAACTTGATATTTTCAACTTACTTTGGATTTACAAGGGTATCATCCCTTCATAAGTTGAAGGGCATCTATAGAGATGATTTCCTCAAAGAGAAAGGAGAAAAACTTATCTTTAATGTTTATGGGAAAAATAAGAAGAATATGAAATGAATATGTTTTCAAGTGTGAGTAGAAGCTAAATTGAAAGTAATTTGAAAAGTATTTTTATTTACTGTTGTTTTATTTATTTTTTCAATAGGAGTTAGATCATCCAATGAGAATGATATGGATTGAAATTGAGGAAGGGGCCACATAAAAATCATAAAAGAATCATCATTGGGATGAATTAGAGACTAGAGGTAATCATCACCAGAAGAGGTAATTAATAGGTTTACCAAAGTCCTAGTCGAAGTTATTGACTATGATTTTTGATTGTGTATTATTTGTCTCAGGAGCATTTATTCAACCATATGTATTAGAAGAGGATGCAGATCACAACATTGATTCTGGGATCATTTGTAGTGGATGAATGTGTCAAAATGATAGAGGCAGAGAAAGCAGGATTCTTAAAAGGTTACTGGGTGTTGACATGAAATTCAGGAATGTTGGTAAAGTAGGAAAGATCAGTAGGCATCCAGTCAAGTAAGATAAAAGATCTTGAAAGTTTTGATGAGATAAAAATCCAAGAAATTAAGGAATATAAATACTTGAAAAAATATGAAGTCCCGGTCAGAGAACAGGCAAGTTGTATTTTCAAGTAAGTTTGCCTAGGTCATGTTAGAAAAACATCTAGAATTAAACTTTTCAGGGCAGGAACCTGCTATGAATGTAGATGATCATTCAAATCCTAAAAACCGCAAATACAGACAAAACTATCAGGATTCTACAAGTGATATTAAAGGCCACCCAAGGAATGAAAAGATCCTGCACAAATCTCAAGAGTATTATTCAGACAACAAAATCATTTATAAATTTCGAACATGACAAAAGTAGTGTGGACAAAACAAAAAGAAGAGAATAGTATAATTTTCAAAAAAGTAAAGGTTTAGACAAAAGCAGAATACTTACTTCAAAGTATTATTGTGAATCTAGAAAACATTACCACAGTTATTAGATTTCAATTATTTTTGTATGAAAATCCAATCAGTTAGAATTTTTTAAATGTTCCATTGTAGAGCTGCGCATGGCAGTCCATGCTTGTAATCCCAGTATTTGGCAGGCTGAGACAGGAGGATTGCAGTTTGAGGACATCCTCAGCCACTTAATAAGATCCTTTGCAACTCAGTGAGACCCTGTATCAAAATAAATAATAAAAAAAATAGTGCTGGGGGTATAGCTCAGAGATAGAATGGCCCTGGGTTCTATTCCCAGTACTGCAAAAAATTTTTAAAAAATTAAAGGGTAATCATTTTGATAAGCAACTAATGACAGAAAATAGGAATAAATAGAAACAAAATTTGAATATAATATAAAAACTGTTTATTTTTATATCAATAACCACTTATATCTAATAATTTTGAGTACTAATACTTCTAATGTTTTGTTGTTGTTGTTTTGGTTTGTTTTTTCTTTGTTTTTTTACCAGGAACTGGTGAAGGAAGAAAGGACTTTGTATTTAATGGATGCAGAGTCTCAATTTGAGGCAATGAAGAAGTTCTGGAAATAGATAGCAGTAATAGTTGTACAATGTAAACATATTTAATGCCATTGAATTGTACACTTAAAGATGCAAAAGTATATGTTATGTATATTTTACCATAATTTATTTTTTTTAATCTTATTTTTATGTGGATCATATTGAAAATGGCATACATTCACACAGTGCTTGGTGCCCTCCCCCTCCCCACTTCCCCTTTCTCCCCCTCCCAACAATAAATGTCCAGGTTGACCATGCTACATTCACACTTATACACATATTCGAATGTAGCTTCTCCATTAATCAGCCTCACCTTTTTTCTCTCCTACTCATCCTTTCTAGTTTTGCTGAGGTTTCTCCTCCATTATCTGGAGTCCCTCTGGTATCCCTAATACTCCCTAATTTGGGCATATTAGAGAAAACACATGTTGCTTCTTTTTCTGTGCTTGGCTGATCTCAATTAACATAATGTTCTCTAGGTCTTTTCATCTTCTTGCAAATAACAAAAGTTCTTTTTTGCTGAGTAGAATTCCATTGTATTTTCCATAATGTTTCAATCCATTCCCCTGTTTATGGAGACCTGGGTTGGTTCCATATTTTGGCTATTAGGAATTGTGCTATGAACATGAGTATAATAATGCAACTAAGTGACTTTTTGTTTGCCTTATTATTATAGCAGGATCACATGGTCTAAATAAGTCTTTGAAATAGCTTCTGGTCTCTCTGCTTGCAAAGAATATTTCCTTTTGTCAGTTGATTCTTAAATATCATGTCTAAATTAACCATTCTAAATATTATAAAAATTATAGTCTGAATAATTTTACAAATTAGATATGTCATAAAGCTGGCTCATGATGGCAAAGAAAATGTTTTAAAAAGTTCCTGGTATCTGGTGTTAAACAAACAGGACTTATTTCAAAGAATACAAATCAAAATGTTTATTTCTATGATTGTTTATATAGGAAATATACACCATGCTGTTTAAGAGAAAGTCTGATTATGTCATATTTCTAACAACAGCAATTTTGTTTAATGTTACATATTTTTCAGTCTCTTTGTGTCACTTATGTAGGGAAAAGTAGAATTAACAGTGTGAAATTTTCTAGATTTTATTTTTAACATACTGTTGAATGATAGAGAAAAATATTGACTCTGATGTAAATTAATATTTTATTTCAAATAAGTGTAACTTTTAGAATGGCAGTATGAGAAGCTCCTTAGGAAACCAGCAAATGAAGGACTATTTATTCAAGAAAATCTACTAAATCTTGGTAAATACACAGAAACTCTGTGGCAGCCCAACTCTACATCACCCCCATCAGCTCTGTAAGGCACAAGCTACACTCCAAGGCAACTAGAATTTTAAAAAATGTGTTTTTCCACTCCTTCTAGACACAGAACACAACATATTTCTCTAAGGACAAACCTACCACCAGCATTTTTCATTCTCCCTAGCAATGAGTTACTGAGGATAAATTCCAGACAATGACTGCTTACAGGACAGACTCTCCCTTCCTGAAAGTGGGCCACTCTTGTCACCCCAGCTCTAGAGTAGAATCTCAGAGATTTTGCCCAGGGGACATGTGGGACATCACAAGAAAGGACTCTACAGCCATTCTCAAATAAACTGACTTTACATAAAACAGAAAGTAGGGAAATTCAAATCAAAGGGTGCTTTCAAAAGCAATGGATATTTTGGTAGTGAGCAATTAGGTAGAAATTGTAGTTGGATCTGTTGTATGCAAGTTTAGTGAGAAATGAGAGACTCAAGAGTCCAAGGGAATGTGCCAATTGAAGCTTTTATTAGCTGGGCAGCGGCGGTACCCTCAGTCTAGAAATCTGACTGGAGGGACGCACTGAGGTAGGCAACAGTAACCTTTTATAATAACAGAGAACCAATCAGATTATCCCAATCACCACTACCAATCAGATTAACCCAATCACCACGCAAGTTATTGCAAAAAGCCAAGCACAGAACCCAATTAGCCATTAACATGGGGCCAGGGCGGGAACACACAGCTATGAGCCATATATGGTGATTTCTGAGGCCAACCAGAATGTTGTGGTTAGCTAGACAACAAGAACCACATGTCTCAATCCTCACACCATCAACTCCATAGTTACAAAATGGCGGAGAAAGCAAAATAAAGTTACTCAAGTTTTACAGGTCAACAAACTAAACTATAAGCTAACTATTTGGCCAGCAAGACTCAAAGAGCAAGACAGCTAAATGTACGCCAAGGGTCAGAACAAATTTCAGAGATTGACCTCAGAAATTACTCCTGTGACCAGGACTGAATTTAATGGGTCAGGTCTTAGAGCAATTTATCCCCCAGGTCACAATAAAAAACTATAGAGAAATCAGCTGGCAATTGTCGACACTTAACGTCTGTGCAACTGAGGCAGAGAGCTGGACATAGAGAGCTGGACATAGAGATTAAAAAAAAAAAAAAAAACCCTGTCCTGGCATTGAAAGCCCTGAGGAAACCTTATCATCTCAGCACATCTAAAAATCGAAGGTTGTGCTCTAGGAGGAGAAATTTCTGAGGCTTCACACAGTAATGAAAATAGACCTCACTAAAATAAAAAAGCCAGTCACTTCACAAATAGAAAAGCAGGCCACAGTAATAATCTGGAAAGAAGGGAGGTATCCAGAGATGCTATATTCTCTAAAATGTTTAGTTTTATAGTGGGCATGGTGGTGCATGCTTGTAATCCCAGCATTTGGGAGTCTGAGACAGGAGAACTACTACTTAGGCCCTTTGCAACTCAGTGAGATCCTGTTTCAAAATAAAGAATAAAAAAATAGGGCTAGGGATGTAGCTCAGAGGTAGAATACCCCTGCATCCTCAGTACTGCAAGAAATAAAATGTTTCGTTTTATAAAACTATAAAATATGCAAAAATTATGTTTGTGATTCATATAAAGAAAAAAAACAGACCACAGAATTAAAACAATTATATATCAACTTTAACAGACAGAAGGTTGAATATAACCATTGTAAATATTTTCAAAGAGGTAAAGGCAACCAGGATTAAAGAAGAAAAGCAATGTATATGATGATCATGTTGTGTTAAACACAGTATATGAATAGATTTAAATCATTTTTAAAATGCAATTCTGGAGTCAAAAAGTAAAAGAACTAAAATTAAAAATGCACTAGATAGGTTCAACATTATGTTGAACTTGTAGAAAAAATATTAGTGAACTTTAAAGATAGTAATTTTTATTTATTTCAGAGTAAAAGAAGAAAGAGTGGGGGGAAATTAATAGAGCCTCAGAGAAGTGTGACATCTAGTATATCAATTTACCAGCAACAGGAATGTCAGAAAGAAAAAAGAGCAGGCCTCTGGCCCCGACCTTGGGCGGGTGGGCAGGCGCTGGCGGGGCACCCTTCGGTGACCCCCTCTCCACCCGGAAGTACCCTGTGGTCTGGGCCTCTGGCCCTGACCCTGGGCGGGTGGGCAGGCGCTGGTGGGGCACCCCTAGGTGACCTCCTTCAAAAAATGGATGAAAAAGGTTTTGCATACATTCAAGAATCAAAATGAATTCCCAGTAATATAAACACAGAGATCCACATAGTCAGATAATGCAAAAATGCTGAAAGACAAAGACAAAAAAAATAAATCTTGAAAACAAAGGGAAAAAAACTTCTACCTTACAAAATGACACCAGTAAGACGAACAGCAGAATTATCAGAAGCTATAGAGTGTGGAAGGCAGCAAGACATGTTCATACTGCTCAAAGAACAATACTGTCAACCAGGAATACCATGTCCAGCAAATTTTCTAAAAATGTCCTGAAAATCAAAAAGAAAGGGCACACATGGGCAGAATATATAACACAACATCAGTGACCAGAATTTATTAATAGCTCTAAGACTCAAAAGGAAAAGAGGGCAAAAGCCACTTTGTTATCTTGGGTCATGTACAAGAAATATTAACAGCAATATGCTTACATTATATATTTCAGGGATAAAGGATAGTGTCTTAAATTCATGCTATAATGCTTTTAATAACTTGATTGGCTATTAGCCAGGAACTTTAGAAGTATATGAGATTTGGCTTTGGATTCTGGCTTTTAAAAATTATGTAGTAAGAAGATTAATAGAATATTCCTATTTTTATGTAAAATATGCCCCCAAATTTTTAAGATATACATTTAAAATGGTTGAATATAGTTATATCATAGTTTAAAAATCTTCCAAAATTTTATGCGTATTCTGATAAAAATTAAAATAATATCTATAAACTGAGTGTTAAAATATATATTGTAATAATGGAAAGTGAAATAGCCTGGCTTACTGGTGCATGCTTGTAATCCCAGTACTTGGGAGGCTGAAACAGGATGACCACAGGTTCATAGCCAGCCTCAGATACTTAATTAGGCCCTCCTAAACTTAGACCTTGTTTCAAAATAAAGAATTAACAAAATAGTGCTGGGGGTGTAGCCAGGAGATAGAATGTTCTGGATTCAATCCTTAGTAACACACACAAACACACACACACACACACACACACACACACACACACACACACACACACATATACATACACACACACAAGAGTGAAATAAACTATTGAGCTGTCATAATCTTTTCCTTTTACAGATGTTAATAGTTCTTCATCTGGCCGGGCATGGTGGCCCACACTTGTAATCCCAGCATTTGGGAGGCTGAGACAGGAGGGTGAGCTTCAGCTACATAGTGAGGATTTCTGCAACTTGAGACCCTGTTTAAAAAATAAAGAATAAAAAGTGGGTTGGGATGTAGCTGGGAGACAGAATGCCCATGGGCTCCATCTCTAGTACTGCAAAAAAAAAAAAAAAATTCCTCATCCTTATCATCCTTATATAATAATTCTAGAAGAATATTTCTAGTTTTTATTGTGCTAGGCAGCATTTCAAATTTTAATCTTCCTGTGATACCTACTAATTTTTAGATGAGTGTACACTGTCTGATTTACCAAATAAAGTTCAGATCTTTCCAGCTCAGATAAATTCTTATACAGAGATTCAATAAATCCAAATAAAAAAATACTACTCTAAGGCTTAAGAAACTTTAATGTTAAAAGTAATTCCCTAATATGTGTGTATGTGTATAAAACTAATACACACATAAAACTAATATTTGCAATATGCATTACAAAAATCAGAGTTTTAAGAAATAGTACCAACACATGTTGGATATTGAATTTATCTTCCCATAGGCAGAAGAATGGTATTAATGCTTGACTTTATCAACAGAACAATATAGCTACAACAAAAAGGTAGTAAGGTCAGATGACAAGTCTGCAATGGAGTTAAAACTTGTTCTCAGTCTTAGGGCATTTAGAAATAGGCTTTTGCTAAGAGGTGTGTGTGTGTGTGTGTGTGTGTGTGTGTGTGTGTGTGTGTGTATTTCAGGGACTTTTTGGAGGTAGAGAGGGATTATCCTTCATAATCCTTATTTTAAAGTTTACATATTACTCCAGTAACTCTTAACTAAAATTATGTATAGCAATTGCCTTTACCCTGGTTTTGAGAACTACACTGAAGTTATCTTAAGAGATTGTTGGTTGTTTACAGACTATACGCAAGAAACAATTTAGTAAAAACAAATTTGACCTGTGTTTATATGAATTTCTAATTTCAGGTTTTGCTAGTTTTCTCAACCATGTAAATCGCCCATGAACATTTGTTGAAAACTAAGCCTGGATGTAACAGATACCAAATTAGGTAGTCTCTGCTGCAGTTGGTACCACAGGATGTTCTACAAGTTGACAGTCAATCATTTTCTTAGCCAAGAACTGAACAATAAATTTTATCTATTTTTCAAATGTTTGGAGAAGCAGGCAGACTGATGTTTGCTTTGTATTAAATAAAGAATAATTAGCACAATTTATGTATATTTTATAATTCATATTTAACATTTAAAATGATAGAAATATAGTATATAATAACTAGATCTAGCCAGTAACTAGGGCTACATATCAAATGATAAATGATAAATTCATGTGTGAAATAATTTTTGAAAATAATTTTTTTAATTTGTCAGAATTTTTAACAGCTTAAAATGTCTAAATTATGATCATTTCATGTTAAAAAAAATCTAGCACTCAATATTTCATTCTTAAGTTTTTTCTTTTGTTGGTTGGTTGGTTTTTGTGGTACCAGGAATTGAACCCAGGAGCATTCTATCTCTGAGTTAAATCCCCAAACCTATTTTTATCCTTTATTTTGAAACAGCATCCCACTAACTTTTGGAGACTTTTAACTTAGCCTCATTAAGTAGCCGAGGCTGGCTGTAAACCTGCAATTCTCTTGTCTCAGCCTCCCAAGTACTGAGATTACAAGCGTGTTCCAACACACCCAGCTTGTATCTGTTTATTAAACTGAAAAATTATAATTCTATGGTATTATATATACTATATTATTCACAGTAGTGATAACTACAAATACCAGATTATGTCAATTGATAAGATGTCTGAACACTTTAATAGTAATTTTATCCATCTAAAATATGTATATTTCCAAGATTAATTGGATAGTGCTGATCAAAAAGCACAAAATATAACAGCAGGAAGAGACCTTTCCTTTAACACTGAGAAAACTCAATCCATGAAGCAAACTGGCAAAAAATTCTCTTTTGTGATGTGCATTTTCTTTTAAGCTGTGCCCACTATAGCATGTAATTTCATATATACAGACCAAAAATACCTTTTGAAAATTTTCTAGTTCAACATGCTGAAAATTCAAAGAATGAAATAAAGGATTTGTCTCTCAGAAACATTCTGCATAATTACATGTGTAGTTATAAATTGTTTAAAGGCAATAAAGGAAAAGAATCAGTGTGAGATCTGAGTTGAGATGTAAGGCTACATCAATAGAAATCTATAGGAACAGAGAAGGGAAGAGGTGGAAGGAGTTCTGGGAAGACATTGATATAGGAATGAGCATAAAGTATTAGAGAACTAAAAGAAAGTTATGATGGCTAGAAAATAATGGCTAGAAGAAGGAATGATATGAAATGTTATCCTTGATCTTTCCTTATAAGCAGGATCAATGAAAGAAATTTACCAAGTGCTGTGTGCATGTATCCCTAGCACACTGAACTTCATTTTGTTGTATGATTACAATGCACCAATAAAAGTATATTAAAAGCAAAAAAGGATTTAGTACAATACAATTGCAAGTTAGGCTTGAATTATATCATGTATAGGAAACAACCTTTACTAGGAGTAAAGGCTATGGGGGAGATAAGTTAGGGGACTATCAATCAGTTTGGGCAAAAATGTCAATAACTTGTAGAGCTATTGGGAGTGACAGAGGAAAAAAAAATTTTTTTTTACAATTTTTGGAAGAGAAAATCATTAAATCTAAATGATGAAATGATTGGGAATGAATAAGAGGCAAGATACCAAAAGAAGGGTCTTATGATCTCTTCTCATGCCACCAGAGAATAGGTCTATCCATTGGGTATCAGAACCTGGAAGAACATACTTAGTGGGGATGAATTATACAATTATGTTTTTTTATTTATTGGTGTGTGGTTGTCATACATCTTAATGGAGTACCAGATGGTAGAGGTATAAATGCACATATCAGTCATTTAGTCCTTCCTCAATTTCCTCCCACTCCCTCTTTCTCAAGTTTGGGTTAGTGACCGGCTTTGATATGCTTATGAATTTTAAACTTGAGATGAATTTGTAATATTTCAATTTAACCATCAAAAATAAATCATTTAACCTGAATGTCTACACAGGAAATATTACTCTGGCAAGTGTTAGTACAAAGGTGTTGAAAACATGGAAATGCATTAAGTCATTTGGGGTAGAACATTAAATAAGATGAGGATGGAAATCCCCACACTGAATAGTTAGAAATATAAGCAAAAGTCAGCAAAGAATTTTAATAGGGTAAATAGGTAGAAAATAGAAGCATATAGGGAAATGAAGGTGAACTTCAGAAAAACAGCACATGATGTACTTATTCTGTGGTTTCAGTTACAGTTAACAATATTTTTATTGATGCATTAAAATCTTACATCTTGAAGTTCAGGGTAACAGAGACATACATTCACATCATACTCATTGAGCCCTACCACAGTTCCCACTCTACTTCCTCTCAGTCTCCATCTTCCCGTGTTCATCACAGTGATTGGTTTTGATAAGTTTGTGTATGTACATCATTTCCACTGAGGTATTTCCCTATTCAAGTCTTCCTCTTCCCTCCCATCTCCCTCAGTTATGTCCCCACCTTCACTCCACTGAGGTTTCTTCCCCTTCCTCCAAGTCCCTCCTGTGTCCCAATTTTCCCTAGCTCATGCGAGAGAAGATCAAGCTTTTCACTTTCTGTGACTAACTAGTCTCGCTTAGCACTATTCTCCATTTCCCCGGAAATAACATAATTTTGTTCTTTATGGCTGAATAGAATTCCATTTTGTACATTAGCCCATAATTTTTTAATTTATTCATCTGTTGATTAACATCTCAGATAATTTTATTGTTTGTTAATTATAAATCATAAAACTATAAACATAAATATGCATGCATTACTATGGTATTCTGGTTTCAATTATTTTGTGTAGATATCCAGGAGTGATATAGTTCGGTCACATGGTAGATTCATTCTCATTCTTCTGAGGAATCTCTATACTGTTTTCCAAAGTGGTTGCACTAATTTGCAGTCCCACCAACAATGAATCAGAGTTCATATTTCTCCACATACTAGCCTGCATTTATTATTGTGTTTATAATTATTATTTAATTATAAAATATTTTTGAACTCTCAGACTCTCCTGAAAGTGAACTAGGATGCCAAGGATCCATAGATCATGGGTAGTATTCCTGCTATACAATATACATTGTGCAATTGATGACACAATGCCTTGACCATGTGTCCAAATGCTTTCAAACACTACTATACATTTTTTAAATTGAGTTGTTCACTTTGGTATAAATCGTGTTGTCTTATATAGAAACTTTTTTATTTCTTAAATGTTTTGATTCTTTCTATTACTGTCTTTGGCTATAAAATGCTTCTATTTGAAGTATTCTTCAAGAAACCATGGACTAGATATATTTAAATTATTTTAGTGAAGTTTTACATTCCAAAGAAAGCCTGCATGATTGTAAAACATTCAAAGCCTGATGTGCCGAATAGATACCACTTCTAAAGAAAATATTTGCTCCATTTAATTTCCTTCTGTCAACTTGATTTTTTTACATAGGTCATTTTCCTTTATCTCTCTAAGAACTCAATTATCTTTGATGAGTCAGTCAACATTTTAAAAAGTCAAAAAAGAGAAAATATGTATCATTCATTTGGGCAAATTATAAGAATAAAATATATGTGATGAAAATGAAAACCAATTCCAGTGAGGCACTTTTGAGTGCAAAGTGTAAAATAGGAAACTATTGCTTTGTTATTAGTGAAACAGAGGCCCCATTTTTCTGATTTTTTTTTCAATTTAGGAAATCCAGGCATAATTTTTATTTATTTTTTAACTTTAATCTTTATTGGTTCATTATAGTCATACATTTTTCCATATTTTATTTTATTTATATGTGGAACATATTGAAAATGGTGTACATTTAGCTTGTGCTTCGTGCCCTCTCTACCCCATTCCCCTTCCCCCGCTCCCAATAAAGAGTGTCCAGATTAACCATGCTATATTTATACTAATACACATATTTGAATGTTGCCCCTCCATTGAAATGGAGGAGCTCCTCCAAATGTAGCTCCTCCAAAGGGCTTGAAATCAGAGAACTACGTTAACATATGCATACCCATGTTCATAGCAGCACAGTTTGTAATAGCCAAAATATGGAACCAACCTAGATCTCCATCAACAGATGAATGGATTGCAAAATTATGGGAAATACACACAATGGAATTCTATTCTGCTATAAAGAAGAATAAAATAATAGCATTTGCAAGAAGATGGAAGGAACTGGAGAACATTATGTTAAGTGAGATTAGTCAAGCACAGAAAGAGAAGGGACATATGTTTTCTCTAATATCCCCAAGCTAGGGAGTAGTGGTAATACCAGAGGGACTCCAGATAATGGAAGGGAAATCTCAGCAAAGCTAGAAAGGAAGAATAGGAGAGGAAGAAAGCTGAGGTTGTTCAATGGAGGAGCTACATTTTTCTGATTTGGAGACAAGGATTTCCTGAGCTATTTTGAAATTCCCATTTATATATACTTTGTTTAATTAATGTTGATTCAATGCTAAGTACTAAAATAGGTTCTCTCTCCTAGCCAGGGTTGGTGGTGCACACTTGTAATTCCAGCATTCAGGAGGCAGAGATCTGAGGATCTTGGTTTGTGGACAGCCTCAGCTACTTAATGAGATCCTTTCCCCAGTAAGACTGTTTCAAAAAATAAAAAGACTATTCTGGATATTAGCCCTCTCTCAGAGTGGTAGCTGGTAAAGATCTCCCATTCTGGAGGCTTTCTCTTTAAATTCTTGATGGTTTCCTTTGATGATCATAAAGTTTTTAGTTTGATACCATCCCACTTGTTAATTCTTGTTTTAATTTCCTGCACCTTGGAGGTCTCATTGAAGAAGTTACTGCCTGTGGCTATATGTTGGATTGTTAAAACTATGCCCTCCACTAATAGCTTCATAGTCTCTGCTTTGATTTCCAGGTGTTTGATTCATCTTGAGTTGATTCCTATGCACAATGAGAGGTAAGAATTTTGTCCCATCTTTCTACAAATAGATAGCCAGTTCACCCAGCACCATTTGTTGAAAAGGCTGTCTTTCCTCCAACGTATGCATTTGGCCCCTTTGTCAAAGATCAATTGACTACTCAGCAATAAAAAAGAACAAAATCATGGCATTCATAAGAAGATGGAAAGACCTGAAGAACATTATGTTAAATGAGATTATCCAAGCACAGAAAAAAAGGGACATATGTTTTTCTCTAATATGCCCAAGCTAGGGTGTATTAGGGAAACCAGAGGGACTCCAGATAATGAAGGGGAAACCTCAAAAAATCCAGGAAGGTGGGAAAAGGAGGAAAAAGGCTGAGGTTAATTCATGTAAGAGCTCCATTTGAATATATGTATGTATGTTAAAATAACATAGATAACATGGACACTAAGTATTAGGAGGGAGGGAAAAGGGGAAGCGGAGGGGGGAGGGCACCAAGTACTGTGTGATTATATACCATTGTCAACATGATCCACATTATGATGTAAGACTATAGTGCTCCAATAAAAAAGAATCCCTAATATTAAAAAAAAATAAAAAGACAAAAAAATATGGCTGGGGGTGTAGCACTGAGGTAGAATGCCCCTGGGTTTCATCCCCAGTTCTGAAAAAAATTAATTACTTAAAAAAAGAAAATAGGCTCTGGGGATATATGAAAGTAAGTTTAACTGTGTTTCTCTCTGCAAAGTATTCATTATTTAGTAGGAAAAGTAAGATGTTCATAAATTACTAAATTTCATACAAAGTATGAACACAATGATTATTGGGTTGTATAGGTGTAAAATGAGGAAGGAAATAAGTGAGTTCACCTTTTTAACTAAACTTTCAAGGGTAAAATTTTAACAAGGTGAGAAATTGTAAAAATTATCCAGGTATAAATACTATTCTACATGCAAAAGGCACAGAAAGAAAAATAACATACAATATAGTCAAAGTATGCTCCAGAAGTGGCTATGATCTAGGTTTGCTGAAGCCAATCAAATTCCTAATATGAATCACAAAACTATGGGATGAAGTTGGATGTAGTGGCTCATGCTTGTAATCCCAGTACTTGGGAGGCTGAGACAGGAAGATACTGCAGGTTCAAAGCCAGCTTCAGCTACTTAGTGAGGCTTTCAGCAATTTAGTGAGACTCCCTGTTTCCAAATAAAATATAAAAGTAGGTATGTGAGTGTAGCCTGGAGGTAGAAAGCTGGCTTAATGTCGACATTTTATTCCTTTTTTTTGTTTTGTTTTGTTTTTGCGGTAGTGGGGATGGAACTCAGGGGCATTCTACCTCTAAGCTACACTCCCAGCCCTATTTTTTTATTCTTTATTTTGAAACAGGGTCTCTCTGAGTTTCAAAGGGCCTCACTAAGTAGCTGAGGTTGTCTTTGAACCTTGATTCTCCCATCCCAACCTCCCAAATGCTGGGATTATGAGTGTGAGGTAATGTCGACACTTTAAAAAGCAAGATGAAGTCGGAGGTAGTGGCTCATGCTTGTAATCCCAGTACTTGGGAGGCTGAGAAAGGAAGATACTGCAGGTTCAAAGACAGCTTCAGCTACTTAGTGAGGCTTTCAGCAATTTAGTGAGACTCCCTATTTCCAAATAAAATATAAAAGTAGGTATGTGAGTGTAGCCTGGAGGTAGAAAGCTTCTGGCCTCCATCCCCAGTACTGCGAAAAATAAAAAATAAAAACATCAAAACCACAATACTGCTTTATAAATTAAACATATTATTCAGGTAAACCAATCAGAACATTTAATTTACTGAAATTTAATTTTATTGAAATTAGATCCTCACAAAAAAAAGGACTGGGTGATTTTCACAAATATAATAATATGTCACCCCACAAAGATTACATCCCTTAAATTATTATACAAAAATGCTATTTGATAATAATAAATTATTTTACTATGCCCATATTTGGCACGTTCAAAGAAATAAAAATATCCTCTGATAGAAATATTACTATTTGGTTAATGACATCACCATTCATTGCTCCTGTTAACAGTAACAAGGTGATATTTTTCCAGGTTTATTTATGTATCCTACCAGTATGCAAATACTTTTTATAAAGTAATTATTATTGAGAGGATCTATTTATACTTAAAAAAGTGAGTGTAACCTGAGATGTTAGAATGATACAGTAGTATTTTATTCTATTTATTGTTTATAATACTGTCAATTACCTCTTTTTCCTCCTCATGAATAATTTGCATTTGTGGGCACAAAGTTGTTCCAAAATATTCTTCCACATAGTTCTACATGGACGTGCCAGAAAAGCAAAACATTTTAGTGCAAACCCTCAGGGTAAGCTAAATAAACACTACGTTCATTCCACTTCTTCAAAATCACACTCACATTTTAACTATTTTGTTAAAATATTCAAATACTTTAATCATATTTCATCACTGTGCATTATTGACAAAAACATTGGTTCAGTTTGTGACACAATTTTATTCAGTCCTTGCTTTTTGACTGCCTTTCATTTTTTAGTACTCCTTTTCTTTAACATCAATAGAGTTTTTTATTTTTATGTGGATCATATTAAAAATGGAATACATTCAGACTGTGCTTGGTGCCCTCTCCCACCGCTCACTTGTCCCTTCCCCCTCCCAACAATGAGTGTCCAGGTTGACCGTGCTACATTCATACTTTTTACACATATTCAGATGTAGCTCCTCCATTAATCAGCCTCAGCCTTCTTCCTCTCCTACCCTTCAATTCTAACTTTACTGAGGTTTCCCCTCCATTATCTGAAGTCCCTCTGGTATTCTTAATAGTCCCTAGTTTGGGCACATTCAAGAAAACATATATCTCTTCTTTTTCTGTGCTTGACTGATGTCACTTAACATGTTCTCCAGGTCTTTCCGTCTTTTTGCAAATGGCATGATTTTGTTCTTTATAGCTGAGGAGAATGCCACTTTGTGTATTTTCCATAATTTTGCATTCCAAACTCTTTACAGTGTTGGTGGAAGTGCAAACTAGTTCAGCCACTATGGAGATCAGTGTGGAGATTCCTTAGAAAACTGAGAATGGATCCACCATATAATCCGGCTATACCACTCCTGGCTATCTTTACACAGGGTTTGAAATCATAGGACTACAGTAACATATGCATACCCATGTTCATAGCAGTGCAATTCGTAATAGCCAAAATATGGAACCAACCTAGGCCTCCATCAACAGATGCATGGGTTGTCTGCCTTTCATTGGCAGATGGCCTCAGAGGCAGAAGAAGCCTCTTTGATCTTCTCTGTTTTTTCCCTACTACCTTTTTCCTCACTGCTGCCAGAGTGTGACTTATTTAGTAACAAAAGAAGCACTGTATATCCAAGTAAATATGAACAACAAAAGGAAGATTGCATAACTGTTATTGCAAAGAAAGACGCCCCTGAAAGTCATTTCTGGTCATAGAAACAAAATGCACAAAATCATAGAGGTCGTAAAATGGCATGCTCAGACTCCTCCCCTCAGGTCAGCCTACTGTCTCATTCCATATATTCCTCCCTCTTCTCCTCTCTCCTTTGTTTCCTTTATCTATTTATTAGAAAAAACCTGTGGTACAATTCTAATAGGAACAAGATGACTATCTCAATTTCTGTTGAGAATTTTAGTGTAAATTATTTACCACATGTACTGCAGTGGTTTTGTGGTTTTGAGAATAAAGAGAATTGTAGGTGAACTAAGACTCCTAGACTTTTCCTAGTTGCTGTTGACTGGGGACAAATCTTCTTAGGTGAACTGTAACCTGAATGCACACACTCCAAATTTTTCTTTGTTTTCTTCTTATTATTCTGTACTGGCTGTTGAATCCGGGGACATTATACCTCCAAGCTATACATCTAGCCCTTTTAATTAATTTATTTATTTTTAATTTTGAAAGAGGATCCCCCTAAGTTGCTGATGTTGGCCTCAAACCTGTAATCTTTTTACCTCAACTTCCCAAGTATTGGGATTACAAGCATAAGCCACTACTCCCAACTCAAATATTTTTTTTATCTGTTGTTTCAAGGGCATATCTGGCATAGGTTTCAATGGTATTGCAATTTTAAAATGCTGTTGATAAACCCTTAAAGCAATTGTATTTTTGTGATAGAACTAAACCATTTATTGTGAACTTTAAGGAGAGAGAATGTGCTACACAGTTGGTCAAACACAAATTGAAGTTTAACTAATGGCATGGCTCCGTATGAGGAATATACTTGATCCACACTGGGAAAGGTTGGAGAAGCTTACAGGACTGGGAAAGGTATATAATGAAAGATAACTTCTTTCTCAAGCATGAACGCATTTTGTTTTATTTTTCAAAGGATGTGCTGTGACCCACACAGCTCCCTTCTCTAAAAAGCTATTTGCCAAACAATCTCAAATAGTTGTAATTTAGTCTTTTTAGATTTAAGAATATTGTTTATTTTCTCTTTCTAAATAATCATGTACCCAACTTTCAATTCTAAGAAAATAATGTAAAATGTAAATTGTAGTGAACCAAAGGCAGTGTCTTAGGAAGCATTGTATGAGCCCAAGCATCAGCTGCTCACTAAATATTGACTTAGGATAAAAAAAAAAAAACAAGTTTCTTACTGTACAATTCAAAATATAATTGTTCAATTATAGTAAAGTACAAAACTGACTCCTTTATTATTTGTAACAGACAGGAACTACACCTAAATATGTTATTCAAATAATTTTGTTCTTTAATAATTTACAATTATTTCTATCAGTCAGAAGATAATGGATGCTGGTGAATGAATAATGCTACATTCAGGAAGTTAAATATTTATGATTATTGATGAAATACAGTAACTTCCCTTGAAAAAGTATTATATTTGCTAATATAATTTGCCACATTCCGGTCACTGCCAGGCTGCAGGACTGCTAAGATAAATAAATAAACATACTTCTCTACCTCTTATATTTTTTTCTTCCAAGATATTCAAATAAGAATGAATCATGGTACTATTTTCTCATTTTTTCCTCTGACATTTGAAATTATCCTTAGGATGCTAACTAAGGTGTGTGTAAGATGCCAGTAGACATTTGAATTTCATTTTTATGTGTTCTTTCTTTCTTCCAGTGTCAAGTTCAGTTCTTCTTGAAATTGCAGAAGACTGTCAAGCATATAATTTGTGGCTTCTGATAAGTTTGAACTTCATGCTTGAAGTCACAAATAAGTGATTTAATTCAGGCACCTATATCTGGATTTTTTTTCCAGACACAATGAAATGGATAAGTACTGCAGAATTTCCCTAATAAGTATTGCAGGCATAGATCAGTCACTGATCGGCTTATCTGGTCAGGAAAAGGAACAATGTGCTTCCAAGAGCTTTGTGACTGGCATCTGGGTTCCACCCTTGAGACAAGACAGTTTCCTTTGCTCCCGGTTCCACCCTTGAGACAAGACTGAATTTCCTTTGCTCCCAACACCAAACCCTTTGACTTCAATGATGTACAATTTTCTCATTACCAACACTAGTGTACCCAGAAGAATTCCTGTCAACTTTCTAATTATTTTCTCAGTTTGAAATGCCCTTGCCTTTAATAAGAAAGAATTTCTGTCATGTGATTGTTTCCCACATCAACACAACAGTATGTATAGGAACACACAGGAAAAACAACCACAAAGACTCAAGAAAGGAGGCAGGCATTTTGAAAAGAAATGCAGATCATTCTCCCTAGTGATTATCAAAACATAAGTAATGATGTTGCCATCAAGTGCTGGCCAAGTCTTTGGCTAGAGAGATTTAAAAAGTAAAAACAAAACATTACTTTAGCTCTCTGTCTCTGGTCATTTTATTTTCATAATTGCAATTGGAAAGCTCACATAATTTCTACACTTTTGGTCATACAATCCTTAATCATACTTTGGGTTTTGTTGGGATTTTATGTCTCTTTGTTTGGTTGACTTTTTTTTTTTTTTAGTGCTAGGGATTGAACCCAGGGACATTCTACTTCTGAGCTATACCCCCATTTCTATTTTTCTTCTTTATTTTGAAACTGTCTCAATAAGTTGTGGTAGGCCTCACTAAGTCTCTAAGACTGGCAGCAAAACTGCAATTCTCGTGTCTTCACAGCCTCCAAGTACTGGGATTACAAGTGTATGCCACCATGCCCAGCTGTTTGGTTGATTTTTGTTTGTTTCAATTTTCAACTTATTTTCAACTGATGCAACAAAGTATGAATATTGTACACATTATTGGAAGATGCTTTGGGTTTGGGAACCACAGTCAGAGTATCTACATAGGTCTTTGTCTACACAACCCACAGTCTCCATATCCAATAGTCTACATGGACACTCAGTAAAGGCAAAGCTGAAAATTGCTCCATCTTTAAATATTTTGCCTACTAGAACTTTCTGAGATAACAGAAATGTTTCACATTTGCACTGTCCATGATAATCACATGAGATATTAAAGCTACTGAGCACTTAAAATGTAGCTAGTCTGGTTTAGGAACTAAATTTTTAAATTTCATTTAAATTTAATCAATAATAATAGCCTAAGGTGATTTATGGCTACGTATTTGACAGTACAGCTTAGAATATGAGGGAAATGTCACATTTTAGTACCTCAATGAGTGAAACCAGTCTTTATAGATAATTTGTTGGTAGAGTTTGACTTAAAGGTAGAAAAGTGGAATAGATCAGAATTTGGAAGAGATTATGAAGCTGAGAAATGGTTAAATGAAGCCAGGTTTAGAATATTCAAATGTCAGGAGCCGAAGAGTGGGAGAAGTAGAGAGAATAGCACAATGAGAGGGATTGATGTTTGATTTTAGATAATAGCAGAGGTGTTTCTTCTATTATACCAAAGGAAAAAGCAGACATGTATATGAATAGAAGTTAGTTTGTTCATTTCATGATAGAAAATTAAACTCTTCAGAGTATTCTATTTCCTCTGCATAATAGTAGGAGAGCTCATCTGTCAAGAGAGTAGAGGGAAGTGATGGGGCTGAGAAACTTGGAATCATTTTAAGATGGTGATATTCTTTTCTACTTTGTTCATTGAGTTCTCCTGGCTGCATTATACAGTTACCCCACAGGTATTTAATTACCAGGTATAATGTTAGGAGCAAACTGCCTGTCTAAAAGATCTCCCTGAAGGACCTTCAACTCTCCTGCATGTTCTTTCATTTGAACCAATTCCTAGGATTACTTTTGGGGAAATAGATGCCTTAATAAAGATGAAACATGAAATAAAAGACAAGCATTTATTTGTCCCACACTAACACCCATTAGTTTATTGGACTATTCCCTTATACTATTACTATGAAACGTAAAAATAAAGGAAGAAGTGAGAGAAGTCTGGTCAAGGATTGTGGAAGCCACTCCATTATAGGCATCTGGTCAGCTATGAATAGTTTTGATATTGAGAGGAGATTAGGACAGTGCCAAAAAAAGAGACAGAAAAAACGCACTGAAAATAAATCTTGGCTCACAGTTATTCTTAAAGATAATTTTAAATGCTGTGTGGCAAGTCCTATATATTCACTATCTAATCCCTATGAAACACCTTCACAGTGAGCAGTTGGTGTGGAACTAAATTCACAGAGAATAGATGTGGCAGGCTTGAGAGAAAATGTATAGATCTCCCTTCAGTGGCTTTTAAGCATTGCTATGGAATTATATCAAACTGATGCAATAAACATTTACTAAGGTTAAATGCAAGGGTAAAGACCAATTGCTGCAATAGGAGGGACAAGAAATATGGCTCCAGTAAAAATACTTGGTGAGAGGATGAGGATAAAACAAAGTTTCAAAGACATTTTACAAACTTCATAAATAGGATAAATATTGTTGAAAGATAACAGGAAATTGAAATATAATGAGATGAGTAAGGGACCCAATAAGATACTACCCTGTAATTCAGTTTTGTTCCAGTTGATATTTGTTGGAATTTACTCTCAGCATGGCATAATCCTCAATTTAAGGCTACTATGTCAGTTACACACACTAAATTAAAAAAAAAAGGTCATATACATCATATCCATGCTATTGAGTAGAAAAAGCATGAGTTACTTTCCTTTGGACCTAGAATAATTTGAACAATTTTAAGCCTGAATATGAGTGCAGCAGTTAGCCACCATCTCAAATAATAAAATATAATGCTACTAAAACATTCTTTTAAGTTTTATTTCATTAATATCTTGTGATTACAGTTAGACTTCTTAAAAGATTATCCTAGCTCAAAAAAATAGTGTAAAATTATTCAACATAATTAACCCAAACTTAGCATGTTTTCTTTCACTCTATAACTCTCCTAGTCCTAACTCCCTAACTTGTTTTTAAAAATATATTTTATATAAAATATATAAATAGCTGGGCATGGTAGCTCATGCTTGTAATCCCAGCATTCGGGAGGCAGAGACCGAAGGATCGCAGTTCGCAGACAGCCTCAGCTACTTAGTGAGGCCCTCTGCAACTCAGTTGCAAAATAAAGAATAAAAAATAGGGCAAGGGTGTAGCTCGGAGGTCAAATGCCCCTGGGTTCTAACCCCAGACCTGAAAATAAAAATTTAAAAAAAAAATATATATATATATGGAGAGAGAAAGAGCTATTATAAAATAAATATATAAATATATTTATATAAAATAATTTTAAAATAT
Organism: Muscardinus avellanarius; assembly: GCF_963383645.1. Taxonomy (NCBI): domain Eukaryota; kingdom Metazoa; phylum Chordata; class Mammalia; order Rodentia; family Gliridae; genus Muscardinus; species Muscardinus avellanarius. The sequence goes on from NC_137800.1 coordinate 44,965,838, forward strand.
ATTTTAAAATTAATCCATTTTTAACACAGAAATTAAAGACATATCTTCAAGCTTTATTTTAACAAAATCACCACTAGAGATTAAATAACCTACAAACTAAATCTTCTAGAAGGCAAAAGTAAAAATACATTTTCTCTCATATTTTCTGAGACCCTAAATGCTCATGACCAAAATGAATAGCCATGATGAATGTTTTTAAGCATATTATCAAATGAATAAGTCATAAAAGTATTTATTGCTTTATGTACTTTTAAATTCTTCCATGTTTTCAGCCTGATTAATGATAATGAAAATGCTAATAAAGTCGCCAGCCTGAAAAAATACAAAAATAATGTTGTCAGTTGCAGGGTCAATATGTGTGTGATTCAATGCTCTAGGCTCAGCTTCTACTAGTCACAATCCCATTGGCCCATGAGAAAAGGTTTCTCTCCTATAAGGACTTTGCTAAGAATGAGCTTATACCAAACTAGAGTACAATTATGTTTATCCACTCCTTTCTTAGTCCAACTTCATAATATATATGGAGCCTTCAGTGGGAAGATATGCTTTCAGTAACCATGAATATTTATGGAACTATGACCACATTTAATTTTTCTTATCAATGCCTATAATCCCAGTACTTGGGATGCTAAGGCAGGAGAACTGCAAATTGGAGGTCAGCCATAGCAATTAGTAAGGCCCTCTGCAACTTAGTAAGATCCTGTTTCAAAATAAAAAATAAAATAGGACTGGACGTGTAGCTCAGAGGTAAAACACCAGTTTGCCTCCAAAATATAATGATTAACTTGCTAATTATTTGCTCTTAGGACTGTAAATGCTTAAAAATTATTGTATAAAACATACTAAAAATTATCAATAATCTGGAATTGTAGTTTAAATAGACATCTGTTTTTTAATATGTGAGCTCTAATAATTTGACAGTTTTTGTAAATGAGGTACAGAGGTACATAAACTTCCTTATTGAGTCCTTTGTGCGCTCTCGCTCTCTCTCTCTCTCTCTCTCTCTCTCTCTCTCTCTCCCTCCCTCCCTCCCTCCCCCCTCTCTCATCTTAAGGAAATCAATTTTATATAATTCTGCCACATTCCATTTTTCCATTTTCTGTAGACTTCTTTTGAGGTCACTTAGTCATTTCCTTTTCTCCAAAGGTAGGTGGGTAGAACACGAAGCATATGTCTCTACTAAAAGAAAAATCATAGAGAAAAAGAAGGAATATAAAGTAAATTCTTATAGCTTACACTTTTCAGAAGCACATTTGAAAATATGCCTGTGAGGAAGAAAAAGCATAAAGTAAGTATGCATGACCCAGTGTTAATTTATTTCACTATTCTTAAGCAGTGAAACATATAGAACATAGATCCATGTAATACGGATAGATAAATATATCTGATGTCATATATTTCCATCCAGCTATATATATCCATGTATGTATATATGTTTTTGTATATGTGTGTGAGTTCATCACCTTTGCGGGTGGTATATAAATGTTGCTTCAAAATAGTATATAAATTAATAAATATATACCTATACAAATGTATACCCACACCTATATACATAGCTTCTGTAAAATTCCTACAACGATTATTTAAAATTTATTTAAACATTATTTATAGTTTTGAAATTGGTTAGTGTAAGTCAATTTTAACTCTGAATTCCTTGATAGCTTAACATTGTCACAGTCACATGGAAAAATGAGATTACCAAGACTGTGAAGGTAAAGATGAAAGCAGAAAATCAGGAGCCAGCTAAGGACTGAACACCAAAGAGACTGGGCAAAGTTAGAAAGTCGGTTTCATGTGACAGGCGTCAAACTAAGCATATAAGATCTGTATACATGAATAACAGAAGAGTTAAATGCCCAATGCTAATAAACCAGAGTAAACTAAAAGTTCATAGATAACCATTAACATCATCACCAGCTAGAACTATAACATGATAATACAAGAGCTAATATAGGAATGTAATTGATAGCCACCGGAATAGTCACTAGTTATCATGGAAAACATTTACGTCTAATTTCCTGCTTCAGGACACATTTCCATCAGTTTTCCAGATACACCCTGAATGGCAATTTATTTCTTTTGATTCCAGTACACCCAATACCATTTTAGTGCACCAAGTACAGGTTGACTATAGATTCATATTAATGTTTGGATTCTCATTATATGCTACTCTGGTTTTCAGTGACTGCTTCAATTTTCATTGCAATAATAATTCACATAAAATGTTTAATTTATTATTCCTGAGTTTTGTCTACAGTGAAAAGGCTAGGTGAAAAATAAGAAGATAAAAACAGTATCAACCAAGCACAACAGAACTAATCATATTAACAAGTCTAACATGCTTTCTGTCTTGTGTGACACATGTCATGATACCTTGATGATAATGTTGACATTAAATGATTATTTGTAGTTTTAAACAAATACAACTCATATAATGTTATGCACAACTTATATTAAAGGGATAAAATATAGTTTTCATTGAATATTTCAACTTCTTCCTTAACCTGGGAAAAAACATCTAGTGTACCTAAGGTTTCAATAAAACTGAGATAAACATTGATACTGCCCATTTTGGAATAAATTTCAGCTCATCAATAATGAACTTGTTTTTTCTAATTTGATGCTGATTTTAATTATTGGTTGCATTTCAAAATATAAAACTCATGAAATTAGAACTTCGAGCTACTAAAAACTGGTTATTTGATATCCACATGAAACCTGGTATCACTTGGCAATAGAACACCATCAACTGCACACTAAATAATGATGGCCCTCATAAGTCTCGTACAACACTCTCCATTATAAGAGGGAGCATCTGCTCATTTTAGCCGGCAGAAAAATTTTGGAGCTTTTCCATACACTGTTCATATCTACTTAGATATATTTATAAATATGTTTATTTCCCCTGGTGGGGAAAGTTTGTTTACATGAACCATTTGGAAGGCAAAGAAAGTTTAGACTAATTGTAAAAGTAAAATTTCTTGCTTTAAGAGATTTTTACTCTTCATAAGATTCCATGGGTTGAATTATTTTAGATTCCAACCCATGTTGATAGTCACACTATCATTTGCCATTTAAAAACAGTTCTATTTATGCCCGACGTGGTGGCACACGCTTGTAATCCCCACACTTGGGAGGCGGAGACAGGAGGATCACGCAGGTTCAAAGCCAGCCACGCTGGGATAAGAGACTCTGTTTCCAAATAAAAATATAAAAATAGGTCTGGGAGTGTAGCCTGGAGGTAGAAGGGTTTCCAGGTACCCAAGTACCACCAAAAAATAAAATAAAATTAAATTAAAATTAAACAGTTCTATTTAAAGCATTTTGGTAAAAAATAAAATAAAAAAGAATGTAAGGTCAGGACGGGAATGTTGACTTACAATATCACCCAAGAAAAAAGTCTTTTCATGAGTAATACAAGTCATGTTACTGAATATTATTTTAGATTCCTCATATGTCAGATATTCAGCTTAATATTTTATAGAGATGAATTTGTTTAAATCTAAAAGCAGTCTACAAAATGAGTATTAATATGTTTATTATGCACATGGGAAAAGCATGGTTTAAAGAGTTTAGCTAGCCAGGCATGGTGGCACAGGCTTGTAATACCAGCATTCGGGAGGCTGAGACCAAGAGCATCACGGTTCACGGACAGCTTGAGCTACTTAGTGAGGCCCTCTGCAACTCAGCAAGACCCAGTTTCAAAATAAAGAATAAAAAATAGGGCAGGGGGTGTAGCTCGGAGGTCAAATGCCCCTGGGTTCCATCCCCAGACCCACAAAATAGATAGATAAATAAATAAATAAATAAATAAATAAATAAATAAATAAATAAATAAATAGTTTAGCTGGCTGGGCATGATGACACATGTTTGTAACCCCAGCATTTGGGAGACTGAGACAGGAGGAAACAGGTTCAGGGACAGCCTCAGCTACTGAATTGCAAAGGCTTAGCCAAAGCCTTTGAAACTCATTGAGACCCTGTTTCAAAATAAAGAATAAAAAATAGGGCTGGGGATGTAGCTCGAAGGTAGAATGTCCCTGGGTTTCATCCCCAGTACTACAAAAAAAAAAAAAAAAAAAGAAGAGTTTAGCGGATTAACTCCATAACCTAGTATTTTTGAACATCAAATAATTGTCTTAATATCATTTTGGCAACAGATCATATATTATTACTTCTTTTTGTTGTTGTTGTTTTCTTTTACCCAGTGTGTCCATTTACATAAGCAATTTAAAAACTGCTTAAACACTTAAAAACTGCTTACACATTTCGCCCTCTTCTGGATGAGATGAAGAAGCTAGCAGGACCCATTTGTCATTCATACAATTTTTCTCTAACATAACTTGTGATGCTGGGTAATAATCCCCAGATGGAAGTCATTAAAGTTTAATTTGTATGCATATGTGACATCTTGCTTTTCAAAATCTTTTTGACTTTATTCTTTCCATTACTGAAACTAATTGATATATATGAGAAATAACTAATTAAAATGAGTGTAAATCAGTTTCATCAAATATAAAACATGCTATAAAATGCTAATAAAACTATAAAAATATATAGAAAAATCTGTCAATTGCAATATCAATTCCAAATGAAGAAGCAAATATAATTTATCTTTTACAATGCCCCATAAATGACTCATTTGGCATCTAAATGCCTTTTTGCATAATATTAATATAATCTCAAGAATAATAGTTGTTTTTCCTTCATAGTGCTAAATAGAATGAAATATTGAAGATGGTCATTCTAGTTATAAATTAGATTTAAAAATAACTCCAAATAACTAGTTGCTAGAAATATATCTTGATTGTGATTAAATACATATGAATGACTTCTTGACAAAATCATATGAGATTCAAATTTTATTTCTTGCCCTTACAAGTGATTGAAGGATAGATTACAGGGATGGGAGAAAATGCCAGGAAGAAGAGAAAACTTTCACAATGAAGAAATGTGGGTAAAACTGAAGCTCCAGATGGCGCAGGCCATAAAGAATCAGAAGAGGGCATCTAAGGGAGACCTTGCTCATAACTAGAAAGCCTGCAAGGTAACATTCATATGTGGTCACAAATTAACAAAGAAAGTATTTGTTTTATTTCTGACCATCTCCTGAAAGAAAAGAATATAAAAGAAAGCTCTCAAATATATAAATATGTCTTGAGTAGAATGAAGTCAAACAAATTGCTGTATTCCTAAACTTGCTCATTTTTTATTTATTTTTTGAATTAAAGTTTATCTGATATATTTTCATTCTTTTCTTTACATGATTTACTCAATCTTTATACAAATATATATTGAATACATATTATATGTAAAACAAATAATAATTGTATTATTCCCTGAAGATAAACCACTTTCTTCATTGTCCCTGCTCTCTTGGAACTCACCACCAAATGCAGAATGTAGATATGCTACATTTAATTATTAAATAATAAGTTGAATATAATTTGATACATTCAAAGAGTAGGATACTACCCAACTAGAAACTAGAAACCCTGACCCAAGTCTGCAAATCATGGTTAAGTAAGGGATGAACTTAGGAAAGTAAGTATATATCTCCTGCAGCATGGGGCACCCACCAGAGTCTCAGAATCATAGAAAATGTAATTTAGAAGACAATTTCCAAATGACCCTAAGAATATATGAGGATTAATTGTGACAAGTTCTTTTAGGTTTTTTGTTCTTGTAAAATTCCTAGCTGGAAGAAACTAAAAATTAATCAAAAACATTTACCTTTTCTTTCTCTATTAGCCAAAGAGTATAAAACTAAATTTGGAAGAACAATATTCTTGTATTGTCTTTGGGGTTATGGATCCCTGACATCTCTTTGAGATTATCACCACCACATCTTACAGCTCAACACCACTTCTAGTGAGTATATTGTGAGACTTCCTAAGAGTAATTTTCAAGAGGCAATGGGATAAAAAAGGACACAGGAAAGTATATATATAGTAGAATCTAATAAAAATACCACAGTCAGTTACGTTCCCTTCTTCATTGAGAATGCTAAAAAATAATGGGGAGGGATGTCGTTGACAGAGAACCATCTTGAGAGAATATCATAGAGCTTTCAAATACAGTCTCAGTATCTGCAAACTACCAACTTAATTCCACTGAAGAAAACATTACTGATACTGCAAAGTAAACAAGTTAAATAAAATAGAAAGTTATTTGGTATTGCTTTATAAAATCACTATGCTAATTTATTTTTCAAATTGAGATAAAGTCTGGAATTACAATACATTTCAGTCATTATTATCATTACTGTAATCCAAAACACCTGATCACCACAACTTAGAGGAAGAAAGATTTATTTGCTCACAGTTCTGAAAATAAAATTGCAGGGGTTCAGTCAATGGTAGACCTAATGAAGTCTGTGGAGTTTGAGCATGAAGAGAGAGAGAGAGAGAGAGAGAGAGAGAGAGAGAGAGAGAGAGAGAGAGAGAGAGAGAGAGAGAGAGAGCCTTTCTATCACATTATAGAGGCTAGAAGAGCAAGAGAGGAAGGGAGGAGGTATCATATATACAAGTTGACATGCCTAGGGACTTCTCAGCAACTAAATCCTGCCCACAAAATAGCTGACTTATCTAGGGCATGAAGTCTTAGGAATATTCTAAATCTAAACCATAAAACACTGCAAAATTCAAATTCATGAAATTTCTGTAACAAAAATACCTGATTCTACTATACATAAATAGACATTAAAAATTTAAGGTGAACCCAAATGGTGTTATTAAACTTGTTCATCTGAACTAAAATAAATGAGAATAGATGAGGAATCTGAGATAGAGGAATATATCACTAATTCAAAGACCAAACTTTAGTGCCATCTAGCTTTCATTATATTGCTCTAATATTGTGACTCCAAATGTTTGATATTGGTAGTTTGCTTCAGATCAGCAGCTAAAAACGAAGAAAAAGTAAATTTATGGTTATGAGTAATCACTACTAGAAGACTATTATAGGCTTTTCTGAGTTTCAGACAAAGCAAACAGGATGTTGTCAAAACTATTCTTATTTATATATCCAGTAAATATTTCCTTCACACCACTGTACCAGTTTAGGATGATCTTCTGCTGCCTGACCCCTGCATCTGGTTCTCCAGTGCAATAACAGCTATGCCCCTTGTCCATCCCCAAATACTTCCTGTCCTACTGGACATGGAGCTCATGGCTGTAAAGATTCAGAGAGTGTTAAAACGTTCCCATCTTCAGTAAATCCAGTGTTTATTTTATACACATTCCATGGCAGCCATCTTCCAAAAAGAATTGCCATGTGATTCCAGCCTCTGTGGATCTCCAAACAGAATTTAGAAGCATTAATGAAATAATTTTTGTAAACTCAGTTCCATTTCAGTTTATTTTTTCAAGAACAAGATATCCTGAAGGGAATCTGCCTTGAGCACTAAAAGTCAATCCTAGAATTATTATTTTAGTAGATCATTTTCCTATATCAAATGGACTACAACTTCTTATTATGACCCAGAGATAAGTAGATAGATACCTTGGGTTAGTTTTTAAGTATCTAATTAAAAGCAAGGGTTGATCCTTACTTTTTCTTCTCTGGCTGACATATTCTATGTGATAGTAAATTTTATATGTCAACTTGACTGAACATAGGGCATACCCAGATCTCTGATAAAACAGTATATACTATGAAGGCAAAATGGAAAGAGACTGGTATTTTAATTAAGAGAGTAAAGATTTTTCTCAACAGTATGAGTGGCCATCATCCAATTCCGAAGCCTTAAATACAACAAAAAAGCAGATAAAAGGTAAATTTGCCTTCAACATTTGAGCTGGGACCTCATTTCTTCCTGCCTCATACAATGATGCTCTGACCATTTGAGAAGGTGGTACTCCACCATCTCAAAACCCTGAACTCAAACCCAGACTTATTTTACTATCTTTCAAACAAGGATTTCCTTTCAGCGTGCAAGCAGTAGCTCTTTAATTTTTTTTTAATTTCTATAAATAGCATGTGGCATTTTCTATAATATACTCTGGGTCAAAGGAAAATTTTTTATAAATAAATTTGTCCTCGTATTCATAGCAGCACAATTCACAATAGCTAAAATATGGAACCAACCTAGGTCTCCATCAACAGATGAATGGATTACAAAACTATGGTAAATACACACAATAAAGTTCTACTCATCAATAAAACAAATGTTTACCATCCATTTCTTCTCAATGAGGCTTTTTACAAACAAATAATCAAAATTTACTTTTAGAAAATTTATACCAGAGTAATTACATTAAACATATTTCATAAGTGTAAAACAATAAATTAGCTACTTTATTTCACCCATTCTAAAAATAAAGCTAGAGAGGTAAGAAAAATATCATATTTTAATAAATTTAAAATGCTATAAAGTTTGTCATATCATTGCATTTATATAAAGTAGGAGCAAAAGAGAAATTTTGTAATTTGACCATAATAAGCACAGGTTGAAACTTCCTTAATAAGACCCCAAAAGCTCAGGAAATTAAAACAAGAATTAATAGGATGATATTAAACTAAAAAATTTCTGTTAATCCAAAGAAACCTTCAAAGTCTAAAGAGAGAAATACAGAATAGAAGATCTTTTCCCACTATTCCTCTGAGAGAAGACTAATATTTAGAATATACAAAGAACTTAAAAGACTTTATACTGAAAAAACATCAAAAATTAGGTAAAGAAGCTGGGCGTGTTGGTGCACACTTGTAATACCAATACTTGGGAGGCTGAGACAGGAGAATTGATTGGGGTTTGTGGCCAGTCTCAACTACTTAGTGAGGCACTCCACAACTTAATGAGACCCTATTTTAAAATAAAGAATAAAACGTTGTGCTGGGGGTATAGATCAGAGATAGAATGCCCCTGGGTTCAATCCCCACCACCACAAAAAGAAAAAAAAATGTAGTAGGTAATGAACTAAATAGACCACGCAAAAAAAGAGATACAAATGGCCAATACACACATGAAAAAAATAAACATCATTAGCAATCAGGAAGATTTAAATAAAACTACAAAAATTACATCTAACCCAAATTAGAATGGCAATTATCAAGAAATAAAACAACAAAAAATGCTGGTGAGAATGTGAAGAAATAGGAACGCTTCTACATTCTTGGTGAAAACACAAAGTAGTGCAGGTGCTACAGAGATCAGTGTGGAGATTTCTCAGAAAACTGGGAATGGATCTATCATATGATCCAGCTATACCACTCCTGAGTATCTTTCCAAAGTCTGCATATTATAGTACTTATAGTAATTTACTCACATCCATGCTTATAGCAGCACAATTCATAATAGCCAAATTATAGCACCAACCTAGGTGTCTATCTACAGATAAGTAGATGACAAAATTATGGGTTATATACACAATGGAATTCTACTCAGCAATAATGAAGAAAAAATGTCATTTGCAGAAAAATGGATGAACCTGGAGAACATTATGTTAAGTGAGATTAACCAGTCACACAAAGTGAAGAAGGGTCATATGATTTCTCTCATGTGTGAGTAATTTGGATAGCCAAAGGATTTCAGATAGTGAAAGAGAAATTCCAGTGGAGTCAGGGAGGTGGTTTAGAGCAAAGATAAGATGAGAAGGAGGATCGATAAAGGAATCGCTTCCACTGACATTATGTACATGTGATACCATCAGTGTCAGTCTCCGTACCCTGTATGAGGAAAGGGGGAGGGAAAGCTCAACAAATGTTGCATGCATGCATGTAACTATCACTGTGAATTGCATTATGATATAAGACTATAATGCATCTATAAAAGTATTAAAAAAGTGAAAAATACAGTTATTCTAATTTCCTAATTAATATATGATAATGTATGAAAATGTTTATGTTATAATTAATAAAATATAGTAACTCGTTTAAAGTTAAACATGCATGGTCACTAACTAACCTGCAGAAGTTTCAAATGAGAGGTTGAACCATTTAAGGCAACTCAAAGGAGTACAGTGGGCGATGGTGAGCTGCCTTCCAAAACAGAGGCCCAGGAAAGGCATTTATCTTCCAGAATTTACCAGAGTCCTAGGCATACCATTTGCCTTAACAGCTCAAAATTTTTATTTTATTTCTGTTTCACTGTTGACTAGCAAGTAGATGCTGATTTTATAACCGAAGCTCACAAGAGCTTTAATTATTAAATTGTCATGAGAAGTACATCTGCCAAGCCTTTCTAGTTGAGTGAACCTAGCTAATTTATTGTTCCTTTTATGTAAGCTTTATAGAAAGACACACTTTCAGAAAGTTGTTTGGATAGATTTCAGGAAGTATTAAAGACAGATTTGTATCCCTTCAACACTCATATGTTGAGGTCTGACGCCCAGTGCCTCAAAATGTGACTGTATTTTAAGATAGCGCTTCTAAAAGGAGATTAATTTTACAAAATTATGTGATATGTACACAATGAAATTTTCTTAGCCAAAAAGAACAAAATTATGTCATTTGTAAGGAAACGGGTGGAACTGCAGAACATTATGCTAAGTGAAATCATTCAGTCACAAAAAGTAAAATATCAGATCTTCTCCTTAATATTTGGACGCTAGGGAGAAAATGAGTCATAGGAGGAACTCTAGACAAAAAAGGAGATACTATAGATGAGAAAATAAGGTGACCTAACTCTTGGGGATGTGAAAGGGAAAGGGAGAAATTCCCTAATGCACATGATGTACATTCATAAACATACCAAAGTCAATCTCTAAGCCAAACATGAGAAGGAGGGAGGGGGAAGAAATGGGGTAGGAAATGGAGAAGGGCTAAATGAGTGATGTGTGCATGTATGCCTCTACCATCTTGTACCCATGAAGATGTATGACTACAGTGCACCAATAAAAACATTTTTTTTGGTGGCACTAGAGATGGAACCCTTCTACCTCTGGGCTATATTCCTAGATTATATATATATATATATTTGATATTTGAATTGGACCTCAGTAATGGCTTCAAACCTGCATAATCCTTCTGTCTCCACCTCCCAACCACGGGGATTACAAGTGTGTGCCACCATGCCCAGCCCAATAAAAACAATTTAAAAAGAAAAAATATTAGGAAAAATACAATAAGAGAGAAATAAAAATAAAATAAAATTAGGCCCACTGGTGCTGTTATAAGAAGAGGAAATGTGTGTGCACAGAGAAGAGATCATGTGAAAACCCAGCTAGAATCAGCCATCTACAAGGACTTCTGGTTTCCAGAACAGTAATAGAAATGTATTGCTATTTAAGTCTAGCAATATGTGAATTTTGTTAAAGCAGCCCTAGAAAACTAACAGCAAGAAAAAAAGAAAACTGTAATTAATCATATGAACCAAAACTTTAATTGATTCAAGTCTGTCAGTTGGAGTCCTCTATTTATTCAAATGATGATAAAGTTGGGACCTATCTCATTGGAAAGGCAGAGGACTTATTCTGTAAGAAGATATTTGAATTGGACCTCAGCCATGGCTCTAAAAGAGAGCCATCAGTTTTTCTGCAACTGGGTAACCAATTTTCCCAACATGGATCAAAGACATGGAAATTAGAGCAGTCTTTGAAGCTACTAGAAGGAGGACATATGTCCATACTCCAACACAGGGGCACAGGTAGAAACTACCTCAACAAGCATCCCATAGCTTAGGAAATTAAAACAAGAATTAGTAAATGGAATGGCATTAAATTATAAAGTTTCTGCTCATCAAAGAAAACCATCAAGAGTCTAAACAAAAAGCCAACAAAATGGGGGAGGATCCTTGTCAGTTATACCTCTTATAAAGGATTAATATACCAATATCTAGAATATACAAATAACTCAAAAGATTTTACAGCATCTTAGCAGGGCTGTTGGTAACTTGGCAGGACCCTTCTTCCAAATAAAAGATGGAATAGGGCTGGGGCTTTAGCTCACAGGTGCAATACCCCCCAACCACACACACATAAACTTAAAAGTCAAACAAGCAATCCTTGTAGCTTTGGAGAAAAATAGATACTTGCCTTTTTAAATGAGATTTTTTTTATCTGTGAATAATTAAAAGTCATACTGGACTTTAATTCCTCTATTGTTTATGGTGGTGACAGTACCTCCTCATCCACAGTTTTATTTTTTACACATTGAGTTATCCGCAGTCAGCCGTGGCCTATAAATATTAAACTGAAAATTCCAGAAATAAACAATTCATAGTATTAAATAACTTTTAATAGTATATTGCTATAATTGTTCTATTTTAATATTTGCTATTAAACTGTGCCTAATTTATAAATTAAATGTTATCATTGGTAAAAATAAAAAACCCAGCATATGTCAGGTGTAATACTATATGAGGTTTGTTAAAATATCTTTAAATAGACTTTTGTTTTCTATACATTTTTAGCAAATGTATAAAATTAACAGAGAAGTGTGAATTAGGATGACAACTTTTATAAAGCAAATAAAATGAGTGTATATACAGCATTAAAAAAGAATTTCTTGAATTAGCTTAAGGAATAGAAAAAAAAAATCAGAGATGAGCCAGAGGTTTAACCCGAGGCAGGCAGATAAGTATTTCTTGTACGGTAATATAAAAAGTAGTGAAATCAGAGAAAAATTTCATTGGGTGTAAGGAAAAGAATGGTATGGCTTTAACATTTTTGCCTACCAGCAAATGTTCTTGACATAATCACCAATCAGTTAGACATATGGACCTGGACCAGAAGCTTTGCAATTACTAGAAGAGGGCACAGAACCAATACTCCATCATATCAGTACTGATAGAAACTTCCTCAATAAGACAACCAAATCTTGAGAAATTAAAATGAGAATTTATAAATGGTATGGCACTAAATTAAAAAGCTTCTGTGTAGCAAAGAAATCCACCAAGAGTCTAAAAGGAGCCTATAAAATGGAAGATCTTTGGAAGCTACTCCTTAGATAGATGACTAATATTTAGAATATACAAAGAGCTTAAAAACTTAATGTTAAACAAACAAATATTCCAATCAAAATGGGCAAATGAACTTCTTCACAGAAGAAGAAATACAAATGGCCAATAAATACATTAAAAACAAAAGTTCAATATCAATAGCAATTAAGGAAATGTAAATCAAAGCTATACTGAAATTTCATCTAACTCCAGTTAAAATTGAAATCATCATGAAGACATTCAATAATAAAATCTTGCAGGGATTTGGGGAAATTGAAACCTTTAAATGTTGGTGGGATTGCAAAGTAGTATAGTAACTATGGAGATCAATATCGAGGTTTCTCAGAAGACTGGGAATGGAACTATTATGTGATACAGATATAACATTCCAGGGTATCTTTCCAAAGGAATTAAATCAGAATATTATAGTAATACATGCTCATTCATGTTAAAGCAATACAATTCACAATAGCCAAGTTATGGAACCAGCCTTCCTGTTCATCAACAGATAAACTGTTACCAAAAAAAAAAATAAAAGGGATTACAAAGCTGTGGTATATACATGCAGTGGAACTGTGGAATTTTATTCAAAGAACAAAGGTATGCTATTTGCAGGAAAATGAATGGAATTTGAGAATATAATGCTAATTTAGATTAGACAGTCTCGGAAGCAAATAGTTGTATATTTTCTTTCAAATGTGGAAGCTAGAAATTGGGTAAAAAAGAGACCTCAGATAAAGGAGTAGAAACCATGGATAATTACAGATAATAGAGTATTTGAGGGGGTTGAGAAAGGGAGGGGCTTGAGAAAAGGGATAGAGATGTAGTGAAGGTAACTTAAATTTTAAAATGCTATGTATGTATATGAAATTATCAATACCAATCTCATGGATATGTATGGGGAGGGGGTTGGGATCTGGAGAGAAACACAAAATGTTGCTTGTATGTATATTCCTGTCACTCAATGCCTTAGTGTAATGTATAATTATAATATACCAGTAAATGTGTTTAAAGAAAGAAATGTGGGTCTGGAATCTAAAAGAGCATTTATAAAAGAAAACTCAAGTTAAAGACATAGATTTTTAAGTCCACCTGCTTGTAAGTGCTAATTGCAACTATATAGTCTTAGAAAAGTCACTCGCCTGTGAATGAGAATTATGAAGAAATCTCAACGGTGAATTTTATGGGCCAGAAGGCCTGCTAAGGAATCCTATTCTGCAAGCAATAGCCAATCTCAGGCTCCACTCAGATACCTTACAATATCCATTTGGCATAGATTATTAGCTTAATATCTTGATTTTTTTTTACAACCAGTATATACTCATCTCAAGTTGTATAGGAATTTGAGTATTTATCCAATATATATTACACAGCACACCTACAATGTATAAGACAGTGCTAGATGATAAAATGTTACTATTTATTCCTGGGCCACAAGTCTGTTTTTTTCTTAAACTTCAAGTTGTCTGAAAGGAACAAATTATCCAGGTTTCAAGCCATTTGCTTATTCTTGCAGTGAATAGTGGTGATAAATTGAAGTACCAAGTGTGGATAAGAAGGATGTGGAGTGTAATGTCTTGTAGATTGGATTTTAGGCAGTTGAAACTGTAAACTCCTTTACTATAATGCAATATTTTTTATCAGAAAATGTGCCCTAAATCTACTAATGTTTCATTACTCTTGTTATAAATAATCTCTAAAAGCTCCTCTGTTCTCATAATATGATTCTTTACCAGAAGTCTGCATCTTATTTTGTGTTTCTCCACTGTGGCAATGCATTATAATGAGTCATGCTGGCTAGGAAGTCAGGTTGAATTACCCACCCAAACTCCTGCAACTTCCAGGAATGGGTGTGTGTCATAAACCATCCAAGCATTTCTAAAAGGGTTCATTTTTCTTTTTTTTTTTTTTTTTTTTTTTTTGCCTTTTTATTTTTATTTTTATTTTTTTTTTTGGTTTTTATTTTTTTTTATTTTTATTTTTTATTTTTTTTTAATTTTTATTTATTTATTTATTTTTATTGGTGCACTGTATTCATACATCATAGTAGGATACATACTTTTGTAGACATACATGCACACTTTTCCCAGTCATCCCCCACCCAATCCCCACCCCATTCTCTCCCTATCCCTCCCTCCCATGCTTGGCTTAGTAGTTGACATCTAGTATTATGGCAATTTATCTAAAATTAAAAATGATAATCTCACATAGCAGTTTCATTTGTCTGATACCAAGCTTTTGATGACTTAAAGATAACATTTCAATATTTCTTTTTGCTTTCTTTCTTACCAGAGAATATTTTTTTTCTATTTTTAGGTGAAACTATCATATATTTATATATTTATTTTTCAGAAAAAAATCTATCCTAATATGGAATATGGACTCTAGGTACCCAAAACTATCTTGAAAAAGAACAAAGCTAGAAGATATATATTTTCTGATTTCAAACCATATAAAGCTACAATAATTGAAACAGTGTAGTACTATTCTAAAGGCAGATATATAAACCATTGGAGTTAAATAAAAGCCTAGAGCTAAATTCTTCCCTATATTGTCAAGTTATTTTTGACAAGGTTTCCACGAACATTTGGTGGTGGAAATATTAATCTTTTAACTAAATATTGTTAAAAAATAATAATTACATGGAAAAGAATAAAATTGGACCCTTACCTAATCCCATATACAAATATTAACTCAAAATAGATAATAGACCTAAATATAAATCTTAATACTATAAACTTTTAGGAGAAAATCTGGGTCATTAAACCTCACAACATTGAAATTGGCAGTGATTTCTTGGTTATGATTTCAAAGGCACAGGCAACAGAGGAGTATACAAACTCCCTAAAAAAAATTGTATATCCAAAGACAATGTAAACAGAGTTAACAGTTACTAATAGAATGGGATAAAATATTTCCAAATGCTATATCTGAAGGTGTATTAATATTCCAACTAGGAATCCTAGAAATTAACAACAATAAAGGCAAACAATACCCTTTACAGATAGGTAAAAGACTAACATAAATAATGAATCTCCACAGATAACCAATCTTAGTTGTTTGTTGGATGGAAAATCTTTTTTCTCTAGTTCTGGAGTGTGTTACCTATTTCTTCTTTGTAGTTAATCTCTTTGAGTATTTTCTCTAGTGCTGGTTTTGAAGACATAAATTCCTTCAGTTTCTGTTTGTCATGGAAGCTTCTTATTTCTCCATCTAATTTGATAGAAAGTTTTGCTGGGTAGGAAATTTTTGGCTGGAAGTTGTTTTCTTTCAGAGTTTGGAATATGTTACTCCAAGCCCTTCTGGCTCTCATAACTTGGTTTGGGAAGTCTGGAGTGATTCTAATTGGTTTGCCTCTGAATGTCACTTGGCCCTTTGTTTTTGTTGCCTTTAAGATTCTCTGCTTGGCTTCCACATTGGTCATTTTGACAATTATGTGGCGTGGGGATCCTCTTCTCCGATCCTGTCTAAAGGGAGTTCTATAAGTTTCCTGGACCTGTGTATCGACCTCTTGCTCTATGTCTGGAAAATTTTCTGCTATTACTTCCTTGAAAAGATTGTTGATCCCTTTGGTTTCACTTTCTTTTTCCTCCTCTATTCCAATAATTCTTAGGTTAGCTCTCTTAAAATGGGCCCACATTTCTTCAATATCAGATTCCTGCTGTCGGATATTTTTTTCTAGATTAGAAACTATGCGTTCATTTTTGGATTGCTCATCTTCTAAGAGCGAGATTCTGTTCTCCATGTGTTCTAATCGGTTGTTTGTACTTTGAATTGAGGCCTTTACTTCATTAATTGCATCCTTTATCTCTTTTTGGCTCTCTCTGAGTTCTTTTCGAAGCACCTCTATTATTTCTACAGTTATTTTCCTGATTTGATCTTCTAGAAATCTCTGATTTTCTGTTTTATCGGGTTCTGATGTTGTGGGGTTGTGGGCATTTATTGCTCCAGTATTATTCCTCTTTCCCATGATTTCGGATGTTTGTGCCTTCTCTGGGTTCTTCCCTTGGGTCACTATGACTTCACTTAAGGTGCTCTGGATCTTGAGTCAGTAGTATCTCAGAGCCCACTACTCCTTTACTGGGTTGTATCACAGAGTCTCCGACCCAGAGAGTCGATAGAGGCTGCTTTAGACTGTGGGGGGTGCCAGGTTGCACGTTCTCCTATGGTGTGATATCTCTGCCACTGCCCCTCCCCCACTTGGTCAAGTCCCAGGGAGTACAGTACTGGGATTTCTCCTCTGTGGCCCGCAATTTGACTCACTGTTCTTGAGTACGCAGATGTAGCTGTACTGGCCTCGCTGGATTCGGTGCTGCTGCCGCTGGTGGCAATATGGCGCCGCTGCTACGCCCTTGGCTGTGGGGCTGGTGTTTTTCTTCTTGTTTTTGGTTTCCACTCTGAATCCCTGCAGCGTGTGCTGAGCTCGGCCACTGGGAACTTTAGATGCTCTCTGCGCGGAGAAATCCTGCCTGGCTGTTCCGCAGTGGCTCACCTCGGCTTGCTGTAGCCGTCCCGTGAATTCGCCGGCAGTATGGCGCTGCTACCGCCGCGTCTGCCGCGTCCTCGGGCGATAGGCCGGTTATCTCCTCTGTGGCTCTGTTCTCAGTCCGCTTTCTCTCTGGAGCCTGGTGATTTTTTTGTTTCACTGGTGATGGTGTTTTCTGGCTATGAAAGGCGCTGATTTTGTGGTAATGGAGGTTTGTTGTTAGCGGGGCTCTTAAGCCCCGCTTTTCTCGGTCGCCATCTTCCCGGAAGTCTAAAAGGGTTCATTTTTCATACCAGTGCCTTTTGTTCAGGAATTCTAGAGTCAATGGAGGAAAGCCTTTCTTAGAGGGCTGGCAATTATAAAGCCACAGAAATTCAATGTGGAAGATAACTTTAAGACAGCGTAAGCTACAGAAACAGTTTTAGTCATACCTTTGTATCACTGTTTACAGAAACACAACTGACTTTATGAAATAAAGATTTGGTTAAGTACACGTGTTCCAAAGTAGGAAAAAAAATTTTAAGTAACATCCACTAATATATCCATAGGTTGACAGAAATGAGATTTCAGATCCTCATAGCAATTGTCCTTTCTTTTTTTGAAAACAAACTTACTGAGTTCTGTGGGTTGGTTTCCTCAACCTGCATCTCACCTTTCTTTTCACTGCGGAGTATGAAAATAAAAAAAAAAGAGCATATTTTCCAGATTCCTTTGAAGCAAGGCTTCTGGAGATAAATTAGATCTGCCAATCATATGCATGGGCATGAAATTTGGAAAGCAAAAGTGAGGCAGAAGCCACCTTCCTGTCACATTGTATCTGCCTCTGCTTTGAAGCCCATGGGAAAACAAAATCTTCTATGCAACAATTGCAGGGCATTCTTTCCTAGCTCTGCACTGCCCAATGTGTAGTCACTAGCCTCAGGTGACTAGTGAGCTTGTAAAAGGTGCCTAGCTTAAATTAAGATGGCTACAATCATACCATGCACAGTGATTTTTTAAACTGTAGTACTTCATCTCAGGCAATCTCCCAAAAGTAAGTAAAAGCAAATTAGGGATTATATATTGAAGTGCTTTCAGTTTTGCTAAACAAAGCATGTCACTAAGATTAATTTTTTACTTTTATAATGAAGCTACTAGAAAATTCAAAATTGCAAATATGCCTCACCTTGTGCTTCTATGAGACATCACTGCCCCAGCTTCCAGGGGTAGAGAGAACAGGTAAAGGAGTTATGAGGCTTCTCCATCCATCTTCTTCGACCCTGCAGCACTGCTATGTCTGCTAAGCCTTCTCCTGGGGGGTCCAAAGGCTGGGTGAGTTCCTGGCTCTGGCTAAGCTTCTGTGGCAACCTCAGAAGTCATAACTCTCTGGTGGAATGTGCTGTGTCATCCCTATGAATCCTACTTAGACCCCCCCCTTCAGACTTTTACTTTGAAAACATCCACTTCTGTGTATTTTTTCTTCACCATTTAAAATTCTTAATGTGTTTTCTGTTTTCATCTGATGAGAAAAAGCTTAAATAGTGAATGTAATTTTTGGAATGGGACGTCTTTCATTTAGTTTTGCTTATTTTTTTAGGGCTTATAAGGGAAAAAAATCTGTTCAGACAATTCTTCGGAAGCTATGGGAATGTCTCCGCATGTGACATGGGAGTTATGTGTTCATTCTTCTTGCCTAAAGATCACACTTATAACATTAACATTTGCTATTTTAAAGATCCAGTCCTGAAAGCCCAACAAGTAATTCTTTTAAAAGATACCCCTGCAAGTAACATGATTTTTTTTTTAAAGCAGAAGTTTAAAGAGACGATTTCAATAAAGAAAGAAGAAATGAGATGGCTTCAATCTGAGATGAACCATTCCCTGTTCAAATCTGATTTCCATAATAAGGGCCTACAAAATTGCTTGCCATTTTTCTCATTTCTAACATAACTTCAGGGTATCAAAATAATGACCTCACTCCTGA
The DNA here is from genome assembly GCF_963383645.1 of Muscardinus avellanarius. Classification (NCBI taxonomy): domain Eukaryota; kingdom Metazoa; phylum Chordata; class Mammalia; order Rodentia; family Gliridae; genus Muscardinus; species Muscardinus avellanarius. The sequence continues at coordinate 44,985,164 of NC_137800.1, forward strand.
AGTTTCTGTGTTTCCCTTGTAAAAGCAACTCATGAATCTGCCTGGTTATCATTGGGATCATTCTATTTTATGTAGAGGTTGTTGCCGATTTCCCATATGGGCTTCCCTATGCAGACTCCTGGGCAGTTAACAAGGATATCACTGCATCAGAAAATTGCTGCTCTGGCTGGTGTAGCTCTACAGGCTGCTCTGCAGTCAGAGGAAATGAATGTGTCATCCTTAACCATACAAGGTTTCAGATGTGAATTAATAAAGCCCCAACCTCTAGCTGTCACAGTAGGAAAGTATGACTGCTTAAAGCCAAAGTCAATACAATCATCACACACACACACACACACACACACACACACACACACACACCGCATTTCCTTAAGGCAAGTTCATTTTTTAGCTAACATGTCATGTGTTTGACAGTGCACAAAAAGACCTTTTAAACTACTTGGGAAAAAATGGTTAGGAATTGTTGAATAAGGTTCTGTTTACTTGTTTGAGCTTCCATCCAACTGAGCTCCTTACATTGCCTGGCATGGCTTCAGCTGTGCTAATGTTAGGATAACAGTTAACACACTGCATATGAATGGAAAAAAAGTAAAAAGCTGTGATTCATTTAAAGGTGAAGGGGTTGCAGGCTGCCTGGTGTCATTCTGGCCTGGGCTCAGCTATTTTTTTTTTTTTTTAGGCTCGGAAACTCTCAAGTAACCTGACAGAAGTAGAAATATATGGATTTTGCACTTGATGTTTTAGGGAGATCAAATTATACACCTGAAATAAAGGCATTGGTTTTCTTATAGTATGGAAATAAGGGGAAGAGAGGAAGGATAGTGGAAGAAAATAGAAATGACAAAATGTAGAAAATGGTGGCAAGATAAGAAGACCTAATAGAGGAAACAAGAAAGAAGACAGGAAAGGCAGAGGGGAAACAGATGCAATGGGGAATGAAGAGAGACCCACAGGAAATTTGTAAAGAAGTAATTTGTACCAAGTTTGTAATTCACACTATATGTTCTTTTTCTCTGTGAACTCATATGGACCAGCAAAAACATAAACACCCAGCTTTGAAGTCTGCCATAATTGCATGAGGCACAGACTATTTTTGAGAAAGCATGACAGAATGGAGTTCATTCCAACCCCACCTGCCCCACACACCTTAGCCTGTGCTGGACAGAGACCCAGAGGAAGAAGGAAACTCAAGGAATTTAGGAAGAAGAAGCAGTATTCTACATCCCAGTGCCGAAGAATAGGAACTCAACCTGGGAGAAGAGGAAAATGCAATAAAAATTTTATCTATTTCAAAGTTCAAATCAAAATACCCAGTTCCAACACTCCTTGCTTTTGTACTTCACGGTGCTTAAATACCTGAAGGTTGCAATGACCAGTAATGGAGACATTATTTGTCATATCTATAACCTCACTATGCTCTCACTCACATTAGTGTCTTTGCCTATTCTAATTCTATGCCACGTAGTTATAATTCCTTCCTGGAAAAAAATACCTCTGCTTCTTTGTTCTCTTATCAACCATCACAATTGCCTCAAAAATTAAAAAAGAAAAAAAATCCTAGGGTAAATATGTCAGTCTTTTCTTTCTTTTCTCTCATTTTTTTTCATAAGCTCTGAGTATTTCTAGAAAAAAAAACATTGTCTAATTTTTCTTTCAATTTATGATAATAAGCTTCAAGAGCACAATATCAATCTCATTTCAGATGCAAGCATCCAAGAAATACCTATTTTATGACTTAATTCTAAAATCTCTCACAACTCTTTTATAAGCCTCATACTCAGTTGATAACTGTATATCTTGTTCAAGAAGATTTTTAAAAAGTGCCTCACAGGAATTATTTTACCTTCTCACCACTGTACCAAACAGCCACTTACATCCTTCTATTCTCTCTTTCTCCCTGTACCTGTGGAAGCCAGCCTCTCAAACTGGCCCGGCTATGCATCTACTCTCACCTCTCCTCTATCTTGTTACACCCATCATTCCCACTAGCATGGAAACACATGCTAGTGCCTTCCCCGAACTTTTAACAAAACAATTTTTAAAATCTCATTTGGCTCCATTCTTTCTTATACCTATTTCCTGTCTTGGAAAATTCTTTAAAAAATTCAGTGCCTGGCCAGTTCTACTTTCTCATCTAAATCCATGTCAACTTTACCTCTGTAATTACTATAACAAAATTATTCCTGCCGAAACTACCTCTAACCTCCATTTTGATAATTGTTATGTCTATACTCTGCCCCTATTTTTCACTCTCTCAATAGCATTCTAATATTCATTAATTTTAAAATATTCCCCATTTTTAGTTTCCATGACACCTTATTATTATTATTTTTGTGTGTGTGTGTGTGTTATGGGGGTTCCTGGAAACCCTTCTACCTCCAGATTACACTCCCAGACCTATTTTTATACTTTTTATTTGGAAACAGAGGTCTTCTATGGTTTACAGGTATAGCTATTTGTAGGTAATTCTGGGGAATAAAGGGCTTTATCCAGTGTAGTCCATGGCTTGACCCTGGACTGGTGGATCCAGGTGGCAATTCCAGATAGAAAACAGTAAAGGGTGTCCTCCAACAGGGATTGACTGTGAATTTGGATATCTTCCCCTCCAAGACTTAAAGAGTACCTGGCTTCCAGGCTTACAGAGAAAGGTTTGCCTGGTTGACATTATTTCCTATGTATTGTTCATAGGTGTCTATTACTTGTTGGTATTAACATAGAGAAGTTACATGCTTGGTTGTGTCATTCTTTTTATCTATCAAGCATCAGGTCACTGTATACAAAGAGCTTCAATATTTCCTGTGTATATTTTTCCATTGGGAAAAGTTTCTATTTGGCCTATGAAGGTATTGCTAAAATCCCAAAAGAATTCATAACCTCTGAAAAGGGATAACTGTATGAAGTTTAATTGCCAGGTTTCCCCTGGGCAAGAACTGTTATACCATATGAGCTGAACAGGGAAGGCCTGGAATCCTAGTGCTTGTTTTGGGGTGCAAAACAAAGGATTTTTAAAAATCCCTTGCTCAGGAACAGTCTTTTTTCTGTGGCTGAAGAGAGAAGACAGAATAAGCTCCCAACATCGGAGCCTGCCGAGGGGTTAGGCCGGTGCTGGGGCCAGCGAGGCCGGCATTGGAGCCTGCCTTGAGGCAAGGCCGGTACTGGGGCCTCTGAGGCCAGGATAAGAGCCTGCCAAGGGGTTAGGAAGGTGCTGGGGCCAGCGAGGCCGGCATCGGAGCCTGCCGTGAAGTAAGGCCGATACTGGGGCCTCCTAGGCCAGGATAAGAGCCTGCTGAGGGGTTAGGCCGGTGCTGGAGCCAGTGAGGCTGGCATCACAGCCTGCTGTGAGGCATGGCCTGTGCTGGGACCTCCAAGGCCAGTATTGGAGCCGGCCGAGGGGTTAGGCCAGTGCTGTGGCCAGCGAGGCCGGCACCGGAGCCTGCCATGAGGCAAGGCTGGTACTGGGGCCTCCGAGCCCGGGATTGGAACCTGCCGAGGGGTGAGGCCGATGCTGGGGCCAGCGAGGCCGGCATCGGAGCCTGCCGTGAGGCAAGGCCAGTACTGGGGCTTCCGAGGTCAGGATAACAACCTGCCGAAGGGCTAGACCGGTGCTGGGGCCAGCAAGGCCGGCATCAGAGCCTGCCGTTAGGCGAGGCCAGCATCGGAGCCTGCCGTGAGACATGGCCAGTGCTGGGGCCTCCTTCTTATGTTTGACTTATTGATTGTTAATGTACATCATGAAAATTAGACAATTTTCCTCTTCCCCCTCCAATCCCCTCAGTTATGTCACCTTATTTGCTCATATATAGTATCTCCTTCATCTAGGTTTCTCCTATGACCTACTTTCTTCCTAGCTTTCACATATCCAGGAGAGCATCTGATATCTTATTTTTTTGTGACTGGAAAATATCAACATGATGTTCTAGTTCCATCCATTTTCCTGTAAATGATGTAATTTTTCCTTATGGCTGAGTAAAATTCCATTGTGTACATATCCCATAGTTTTGTCATCCATTTACCTGTTGATGGACATCTTGGCTGGTTTCATAGTTTGGCAATGGTGAATTGTGCAGCTATAAACATAGATATGCATGCATTAGTTTGGTGGTTTGGAATCATTGAAGTGAAGGCATCAATTTAAACTATATTTTCATCTTTATCTTATGACCAAACCTAAGGCCACTTATTTGTCACTGATTTAAATTACATGAACTAAAAGGCATATGTGGATGACATGATTTTGTTCTTTAAGGCTGAGTAGAATTTAATTGTGTGTATTCCTCATAATTTTGCAATCGATTCATCTGTTGATGGAGACCTAGGTGGGTTCCATATTTTGCAGGAATCCTGGAGAACATTAAGTGAGATATGTGAAGCACAGAAAGAGAAGGGGCATATGTTTTCTCTAAAATGCCCAAACTAGGGAGTATTAGGGATACCAGAAGGACTTCAGATAATGCAGGAGAAATCTCAGCAAAGCTATAAAGGAATGGTAGGAGGGGCAGAGGGCTGAGGTTGATTAATGGAGGATATACATTCAAATATGTGTATAAGTTTGAATGTAGCATGGTCAACCTGGACACCATTGTTGGGAAGGGGATAAGGGGAAGCAGGGGGAGGAGGGCACCAAGCACTGTGTGAATGTATGCCATTTTCAATATGATCCACATAAAAACAAAATAATAAATATATAAATGTAGAAAAAAGTCATTTGGATTTATGATTCATTAATTTATAAGCACTCATTTGTATATAAAAGCTAATTTGGCATCTTGTAGACAATATAAAGAAAATAATAAGCAATACCTCTCTATATAAATATATATGAAAATAAACAGAAAATAGCATTTTATAGATTTAATTTATCACAAGTAGATGATAAGTCAATTGCAGATGCTCTTTAGAAAGAGTACCTGCCAGATTTAGAGCTTTCAGAAACCAGAACATTTCATGTTACAGATTTCATTGTATGGCATAGACATGAGAAAATCATGTGCAGTTAGGTGTGCTTGGGGCAGAGTCTCCCATGGCAGGCAGATCCATACCAAATACCCCCATTTTATCCTCTCTGAGATTCTAAAAAGGGAATGGTCTCTGTTCTTTGAATCCAGGATGAAACTGAGAGTTAATGTCAGTAAGGATATCAGGAAAGTAAAATAACCCAAAAGAAGGTCAAAGAGTCTCTAGTTAGATGAGAAATAAGTAAGTCCAAATTAACTATGTATGCAAAACCAGATGAATCTATCAGAAAAGTTACCATGAACTCAAAAAGCAAGAGAAAAAAGAATGGGGTTGGATGGGTAAGGCAAAATGGCAGCTCCAATCCAACCATATTTGTGTGAGGGCATGAGATACCAGGATGGCAGCATAGTGCAAGCCAAAGATGGTGCCTGGAGTGTCACTGGTTGTGGAAGAGACCCACAGTTGATAATGAATAGCTGCATACAGCTCACTGCACAGCATTGCGAGCAGGCCCTTAACAAGAATCCTACAGAGAAAGGCTAGACTAAGAAATTTTACCTGGGGTACATCACACATGCACCACAGCCCCCACACACACCTAGGCAGAGGTCTGAACAGCTTGTTTTTCTTGGAGCCAGAGCCATGGTTCCGGGGCTGGCTATCATGCCTTAATTTTCTTTGAATATACATTTAATTTAGATAGAATTATCTTTTTCCAATAAAAACAACAAATAAGCATTCTGTCTATGTTACCCTACATTTTAAGAAGCCAAGAACATTTTAAGGCATTCATTGTATTTTTTATTTACCCAACTTAATTTTAACTATTATAGTTTACCCCTGAAATCAAAATATTAAACAAAAACAATTAGTATCTTAAATCACTTTTTTCTGTTAAAGAAACTACACAAACTATTAACCTTATTGGCTTGTTATCTAGGGAGAAAAAGCATTGCATTAAACATTTAAAGACCATATGACTGGAGTATTTTAAAAGTGGTGCTGTTTATGTGAAGATTGAGTCAAAATGGCATCAGGTCTTGGTGGGAGAAGAGTTTTTTTTCCACTAAGAAAAATGCCTAGGCCAGGCATGGTGGTGCATGCTTGTAATCCCAGCATTCAGTAGGTAGAGACTGTGGCTTGAGGTTCAGGGACAGCCTCAGCTACTTAGTAAAGCACTCTGCAACTTAGTGAGACCCTGTCCAAAATAAAAAATAGGGCAGGAGGTGTAGCTCGGAAGCTGAATGCCCCTGGGTTCCATCCCCAGACCCGCAAAACAAAAACAAACAAACAAAAAGCAAAAGCAAACAAACAAACAAAATGCCTGGAAGCTGGGCATGGTGGCGCACGCTTGTAATCCCAGCATTTGGGAGGCTGAGACAGAAGGATCAAAGTTCCCAGACAGCCTCAGCTACTTAATCCCTTTGTAACTCAGTAAGAACTCATTTCAAAAATAAATAATAAAAAATTGGACTGGGGTGTGGCTTGGAGGTAGAATGCCCCTATGTTCAATCCCTACCACCACACACACACCAAAAAAAAAAAAAGGAAAAAATAAAAGAAAAATGTCTGGAATGTTAAAATGATGCCAGGTTATGCTCAGTAAAGTCAACCAAAATGGCATCTAGCCAGGACAGCATGTTCATAATAAACATGCTTATGTAGCAACATATAGCCTGTTCTCTCAGCAGCCAGTAGGCTCTAGGCATGAGCTGTGTGGGAAGGTGCTGATCTGAGAACCATGCACCTACTAAGTGTTGCTGCTGGCTTGGCAAGCAGAGCTCTTGAGCCATGGTGGAATCTAATGGGAATGAAGAACCAGGCACATGATGACCTGTTCATGAAATAAAAATGAACAAACAAACAAACAACAACAAAAAACCAGCATGAAGTGGTAGAGGATCATGGGGCATTGCCACCTGACTTTAGGGGAACCAGATATAACCTTGTATATATCTAAGTTGTAGAATCACTTATGTTATAGGGCTGTGAGTTTTCCTTGGTTCTTGTCTCCCCAAAAGAAAGATTTAATTTAGGAGATGGTGGTAGGGCAAGCATGAAAGACTTTATTGGGTAGGTTCAAGTGAAGGTAAGATAGCTAGCTAGTCCAGGAGTGAAATAGAGAACAGAGGGGCCAGTTGCCACATGGTAAGGTTTTATACTATGCAGAAATCCTAACCATTATTATGCATAGCAATTTTGGGACAATTATTTTTGGGTTTTATGCTACAGCTCATTGTGACCAGGCACGATTGTATCTTGTGAGAAATCTAAAGCTGCAGTGTAATAGGCTGGAAGTCTCTGTTTACAGCTGGGTGAAGCAATCTCCATCTCTTCTCAGAAAGCTCCTCACTGTCCCATTTTTTTCTCTAGCAAATCTCTAGCTAGATACCTACTTGTAGAAGAAAAATAAGGTATAAATACATTGAAAAGGGTGACAATACTTAAAATAAGTTGATAATAAAAGAAACTGTCAATATACGATTATATTTTTGAACATTCTTTCTTATGAAATGTTGAGGGATAAAATTTTTGGTATTTTCCAGCCAAAATAAGAGATGCTGCTGTAAGAAATTAGATGCAAAATCTCAGAGGTTTAAAACCACAAAGGCTTCTCATCCTATAAAACACTCATTAAATATCCACTGATAGAAGTAGAGTGTGAGGAAGTGAGCTCTGTTGCTCTATCCAAAGTTCTAGGCTGAACAGTTTGACCAAGAGTGAAGCTGATGAAACAGCATACGGTCTCCAGAATTGAGAGATGAGTCTCCATCAAGCTCACATACATTTGTTGGATATTTTGTTATTGTTTGTTTGTTTGGTTGGTTGGTTGATTTATTAATTGTTTTGAGGGGTGCTGGGTCTTGAACCCATGAGTATTCTACCACTGATCTATATCACCAGCATTTTTATTTTAAAACAGAGTCTTGATAAGTTGCTGGTGTTGGTCTCAAGCCTATGATTCTCCTGCCTCAGGTTCTAAAGAAACTGGGATCACAGATATGTACCATCATACCCAGAAATTTATGTATACTTTTAACTGCCCAAATTAGAAATAGCATATAATTTTTGCTCATAGTGCAAGGCCCAGAGCTCACAGCCCCAGTTCAACTCAGTGCGAATCTTGGAAACATATAACAATATTTTAAATTTAAGAGAATGCTAATTAAAAATCTAAGCACATAAGAAAATAGAGGGAGAAAACAAATCCAAACCACCCTATCTATTTTCCCAAATATAGAAGAAATAAAAATGAAAAAATTTAGAAATGAAGTGAGATAACAAAAAGCTTAAGAGCTAGGTCTCTGAAGAGGCTCAACAAATTGACATGTATATTTCAAGTTTAATCAAAAAGAATGAAAGAATAAAATAAATCGCTGCAATGGCTTTTAGTTATTAATTTACAGGCCAAAAAAAGTGATATTTCATCAAATGTACAATATACCCATGCAAACTGTATATTTGAGCCAAAGAAATGGACGCCTCATAGAATCATGAACCCAATAGACCAACTGTAAACCAGTCAGAATATCACTTATTACCTACTCTCATAACTCCCCTGGTTAATAGGGGGCAATGATAACACATAAAATCATATATCAATAAGTTTTTAAATGTTTGAGTGTTCTTTTTTCCCAGCACATAATCAAGGTAATTAATTCCTTCCTTTGCAGACAACTTGGGAAATCATTTGGTATAAGTTTGCTGTGGTATTGCAAGGTTTTTTTGAGGGTAATGCCTTTGAGAACTGCCTCAAGCCCAGAAGCTAAGCAATGGTCAGAGTTTGCATCTGGATTGTTCCCCCCAGGGTCATATGTTAAAGGCTTGGTCCCCAGTTGGTGGCAATATTGGGAGATGGTGGAAACATTAGGAGGTACAAACATGTATGAAGTAGGTTCCTAGGCTCATGACCTTGAAGATTATATATATATATATATATATATATATATATATATATATATAGTAATAACCTGGCTCTTTTTTCAATATCTATCATCTGTCTGTCTGTCTGTCTGTCTGTCTAGATCTCCATCCTCACACTTTCTCTCTGCTCTGCCACACACGCCTAACCATGTTGCCTCACTAGAGGCCCAGAAACAACAGAGCTGAGTAAATATGGACTAAAACCTGTGGAATCATGAATAAAATAAATATCGTTTCTTCCCTAAGTTATTTCCCCAGTTATTTTCTCAGAGCAATTGATATATTTTCGGATTTTTACTGGGTCAGTGGCCTTAAGATTTCTGACGTTAGCCAGGCGTGGTGGTGCACACTTGTAATTCCAGCATTCAGGAGGCTGAGACCGGAGAATCGCGGTTCACGGACAGCCTCAGCTACTTAGTGAGGCCCTCTGCAACTCAGTGAGACCTGATTTCAAAAATAAAGAATAAATAATAGGGCAGGGGGTGTTTCTTGGAGTTCAAATGCCTGGGTTCCATCCCCAGACCCACAAAACAAACAAACAAAAAAAGATTTCTGATGTTGATTACATCCTTGATTTTGGTTTTGTTATTGTTTAATTTTTCTTTGTTTTTTTAAGTTTTTGTTATTTTTTTCAATTGTTCTAATTAAGCAATTCTCCAAGTGTTTGTCCATCTTTCTTGCTCCTGAGAAGACCGTGATCTGGTACCTATCTCAAGAGCTTTATGCAGGCCAAGCCTGCTGAATTACAAATTTGACATTCATATGATAGTTGTCTTCACCTCATTCTAATGGTTAAGAATTACCACCTAGACTAATGAGAGACTTCATACTTATAACTTCAGGCTCTATCAGTACATATACTTTATTATTTTCTTATTCTATCACCTATTATTGGTCTGTAATAGAAATCTCCTACTGTGAGCTTTAGTATGTAATCACAACTGGCCTTCTTTATAATCCTGATAAGACTCTCACTAAAACATAATTTAAACTTTGATAATTGTAGGAAATTTTTTTCTGGGCTCTCAGGTAGAATATTGTTGATTAGTATATTTTCTAGTATTTTGTAATATGTTCTATTCTAATTTTCCCATTTCTCCAGGATTTTTGATATCTCACTTCATGGTATGACTTGCACTTCTATAATGTTAAGCGTGTGCCACTGTTTTTTCTCAAGATTCCAAGAACCATTCTAGCAATGTATTATTTCTTATTTCTTGAGGTACTTACCAAGGTATTGAGTGCTGTGTTCTAAGAAGGTATTTTTGTGTCCACAAATCCTTATTCAACTTTATACTGAATTGTTCTTAACCTAATATTCTCATATTCCAATACAAAACATATTCTTCTAAATCCTGCTGATACATGTTTGCCATAGTCTACAGATCTTTTAGTATGAAACTTTCCTTCCCTTAGCAGGCTTAGCACTTCATCTTCCACATTGTTTTCATGTGAGAGACACATAAATGAGCATTACCCTTTAATATGAAAAAGTGAATGAGCATTACCCTTTAATATGAAAAAGGTTAAGAGCATTGATCAAGATATTTGATCAATTTTGATTTTTAACTTCCTCCAAATTAGAGTGATCTTAAGTTGTTGGGGTTAAAATTGCATCTTCTCTAGAAATGAGCTACTTTTAAAATAAAGCCTTGGGTCTGATACTCAGCTTTTTCTGTCCTCTGACTCAAAGGCCCAAAAGCTCTGTAATTTTTACACTTGCTTTATATTTACATATTATATATGTAATATTTACATATTTACATATTACACTTGCTTCATATTTAAACTTGCTTTATATATGATTATTAATCATACTCAGCATTGTATTGTCTTTCTTTAATGAAATGGCTTTATTCAGTAATGACCATCTGGTTTTTTAGTGCTTAACCTTATCTTTTACCATTCTCAAAAACTGAAGGCAAGTGCAGCCCATTTGAGTATGATCCCAACCAACCCATGCAGTTAACAACTAGTGAAAGTGTTACCAGTTGCACACTACAATGCCAGGGAAGGACCAAGAGATCTTAATTGCCATTCAACCAGTGAGTGATCCATTTGATCACATCTCATTTTTATGCTGTTTTCCTAAGATAATATCTGGTATCACCTATATTATACCAGAATATAGGGTTCCCATGGAAACCACTATAACATTACATTTGTCAGCAATAAGTTAATTGAGAAACATATCCAGGAAAAGCATGTGTGAGAAAGAAATGATAGAAGAAGGAAATTTTGAACTAGACTATAGTTATAACAGAGCTTTAGAAAATGCTATGGGGAAATTTGAATATGGGATAGCCCTTCAGATTAAGGCAAGGTCTTTGAATCTTGCATCTATCAGTTATTGGATATAGACTGTTCCAGAAAAGGGGCATAAACTTACTATTTTATACCATCCACTGGCTTCTGTGAATGAAGAAGAGAATAACCTGTGACATCACACAGTCTTTTAGAGAATTTTAATAATAGTTTGGTATATGTTCCTCATTTTCTCATAATCAAGATATTTGTTCTATATTTGCAGTTTTTTTTTAAGCACCACAAACTCAACAAATGATGCATGTCTCAGGATTTGTTAATGACAGCAGTTACCCATGCTGAGGAGAGTGTTCATTTTCAAATGAGTTGGTTTCTGACTTTCCTGTGGACAGAGGGTACTTTGTGACATAAAAAGCAAATGAGATTATTTTAAAAACAGTTTTATTTTGGATCTGCATGACCCTTTCAACCTAAATGGGAAAAGTTAAAGGCTTTTTGTTTAATGCCTTTTTTAAAGAGGAAAATGAAGATTAACTCACACACACACACACACACACACACACACACACACACACACACACACCAGCTAGCAAACACAGTATCATTCATGTCTGTAAGTATTAGAGAGAATAAAGGACTTTCCATGTAACCTTACAATATAAGTACCCTGGATGATTTGATATGAAATAAATATATATGTAAAACAAATAAAAATTTGGTAGTGGGGTGATATGGAGAAGAATAAAAGAAAAAATATAAATCTATAGTTGTAAAATACTTAGCAGCAGGTGGGATACATTAAAAAAAAAAACATAACGCTAGATCGGGGACAAACCGAAATGGAAGAAATATTATTTTAGTAAGTGCCCAGAGGCACTGAAAAAACTGACACATCTTTTCTAATTGGTGAAAAGTGCATTGCAACAGCTCTTTAAACTATGAATCTTTTTCTTCTTTTTTTATACTGGAAACCAGCGGTGTTATGCTTCAAGTTATACCCATAGCTATTTTTTTGGTTTGTTTGCTTGCTTGTTTGTTTTTTGAAACAGGATATTACTAAGTTGCATAAGTCTCATTAAGTTACACAGGCTGGCCTCAAATCTGTAATCCTCCTGTCTCAACATCCCAAGTACTGGGATAATAGGTGCATGCAACCACACCTGACTAAGAACTAGGAATCTTATTTTCAAAGAAAAAATGGATTTACTGTTGAATATTTTAGTCTTCCTATGGCCACAGGGAATATTGAAACAAACTGGAGAAAGAGTCTGTATTGTCTTATGGTCAATGATCTGCCACAGAATCCAGCCATATCAGAACAATGAAATGTACTAGTAAGTGATATGAGAAGGCAGAAGGCTCTTCTACAATGTCAGAGGAGCAAGAAGCTGTGTAATATCAGAGTTAAGGCAGCATGCACTGAGTATTTTTTGTACAAGAAGTTTCTCTTCTTATAATGCATTCCACATCTACTAAGTAGTACCCAAAGCAAACAAATGTGGTCTTACTCTAGTGAGATAATGAAAAGCACATATTCAGTAAACTGCATGTTGATCAAAATAAGATATAAAGAAACAGGTAAGATAAAAGACAAAAAGAGCATGGCATTAGAAACATTAGGAAACAAAGAAGAATGAGAGACTTCTTTATTTCTAAGAGTGAAATTGCCTACACTTTTTTATTTATTTATTTATTTTTTGGTGCTACTGAGGTTCTCAGAAACCCCAGGCTACACTCCCAGACCTATTTTTATACTTTTTAATTTGGAAACAGGGTCTCTTAAGCCAGTGCTGCTGGCTTCGAACCTGGAAATCCCAAGAGCAGAGATTACAAGCATGCGCCACCATGCCTGCTTCACCTTTTGATATTTTATTCGAGTTCTTGCAAAATGCAAGAAAATAAAAAAACTTGACTATCATAACAACATTTATAGGACAAAAATGAGATAGTAATTCTCCAGGAGAAGCTAATCAAGAACAGGAAGTGAGAGTTTAATTTAGACAGTGGACTATCAGAAATTTAAACTGATAGAAAACTATGAAAATAAATCATTATCATATATTTTTAAAATTATCTTCCTTCCAGTGAATCCCAGAACTGAGTCCTACTGTCTTATTGTATCCTGACTACTTTAATAGCTCCTGTGACTTCACCTCAAACTTTGTGTGGTCCCAAAGTATTTGGCTTATAAAGCCATTAGTTTAGTTTTATTATTTTCTTTTTGTAAGTCGTTGTGGGGACAATGCATACAATTTAGGGTCAGTAACAGAATTTGCTTTGGTGAGTAGGTCTTTCTGCCAACTGAAACACAATTGCTCTTGAATCTCAAGTTTTTACAGTATTCCACATATTTTCAGAAAGCTAAATTGTTATAATATTAAATTCACTTTTCTTCCTATGCCTTGTAATAAGCTGTATTTTATTCTTGTTTAGCTTACTCTTAACAGTGTTAGTCAAATCAGTCATTTTAGGACATTTCCTTTCTATAGCATCTGTTAAGAAGCTCTGACCTAATGATTCTGTGATGGGGGAAGTCTGTCAGAAGTGAGGCTGGGAAGGATGATGAGTGCTGACGGCCCAAACAGAAGGCCACAGAGTCAGGAGTTGAGTCAAGCAGGATCTCATTTATTTTTCTCAGGCAAACAAATTTAAAGCAAGTAACCGCAAGGCGGATTTCCAACAGGAAACTATTCTAACCTATCATGCTAAGGTCACTCTTGCATGTGCAAAGCACATAACTTGCAGCCAATCATTATCCAATGCATGAGGGGTTCACAAGCATGGAAGCATTATATGAGCCAATAAGGCTCAACATTACCAAATTGGGCTATCAGGGGCAAGGGGAGTAGTTACACCCTCCCCATATCCGCTCGGCACTACATGTTGCTGATTCATTGGAAGTTCTCATGTTTTTTTCAGGTGGTTGTGCAGACCCCAACATCTCCCCTTTCCTTTTTATATATGAGGGCAAAATGCATGGTCCCTGTTTTAGGTTGTCCTCTTTTGAGGATCTTATCCGTCATTGGGTACTCATGCTTGATAGCCGCTCATAAGCCACCCCAGTCCCTGTCTTAGGTTGTCCTCCTCTGAGGATCTTACCTGTCACTGGGTACATGGGGAGCAGAGGAGGAATGTTCATAGTCAGAACTCCAGTCATACTGATTGGGCTCTCTCTCAGTAAGCTTTGATATTGGATCTCTACTTGATGTATTTTAACTTCCTCCAGCCGTTGTTGTACAAACTGAACTAATCTATTGAGGATACAGGGGCCCAGGGTACAAACAATCAGGAGAGACACAAGTAGGCCCAATAGAGGGAAAAAATAAGGCAAAAGCCCATTGAAGCTTGTCCATAATGGGTTGTCTTATAGATCTTGCCGGCCTTTTTTAAGGTCTTCTTGGAGTTGCTTTATCTTGTCCTGGACTAAGCCCGATTTATTGGCATAAAACAGCATTTTTCCTGTAAAAACAAGCATATGCCTCCCTTTTTGGCCATTAACAAGTCTAATCCTTTCCTGAGGGTGGCCAAACATTGTAGCATATGACTAATAGCATGTTTGGTCTTTTCTCCCACATGGGATGAGGCCCAGCCTGCTCAGGAATAAGTATCAACTGATAAAAAAAAAAATGCATTTTAATTTACCAAAGGGGGAATAATGAGTTACATCAATTTGCCAAAGATTATTGGGGCACAATCCTTGAGGGTTGCTGCCCAAGATTTGTAGGGGCGATATTTGAAGGAAGGGTTGACAGGATCGAAATGTCAGCACAATTTTATTTCAGATCTGTTATTGGTATGTGTGGATACTTGTGTTTTAAGCCCCTCCAGTTTGTATGAGTAAGCTGATGAAAATGAGTGGCTTCCGTTAGGGTAAAGATAGAGGAAGCAAATTTATCAGCAACCTGATTTCCTTTGGAAAGGAGGCCAGGTAAATTTTGATGTCCACGGAGGTGTTAAACGAAGATTGGTTACTCCTTTGTTTAAGTAAACATTGTGTTTGTATCATTAGGGGGGTGATGGGATTGGCATCCAATTTAATGTAAGCTTCCATCAAAAGAGGCAACAGGTTGACTACATATAGACTATCTGAAAATAAATTTATAGGTTCTTGTATTGTTTGTAAAGCCAAAGTCACGGCATAAAGCTCTTTAAACTGGGGCGAGCCCTCTATTGGATGAGATATTGTGTGTACAGGTTGAGGATCATCACCTCTAATGAAGGGGTGGTAGACGATTACTGAGGCCCTCACATGAGCCCCATCAGTGAAAATGGAATAGAAACTTGAGTTAGGAGTTAAAACAAATATTTTGGGGGGTCTCCATTCTAATCGTATGTAGGAGCTTATCCACCTATAAGGACCATAGTGGCAATCCAGGTTGCCAAGGAACCCCTCTAGAGCAATCACTATCCTTGCATTATTTCTTTGTAGCCAAATGAAATCTGACAGCCAGTATGGAATTATTTCATGAGGATCTATTGCAAACAGATGATTTGCAATGCCCCTTCCTTTAATTATGCAATCAGCAATTTGATCAAATATTGCGTAGACCCAGGGCACCCCTCCTATAGCAAGATGAATCCAATAAATGGGCTCTCCCATCTGAGCCAAAAGATCCAAGCATAGGGTGCTTCCCATGAAAACATATAAAATTAAAGGCAGCGTGGAATTAAATCGCCCTAAGGATGCCTCATTAATTTACTTCTGTATTTTTGTTTTGGGGGTTATCCCAGTGATAGGGGTTTCAGTAGGCCCTTCATCTAATTTCCTCCATGCTGCCAAAGCGGCTGCCCGTACCTGGTCTTGGTGGGGGGGGGGGGGATGTGGCCACCTATTGGAAGTCAGTGGTGAACTGATCGCCTGTATCAGAAAGCATGCCATAATTTAGAGGTATAACAGGATGAGAAGCTTGATTCTGTTCACTCTAGATTCTACACTCCTCCTGAAAATATACTGTCCACTTAAGAAAAAGAGCCCCAGGGAGCACGGCCTTAGTGAGGTCTCTCCAGTCACACGGGACAAGCGCCTAGTGGTCTAATCCTTCTATAAGGGTGTCTGCCCAAGGTGAGTTAGGCCCATCCTCTGCCACAGTCTTTCTAAGTTCTTTTAGGTCTTGTGGTTCCCAGGGGTACCAGGCTGCAGGGTGGTTTCCTCCCAGGTTGACATTGATTGGAAAGAGGCCCACAGTTCCTCTGGCTCCCCCTTCGCCCACATATGGCAGTGGAGCCAAGGGTATGGAGAAGGAATTGGCTGGGGAAAGGGGCTGTGGGGAACCCTTCCATGGAGCATCCCCAAAGGGATCAAGGGAGGGATCGAGAGGGTTCTTAGGAGCTCCGTGACCAGAGGAGGGTGTATGCTCGGCAGCCCCTTTTTCCACTAGCTTAGGGCCACAGTCAGCGAGTTTCTTCAGGGGTCATGAGGGAAAATAACCTTTAAGTGTGGAGATGGTGGAGAGAAGCCCTGGGGGTGGGGATCTCCCCTTGCTCTCTCTGGGCTCACCTCACCAGTCCCTCAACTTGATCCCAGGTGTCCCAATCAAAAAGATTACTTTCAGGGAGCCACGGAGCAAATTTTAAAAGGCACCCCTAGGCCTGGGTGGCTTGGTTATCATGAGATTATGTCCTTGGCTCTTGAGAAAGAGCCGAAGGGATTCTAGGGCAGGGTCTGACTTAGAACTAGACTTCCCCACAATTTATAAGGGGACACTCACCTGTGGACTGATTGGCCTGTCAGCATCTTACTGAAGGAAGGAAGAGAAGGAGAATTCCTCACACGGGGCACCAGACTGACGGGGCCAACCTATCAGCAGTGGGGCTGAGAAGGATGATGAGTGTTGACGGCCCAAACAGAAGGCCACAGAGTCAGGAGTCGAGTCAAGCAGGATCTCATTTATTTTTCTCAGGCAAACAAATTTAAAGCAAGTAACCGCAAGGCGGATTTCCAACAGGAGACTATTCTAACCTATCATGCTAAAGGTCACTCTTGCATGTGCAAAGCACATAACTTGCAGCCAATCATTATCCAATGCACAAGGGATTCACGAGCACGGAAGCATTATATGAGCCAATAAGGTCAACATTACCAAATTGGGCTATCAGGGGCAAGGGGAGTAGTTACACCCTCCCCATATCCACTCGACACTACATGTTGCTGATTCATTGGAAGTTCTCATGTTTTTTTCAGGTGGTTGTGCAGACCCCAACAGTTCTGTATATTCAATGGAGAGTAGTACCTTCCTTTTGCAATGTGAGATTGAAACAAGCTAAACTAGTAGTCTCTAGTTATTCAATACAATATCTTAAAGAATTTCAAGGAGCTTGGAAATAGGGTTATATTCTTTCTCTAGAAGTCTATAGAGTCGGAAGGAGGCATAAAATCAGGGTATCCTCTTTTACATTGGCAATTTCAACTTTCTGTGATTTAAACTGACCTTTGATTTCAGCTGTCTGTGACCCTTAAAATCATGGTTTTAGTAAAACTATAAAGGTTCAGTGACATGGTTTCTCTATTCCATGATGAGAAAGGCAATTCAGTCAGGCAATGCATATAGCAGAAGGCAATGAAGTACATCAAAACCATTATTATTGAAAAGTAGATTATTTTAAGTGATAAAAATAAAAATAGCCACTTTATCCTCTGTTTCCTATTCTGATTAATAAAATGTAGACACTAGGAAATACAACTCAGTTGGAGTAAGAATTATTAGAAGAAAAACACAATGCTAGTTTTACTTAGTGATTATAACTTAGACATTTTCCCCTGTGAGTCTTTGAGACTCTTTATTCACTACTTGGTTTTATATTACAAAGTTTCTTCCTCACAAACTGAAGCACACCATTGAACCAGAGCATTTTATTACCCATGAAATTTGTCATGCTTTTGAGGTTTTAAATTTTGTCTAGTAGTAGACAAAAGATTAGTCACATATATTTTAGTTAACGGATATTTTCTTTAGAAAGTTAAAATTGCCATGACCATAACATAATTGCATACAAATATGCAAGGGTTCTCAAAGACAAGGTAGGTTCTGGCTAGGAGATTTTTCTCCATAGTTCAACTGAATCATGCAAACACACACAAGAATAATATCTATAAACATATAATTATTATACTGAAATAATTTATACACAGAAATAATTATTTTATTTAATAGGATAGGATACCTGAGGGTCTCAGAATAAATCCACACTGAATTTATTTTAAATAGTCAATTATGTTTAAAATTTTTAAATAATGAAAAATTTATCTCAATATGATTACATAGTGCCCCCCAAAAAAGAAATTTTAAATCTTAACTACTATGAAAATAAGATTACGACGTATGTAATTAATTAAGATGAGATGTACCTAAGCACAAGGGGCACTTACCCTGATGTAACTGCTGTTCTTATAAAGAGATAACAGACACAGAAACAGACAGGTATAAGTACACAGAAATCTATTAGCATACAAATTATAAACCCTAGTAATGCATTTGTAAGCCAAGAGATGCCAAGGATTACCAACAACAGAAGCCAAGAAGAGGCCAAGGAAGAATATTTCCCTATAGGTTTAGAGGGAGCATGTCCTGATGACATTTCAGCCCTTAGAACTGTGAGATTATGGATTTCTGCAGTTGTCTGACTCTTTGGTAGCATCTTCCAAGCAAATTAATCAATGTAGTCACTCATATAATTGCCTTTTCCCACAGTCTCCATTTTGTTCTGCTGATTCAGATTTTGACCTGGCATCATTTTTCTTCTGAATGGAGAATTTCCTTTAACATATCTCCCAGTGTTGTTTTCCTGCTGATGAATCATTTAGCTTTTGTGTTTCTGGAAAAAAATATTAATTGTACTTTATTTTATAAAGATAAATTTGTGGAAGATAGAATTCTAGGTTGAGAGCTTTTCCCCCTGGTCTGCTAAGACATTACTCAACTCTTCTCTTCCATTTGTGTTATTTCTGATTTTAAAAAAAATCTACCACATTCTTATGTTTGCTTCCATGAACATAATGTGTCAGTTTTTTTTGGCTTTTAAGATTGTTCTTTATTGTTTATTTTGGACAAGTTGATCATTATAAGCCTTGGTGGTTTTTGTTTGTTTGCTTGGGTTTTGTTGAATTTGTATTTGTAGGTTTACACTTCTCAACAAATTTAGAAAAGATTCAGTCATGAATTTTAAAAAAATTCTGAACTCTTCTCTTCTTTGGGGGATTCCATTTACACATTGGTAGGACTGCTTTGTTATTTTCTTAAATTGTCCTGCATTTCCATTCCTATGTCTTCATCCAGTGTATTTTTGTCTCACCTCATTTAATGGGGCTATATTTAACTGACCTTTTATTTGTTCTCTTTATAGTTTTATTTTCTTGCTTCTCTTGTCATTTTTTAGGATGTCAAATATTGCAAAATTGAACTTGTTGGATGGTAGATATTTTTGTATTTCTATAAATTTTCTTTAGTTTTGCTCTAAGTTACAGTTAAGTTACCTGGCAAGTTTTGATAAATTTGGGTCTTGTTTTTAAAATTTGTTGGGTATGCCTGAGGAGTGTACAGCCTAGTATTAATTATTCTTCACTACTGAGCCAAAATTCTTTATAATTCCTTGTTAGTCTTTGCAGAACAGGTGCTATTCTTGACTCTGTGTGAAAGGGAGGCAGATTACTCTCACCTTTTCATAGGTTTGTTTCCCTTGTCTTGGTTAGTCTTTATGTATATAAAACTTTTAAATAAAAAAGAAGTATATATTGAAAAGTATAAAAATCTATTTAAACATAATTTTTTTTTGGTTGGAATAGAAACAATTAAAATAAAGAGATGGCTATGTAGTACACTTTGAAATCAGGAATTGTGATGCCTCTTGCATGGTTCTTATTGCGGAGAATTGCTTTGGTTATTCTGTATATTTTGTGCCCTCCATATAAAATGTATGACTGATTTTTCTAGTTCTATGTAGAATGACATTGGTATTTTATTAGGAATTGCATTGATTCTGTAAATCCCTTTTGGTGAATACTTTTATGATATTTATTCTGCCTATCCAAGAGCAAGGTCTTCTTCAATTTCTTTCTTAGTGTTTTATAATTTTCATTGTAGAGGTCTTTTACCTCTCTGGTTGGGTTTATTTCTAGGTATTTTATTGGTTTTGAGGTTACTGTGAATGGAATTGTTTTCTGTATTTTTATCTCCATAAATTCATGGTTGGCAAATAGAAAAGCTACTAATTTCTTTAGGCTGATTTTGTATCCTGCTATTTTGCTGAATTGGTTAATCAACTCCAGTAGACTTCAGTTGAGTGTTTTGGGTCTTCTAGATTTAGGATTATGTCATCTAAAAATAATATAATTTTAATTCTTCTTTTCTTCTTTGAATTTCTTTGGTATTCTTCTCTTGTCCTATTGCTCTGATAAGAGTCTCAATGACTATATTGAAAAAGAGTGGTGATAGTAAACATCTTTGTCTTGTTCCTGATTTTAGAAGGAATTCTTACAGTTTTTCCCCATTCAATATGATGCTGCCTTTGGGTTTATTGTATTATTACCTTAATGACGTTGATATATGTTCCTTCTATTTCAATTTTCTTCAGTTTTTTTAAAACATAAAATGGTACTGGATTTCATCAAGTGCATTTTCGGCATCAATTGATATGATCCTGTGATTTTTGTTCCCACTTCTATTTATATGGTGAATAACATGTATTGATTTGCATGTGTTGAGCCAGCCTTGCTTTCTTGGGATGAAATCAACTTGGTTGTGGTGAACAATTTTCTTGATATGGTTTTGAATGCACACAGCTAGTATTTTTTTTAGAATTTTTGCATCTATGTTTATCAATGATACTTGTCTGTAATTTTCTTTTGTTAAGGTATCTTTATTTGGTTTTGGTATTAATATGAAACTGGTATCATAGAAGAAGTTTGGAAGAATTCCATCTCTTTTGGTTTTACAGAACAATTTGTGAAGTAGTGAGTTTAGCTCTTCTCTAAAAGTGTTGTAGAATTCAGCTGGAAACTCTTCTGGGCCTGGGCTTTCTTAATGGAAGAATTTTTATTACTGTTTCTATTTCTTTGTTTGATATTGGTCAGTTACGTTTTCTATTTCCTCTTGGTTCAATTTAGGTAGGTTATGTATGCTTAGAAATCTGTTAAGTTTTTTGATGTTTACCAGTTTATTGGAGTATAGTAATTAAAACAGTATGACATTAGCACCAAAACAGGCACAAAGACCAATGAAACAGAAAATAAGTTACAGAAACAAATCTACACACTTACAGTCAATTTATCTTCAACAAAGGGGCCAAATACATATGCTGGAGAAAAGACAGCCTTTTCAACAAATGGTATTGGGAAAACTTGCTATACATTTATAGAAAAATGGAACTAAATCCTTCCCTTTCACCCTGGACAGGAATCAACCCAAGATGTAGCAAAGATCTGAAAGACCAGACTGTGAATTAGGGTCTAACTTTAGAGGAGGGCATAGGTTAAACATTCTAACATATAAGCACAGGTAGTAACTTCCTCAGCAAGCCCTTCAAAGCTCAGAAAACTAAAACAAAAATTAACAAATGGGATGTCATCAAACTAAAAAGGTTTTGCTCATCAAAAGAAATCATCAAGAGTGTAAGGAGAAATCCTACAGAATGGGAGAAGATCCTTACCAGATATAACTCTGATAGGGAGCTAATATCCAGAATATACAAAAAGCTCAAAAGACTCTACACTAGCAAAACAAATAAGTAAATCAAGAAATAGGCAACTGAATTGAATAGACACTTCAGAAAAGAGATACAAATGGCTAAAGATACATGAAAAAATGTCCAACATCATTACCAATCAGGAAGATGCAAATCAAAAATTCACTGAGATTCCATCTAAACCCAATCAGAATGTCAAGCATAAAGAAGGTAAATAACAATAAAATGTTGGCAAGGATTTGGAGAAATAAAAACTCTTCTACACTATTGGTGGGTGTGCAACTAGTTCAGCCACTATGGTGATCAGTATGGAGATTCCTTAGAAAATTTGGAATGGATCCACCATATAATCCAGGTATACCACTACTGGGTATCTTTTCAAAGGGTTTGAAACCAGAGTACTACAGTAATATATGCATACCCATGTTCATAGTAGTACAATTCACAATAGCCAAATTATGGAACCAAACTAGGTGTCAATCAACAGATAAATGGATTACAAAATTATGTGAAATACACACAATGAAATTTTACTCAGCCATAAAGAAGAATAAAATTATGTCATTTGTGAAAGGATGGAAGGATCTGGAGAACATTATGTTAAGTAGATTAGCCAAGCACAGAGTCATATTTTTTTCTCTAATATGCCTTAGCTAGAAAGTATTTGGGATATAAGAAGGACTCCAGATAATAGAGGAGAGCCTCAATGGAGCAAGGAAAGAAGAGTAATGGAGGAGATAGGTTAATTAATGGAAATACTGCTATCAACTATGTGTATACAGGTGAATATATTTCTAGATCATAGGAACACTTGTAGATGACTATGAAGATTGGTCCTTATGATTGATTGCAGTGGGGGGACTATTAAATAATGTTAGAGTGATAACAAGCATCAATTTGTTTGCTTTTGCTTGCTTTTTTTGCTATTTAAAAATATTATGACTGGTTGGGTGTGGTGATAAAGACCTATAATCCCAGTACTTGGGACATTTGCTGCCAGCTTTAGCAATTTATCAAGGCTTTCACTATCTTAGTGAAAATCTTTTTTAAAGTAAAATAGTACTAGGGGCATAGCGCAAAGGTAGACTATCCCTGGATTAAATTCCTAGTACCAAAGTAAAAAGAATATTCTGATTGCATTTTGAAATGTGGATTTAAAACTGAAGACGAAGAAGCCTGTGAAGAAGCTACTATAGTTAATATGGAGGCAAAACACTAGGTTTTAAGATAAGCAGAAAGGATGGTGTTCATAAAACTGGGCAAAAACACGAAGTTACAAGATAGGCAGAAAGGATGGTGTCAACTGAGGCAAGAGCATGTATTATGTAGGAAATATGAATTGGAAACAGGTTTTACAGCATTATTTAAACAAAATATGGTGTCTGTGGAAAACATTAATTTGAAGTACCTATCATAAAGTCTTTACAATAGGCAATAAAATTGCAGATTCTAACCCACAATAGAAATGGTTCAGTTAGAGACCCCTGGAGAAACCAGACCCAGTAAGACGCTGGGTTCTGGGCAGGGGTCGCGGGCTGGGCACGCCAGATGGGGCCCGGGTCGCGGGACTCTGGGCCCCAGACCGAACTGCGCATAGCACGCCAGACCCCTGGAGAAACCAGGCCAAGTAAGACGCTGGGTTCTGGGCTGGGGTCGCGGGCTGGGCACGCCTAATGGGGCCCGGGTCGCGGGACTCTGGGCCCCTGCCGAACTGCGCGTAGCATGCCAGATCCCTGGAGAAACCAGGCCCAGTAAGACGCTGGGTTCTGGGCAGGGGTCGCGCGCGGCGCACAAAAGCCGGGGCCTGGGTCGCGGGACCCTGGGCCCCGGGCCGAACTGCGCGTAGCACGCCAGACCCCTGGAGAAACCAGGCCCAGTAAGATGCTGGGTTCTGGGCGGGGGTCGCGGGCAGGGCACGCCTAATGGGGCCCGGGTCGCGGGACTCTGGGCCCCTGCCGAACTGCGCGTAGCACGCCAGACCCCTGGAGAAACCGGACCCAGTAAGATGCTGGGTTCTGGGCGGGGGTCGCGGGCTGGGCACGCCAGATGGGGCCCGGGTCGCGGGACTCTGGGCCCCTGCCGAACTGCGCGTAGCACGCCAGACCCCTGGAGAAACCAGACCCAGTAAGACGCTGGGTTCTGGGCAAGGGTCGCGGGCTGGGCACACCAGATGGGGCCCGGGTCGCGGGACTCTGGGCCCCAGGCCGAACTGCGAGTAGCACGCCAGACCC
The DNA here is from genome assembly GCF_963383645.1 of Muscardinus avellanarius. Taxonomy (NCBI): domain Eukaryota; kingdom Metazoa; phylum Chordata; class Mammalia; order Rodentia; family Gliridae; genus Muscardinus; species Muscardinus avellanarius. The sequence goes on from NC_137800.1 coordinate 45,009,217, forward strand.
CTGGAGAAACAAGGCCCAGTAAGACGCTGGGTTCTGGGCGGGGGTCTAGCACAGGGCACGCCAGCTGGGGCCCGGATCGCGGGACTCTGGGTCCCGGCCGAACTGCGAGTAGCACGCCAGACCCCTGGAGAAACCGGGCCCAGAACAGAAAAAGATAAAGAAAAATATCGGAGAGGTGGTAAGAAAGCCGTTATGGATGCCAGGACACTGGAGATGCAGACAAAACTTATCTAAATGCACTGGAACTTATGGAAAAATTCGCCGTGAAAGAGGACTGCTATTTCTCTATATTGTTAAGAATCTCAGACATCACATATAAGGAGAGAGTTTAGCGGAGACCAAGGAGAAATGCGGTGTTGAAAGAGTTCTTCGCAATGGTGGTAGAGACTTGTATTCAGGAGAAGCAGAAACCGGATCTTACCAACTTTATTTTTTTGGAGAAATTACACCAAATGTCGAATGCTACCATCACGCATGCTTAGGAACACTGGACAACATTCAGAGTGGAAAAAGAGCCTGGGAAGGATTTGAAACGGTGGAGGCAGTGGCAATGCCAGTGGCCAATATTCGGGGGAGGCAGAGATCTGATACATTACAACTGGAACCTTTGAAATACTAACCACAGAGACAGTGATCGGAACCTGCTGAGGGGTTAGGCGGGCGCCGGGGCCAGTGGCCGACATTGGAGCTTGCTGTGAGGCAGGGCCACTACTGAGGCCTCCGTGGCGGGATTGTAACCTGCAGAGGGGTTAGACCGATGCTGGGGCCAGCGAGGCCGGCATTGGAGCCTGCCATGATGCAAGGCTTGTGCTAGGGCCTCCGAGGTCGGGTCCGGAACATGCTGAGGGGTTAGGCCGATGCTGGGGTCAGCGAGGCCGGCATCGGAGCCTGCCGTGAGGCAAGGCCAGTGTTGGGGCCCCCGAGGATGGGACCGGAGCCTGCTGAGGGGTTAGGCCGGTGCTGGGGCCAGCGAGGCTGGCATCAGAGCCTGCCATGAGGCAAGGCCGGTACTTGGGCCTCCGAGGCCAGGATTAGAGCCTGCCGAGGGGTTAGGCCGGTGCTGGGGCCTCCGAGGCCAGGATAAGAGCCTGCTGAGGGGTTAGGCCGGTGCTGGGGCCAGCGAGGCCGGCATCGGAGCCTGCCTTGAGGCATGACCAGTGCTGGGGCCTCCGAGGCCGGGATCGGAGCCTGCCGAGGGGTTAGGACGCTGCTGGGGCCAGCGAGGCCGGCATCGGAGCCTGCCTTGAGGCAAGGCCGGTACTGGGGCCTCTGAGGCCGGGATCGGAGTCTGCCGAGGGGTTAGGCCGCTGCTGGGGCCAGTGAGGCCGGCATCGGAGCCTGCCGTGAGGCAAGGCCGGTACTGGGGCCTCCGAGGCCAGGATAAGAGCCTGCTGAGGGGTTAGGCCGGTGCTGGGGCCAGCGAGGCCGGCATCGGAGCCTGCCTTGAGGCAAGGCCGGTACTGGGGCCTCGAGGCCAGGATAAGAGCCTGCCGAGGGGTTAGGCCGGTGCTGGGGCCAGCGAGGCCGACATCGGAGCCTGCCGTGAGGCACGGCCGGTACTGGGGCCTCCGAGGCCAGGATAAGAGCTTGCCGAGGGGTTAGGCCGGTGCTGGGGCAAACGAGGCCGGCAGCAGAGCCTGCCGTGAGGCATGACCAGTGCTGGGGCCTCCGAGGCCGGGATCGGAGCATGCCGAGGGGTTAGGCCGGTGCTGGGGCCAGCGAGGCCGGCATCGGAGCCTGCCGTGAGGCAAGGCCGGTACTGGGGCCTCCGAGGCCAGGATAAGAGCCTGCCAAGGGGCTAGGCCGGTGCTGGGGCCAGCGAGGCCGGCATCGGAGCCTGCCTTGAGGCATGACCAGTGCTGGGGCCTCCGAGGCTGGGATCGGAGCCTGCCGAGGGGTTAGGCCGCTGCTGGGGCCAGCGAGGCCGGCATCGGAGCCTGCCGTGAGGCAAGGCCGGTACTGGGGCCTCCGAGGCCTGGATAAGAGCCTGCCGAGGGGTTAGGCCAGTGCTGGGGCCAGTGAGGCCGGCATCGGAGCCTGCCTTGAGGCAAGGCCGGTACTGGGGCCTCTAGGCCAGGATAAGAGCCTGCTGAGGGGTTAGGCCGGTGCTGGGGCCAGCGAGGCCGGCATCGGAGCCTGCCGTGAGGCAAGGCCGGTACTGGGGCCTCCGAGGCCAGGATAAGAGCTTGCCGAGGGGTTAGGCCGGTGCTGGGGCCAACGAGGCAGGCAGCGGAGCCTGCCGTGAGGCATGACCAGTGCTGGGGCCTCCGAGGCCGGGATCGGAGCATGCCGAGGGGTTAGGCCGGTGCTGGGGCCAGCGAGGCCGGCATCGGAGCCTGCCGTGAGGCAAGGCCGGTACTGGGGCCTCCGAGGCCAGGATAAGAGCCTGCCAAGGGGCTAGGCCGGTGCTGGGGCCAGCGAGGCCGGCATCGGAGTCTGCCTTGAGGCATGACCAGTGCTGGGGCATCCGAGGCTGGGATCGGAGCCTGCCGAGGGGTTAGGCCGCTGCTGGGGCCAGCGAGGCCGGCATCGAAGCCTGCCGTGAGGCAAGGCCGGTACTGGGGCCTCCGAGGCCTGGATAAGAGCCTGCCGAGGGGTTAGGCCAGTGCTGGGGCCAGTGAGGCCGGCATCGGAGCCTGCCTTGAGGCAAGGCCGGTACTGGGGCCTCTAGGCCAGGATAAGAGCCTGCTGAGGGGTTAGGCCGGTGCTGGGGCCAGCGAGGCCGGCATCGGAGCCTGCCGTGAGGCAAGGCCGGTACTGGGGCCTCCGAGGCCAGGATAAGAGCTTGCCGAGGGGTTAGGCCGGTGCTGGGGCCAACGAGGCCGGCAGCGGAGCCTGCCGTGAGGCATGACCAGTGCTGGGGCCTCCGAGGCCAGGATCGGAGCATGCCGAGGGGTTAGGCCGGTGCTGGGGCCAGCGAGGCCGGCATCGGAGCCTGCCGTGAGGCAAGGCCAGTACTGGGGCCTCCGAGGCCAGGATAAGAGCCTGCCAAGGGGTTAGGCCGGTGCTGGGGCCAGTGAGGCCGGCATCGGAGCCTGCCTTGAGGCATGACCAGTGCTGGGGCCTCCGAGGCCGGGATCGGAGCCTGCCGAGGGGTTAGGCCGCTGCTGGGGCCAGCGAGGCCAGCATCGGAGCCTGCCGTGAGGCAAGGCCGGTACTGGGGCCTCCGAGGCCAGGACAAGAGCCTGCCGAGGGGTTAGGCCGGTGCTGGGGCCAGCGAGGCCGGCATCGGAGCCTGCCATGAGGCAAGGCCAGTACTGGGGCCTCCGAGGCCAGGATAAGAGCTTGCCGAGGGGTTAGGCCGGTGCTGGGGCCAACGAGGCCGGCATTGGAGCCTGCCGTGAGGCATGACCAGTGCTGGGGCCTCCGAGGCCGGGATCGGAGCATGCCGAGGGGTTAGGCCGGTGCTGGGGCCAGCGAGGCCGGCATCGGAGCCTGCCGTGAGGCAAGGCCAGTACCGGGGCCTCCGAGGCCAGGATAAGAGCCTGCCAAGGGGTTAGGCCGGTGCTGGGGCCAGCGAGGCCGGCATCGGAGCCTGCCTTGAGGCAAGGCCGGTACTGGGGCCTCGAGGCCAGGATAAGAGCCTGCCGAGGGGTTAGGTCGGTGCTGGGGCCAGCGAGGCCGGCATCGGAGCCTGCCGTGAGGCAAGGCCGGTACTGGGGCCTCCGAGGCCAGGATAAGAGCTTGCCGAGGGGTTAGGCCGGTGCTGGGGCCAACGAGGCCGGCAGCGGAGCCTGCCGTGAGGCATGACCAGTGCTGGGGCCTCCGAGGCCGGGATCGGAGCATGCCGAGGGGTTAGGCCGGTGCTGGGGCCAGCGAGGCCGGCATCGGAGCCTGCCGTGAGGCAAGGCCGGTACTGGGGCCTCCGAGGCCAGGATAAGAGCCTGCCAAGGGGTTAGGCCGGTGCTGGGGCCAGCGAGGCCGGCATCGGAGCCTGCCGTGAGGCAAGGCCAGTACTGGGGCCTCCGAGGCCAGGATAAGAGCCTGCCAAGGGGTTAGGCCGGTGCTGGGGCCAGCGAGGCCGGCATCGGAGCCTTCCTTGAGGCATGACCAGTGCTGGGGCCTCCGAGGCCGGGATCGGAGCCTGCCGAGGGGTTAGGCCGCTGCTGGGGCCAGCGAGGCCGGCATCGGAGCCTGCCTTGAGGCAAGGCCGGTACTGGGGCCTCCGAGGCCAGGACAAGAGCCTGCCGAGGGGTTAGGCCGGTGCTGGGGCCAGCGAGGCCGGCATCGGAGCCTGCCGTGAGGCAAGGCCAGTACTGGGGCCTCCGAGGCCAGGATAAGAGCCTGCCAAGGGGTTAGGCCGGTGCTGGGGCCAGCGAGGCCGGCATCGGAGCCTTCCTTGAGGCATGACCAGTGCTGGGGCCTCCGAGGCCGGGATCGGAGCCTGCCGAGGGGTTAGGCCGCTGCTGGGGCCAGCGAGGCCGGCATCGGAGCCTGCCTTGAGGCAAGGCCGGTACTGGGGCCTCCGAGGCCAGGATAAGAGCCTGCCAAGGGGTTAGGCCGGTGCTGGGGCCAGCGAGGCCGGCATCGGAGCCTGCCTTGAGGCATGACCAGTGCTGGGGCCTCCGAGGCTGGGATCGGAGCCTGCCGAGGGGTTAGGCCGCTGCTGGGGCCAGCGAGGCCGGCATCGGAGCCTGCCGTGAGGCAAGGCCGGTACTGGGGCCTCTGAGGCCAGTTTAAGAGCCTGTCAAGGGGTTAGGCCGGTGCTGGGGCCAGTGAGGCCGGCATCGGAGCCTGCCGTGAGGCATTACCAGTGTTGGGGCCTCCGAGGCCGGGATTGGAATCCTGCCAAGGGGTTAGACCGGTGCAGGGGCCAATGGCCAGCATCGGAGCCTGGCGTGAGGCAAGTTCACTCCTGCGGCCTCCAAGGTTGGGACCAAAGCCAGCTTAGGGGTTTGACCGGTTCAGGGGCCAGCGAGACCAGAACTGGGTCCTCCCATGAGGCAAGGCCGCTGCGTGAGCCAGCGAGGTCTGGATCAGTCCACTGAGTAGCCAGGCCACTACTGGGACCATCAAGAGTGGGATTGGTACTTGCAACGCAGCATGCACAGAGAAATATCGCAGAAAATATAAATCAGACGCTTCTCTTAATCAGCAATAACTAGGAGGAAAAGGGCAACAGGAAGAGGTTGAGCTATAGAAAGGGCCCTATAGTGAAGCAACTAATGTGATCAATCAGAGGGTAGGTAATACTGGAGGACGGAGCCTCTTTAAAATGCAGGAGGTACATAAACAAATATATCAAAGTAAATCACCAAAGAAGTGTGGGATGGAGGGAGGGGGAGGGAATGGGACGGTGGCTGGAGGAGGGCTAATTGGATGATGTGTGCTTGTATATCCTCTCAAGTCTTGTACTCCAATGTGATTGATATATGACTACAATGCACCAATTTAAAAAATAAATTAATTAAAAAAAAAAAAAAAAAAAAAAAAAAAAAAAAAAGAAATGGTTCAGTTAAATCAACCTATATGTGCACTGCTCTATGATCAGCATAGTAACAAAGTTTAATGTGGGAATGGATATAATAAGGAGTATTCTTTCTGGCCATGTCTCCCTCAAGAGGTCAACAGTCCACTGACTTCTACTGTCTCCATTTCTTTGGCAATATCAATCTCTCTGTGTCATTAGGTAACTCAATCTCTATGCTCACTTCCTGCATTGCAACACTTATATTTTGGTTTTGTCAACTGTGGGAGCTTTCTTTCTAACCCTAACCCATGACCCCAACTGATATGGCACAAGTATTTCAGTAATGTTTTTAAAAAGACTCTAGTTTTTGCCGGGCATGATGGCACACTCTTGTAATTCCAGCATTTGGGAAGCTGAGACAGGAGGATTTCAGTCACCAGCCTCAGCTAGTTAGTGAGGCCCTTTGCAACTCAGTAAGACCCTGTTTCAAAATAAAGAATAAAAAATAGGCTGGGAGTGTAGCTCTGAGGTAGAATGCCCCTGGCTTCCATCCCCAGTACTGAAAAAAAAAAAGACTCTGGTTTTCAAATAGTCATGTTCATGTTCAGTAGTTTGTTTAAACAGGATAATAATTAGAGAGAGGGCACTGGATTTTGATAGTATGAAAAGTTGGATGCCCTTGACAAAAGATTAAGCTAGAATCCCTTTGGTGGTGCTTTAGGAAAGTGATAACCATTTGATGTAGCCAGATGATGATTTAATGCATTTCTAATGTATTTAACTGGGATGAAACCAATCTTACTACTTTAGTAAAACTCTTCCATCTTCTAGTTTGCCTGTCTTAGGAAAATCTTAGCAAAGATAAAACATTTTTTCCTCTGAAAAGGTTTGATATTATAACAAGTTAATTTGATGAAGGCTGAGTTGATGCTTTTAGTGGAGATCACTTACCCATATCACATATCTTTGAATCACATGAGCCTGTGATTTGCTAAACTAGCTGATGGTAATAGTGTCCCTTGCCTATATTGGATACAGGCTACATCAAACCCAGCTTCCTTTGATGACTTTTAAAATATTTTCATAATCTGGCCCCACACAGAGGCAGCCTTACTATGAAGCTTAATATTCAGAGTCTTTCACTTGTACAAGTATTTTCTAAGATCCTAGGAAGTGATCTAGAATAGTGTTCACATATTTTACATGAAATTGGCAAAATTAGGCTCCCTATCATTTCTACCCCTACTTCCTGTTTGTTTTTCTTACCTGTTTCAGGTGTTGTTGGAATGATTGCAGGACTGACTCACCTAGCTTCATGACAGAAAGTACAGAGCCCCTGCATTTGCAGATTCCCTACAGTGTCTGCAACCCAAATATAAGTGCAGTGGGAGGGGGAGGGTATTGGGTGGAAATTGGGGAAGGGCTTAAAATGTGCATGAATATCTCTATCATCTTGTACCCCATTAAGATGTATAACAATAATGCACTAATAAAAATAAAACATAGCCAGGCATAGTGGTGCAGGCTTGTAATCCCCGTGCTTTGGAGGCGGAGACAGGAGGATCGCACAGGTTTGAAGCCAGCTGCACTGGCTTAAGAGATCCTGTTCCCAAAAATATAAAAGTATAAAATGGTCTGGGAGTGTAGCCCGGAGGGAGAAGGGCTTCCAGGAACCCCAGTACCACCAATAAATAAATAAATAAATAAATAAATAAATAAATAAATATTAAAAATAAAACATAAATAACAGAAGCAAAAATAAAAAATACATAAAGAAGAACTTTTTTATGGTAGTGAGGACTGAACCCAGTAGCATTCTACTTCCAAACTATACCCCCAGTGCTTTTTATTTTTTGTTCTGAAATAGGATCTTGCTAGGTTGCTGAAAGTCTAAGTCGTCAAGGTTAGTCTCAAACCTCTCTCCCAAGTACTGAGATTGCAGGCACGCACCACCACACCCATCAAAAAAAATTTTGTAAAGAATTGCACAGTAAAACTGTAAGAAGAGTGCTAGGTGTGGTGGCTCACACTTGCAATCCCAGCGTTCAGGAGGCTGAGACAGGAGAATGGTGGTTCACAGACAGCCTCTGCTACTACTTAGTGAGGTCCTTTGCAACTCAGTGAGACCCTGCTTCAAAAAATAAAGACTAAAAAATAGGCCTGGGGTGTACCTCAGAGGTAGAATGTTCCTGGGTTCCATTACCAGTACCTTAAAAATAACTGTAAGAAGAGTTATTTCTTAAGAGTTCCTAGTCTAAATAATCAAAATTATAAACCAAAAATTTTATGATAGAGAACAAGTAAAAATTTTCCCTGCTTCTCTTGTACAAAATGATGCTTCAGTCTCCTTGTGTGTGTGGTGAATGTTCCCTGAGCTTCCTGAGCTTTCCTCTATAGCTCTTTAAAAGGTTAAAGAGGGGCTGAAGAATCCCCTACTTCTTCATCTTTTACAGCTTATCAGTTGTCAGACTACCCAGATGCCTTTGCTCATTAAATTTTGACTTTAAAGTCATCGACCCAAATAATCACTTTTGTTAGTAACATATAATAGTAGCAGTATGCTGCCTGGATGGCAGTCCCTACAAGGACATTTCAGTACTTATTCTCCACGCTTTTAAGTGTCCTAATGCTTTTACATGTCCTAATGCTTGAACAGAAAGAACCCCCTGGGGATTCCACAGCTCCCTCACCTTGGTCTCAAGCTACTTATGTAGTTTCCAGAGTAATTAATGGCTATAACTCAGTTACTTTGCTTGACTCCAAGTGAGCTACTTTGCAAGGGAACATAACACCCTGCCTCATTATTGAAGAGGCAAGAAAAAATTTCCAGGACTGGAAAATTTGATCTTACTGATTTTTATTTCTTCCAATTGTCGTGTCCTATTTTCTTAGAAGTCTAGATTTTTATCAGGGCTGTTAACAATGGGCAAGGAATAGAGTTTTGAATTTATTTTCTCTTTTTGAGCCACTTCCTGCCTAGCCATTTTGCTGTATACCTCAGCTCTAGATTAATTTTCTACAATCCCATTGATAAGATATATCCTAGTAATTTGCCATAGGATTTCACCATTTCACACAAAGGTGAGTAAGCAGCCTACTTGGTCTCATGTCCTGAAATGTTCCCCATCTCCTCTTTTTCTAGCCATAATAATAAATATAATCAAATTCTGAGCTATTCTGATTTGTGGATTTGAAATACAATGCTGCTCAATGCAGATATCTGAAAAAAATATGAAAGAATTATTGTCAAATCTGATGCAAACAAAGCATTCATCTTATCCAGTATGAAACTTTACTAATAATGTAAAGAATAAAAGTAATCATTAGGCTCAGAAAAAGCAAGGAGTCTTTGGATCTCTCAACGCAGCCTACAAGATGTGTTCTGAGCCTCTAACAATACATGAACTCTCAGAGTAATGTATGCAGACATGCTCTCTACCCAGAAGGAGGTGCTCCGATCACATTTCTTTTTATAATCACATAGCTACAATAGTTAATGTGACATTTCCCCCGTAATCATATTTCATAAAGGTGTAACTGCCATGTTTGATGACCACAAGTGATCCTACAAAATCAGGGTTTGTCTTTCCAAAAAACATTCCAATGATGGTATCTCTTTTTTTTTAGCAAGTACCATTGGTTTGCCAAGAAATCAGTAATTAGAAGATTTACAAAAATTTTTGATAAGGGCACTGATTTTTCTTTAAAAAGTACCCCCGTGGCCAACGAGGCCAGGATCGGAGCCTGCCATGAGGCAAGGCCGGTACTGGGACCTCCGAGGCCGGGATAAGAGCCTGCTGAAGAGTTAGACCGGTGCTGGGGCCAGCGAGGCCAGCATCGGAGCCTGCCGTGAGGCAAGGCCAGTACTGGGGCCTCCGAGGCCAGGATAAGAGCCTGCCGAAGGGTTAGACCGGTGCTGGGGCCAGCATGGCCGGCATCAGAGCCTGTCGTGAGGCAAGGCTGGTACTAGGGCCTCCGAGGCCAGGATAAGAGCCTGCCGAAGGGTTAGACCGGTGCTGGGGCCAGCGAGGCCAGCATCGGAGCCTGCCATGAGGCAAGGCTGGTACTGGGGCCTCTGAGGCCGGGATTGGAGCCTGCCAAGGGGTTAGGCTGGAGCTGGGGCCAGTGAGGCCGGCATCGGAGCCTGCCATGAGGCAAGGCCGGTGCTGAGGCGTCCGAGGCTGGGATTGGAGCCTGCCTTGAGGAAAGGCCGGTACTGGGGCCTCGAAGGCCAGGATAAGAGCCTGCCGAAGGGTTAGACCGGTGCTGGGGCCAGCATAGCCGGCATCAGAGCCTGTCGTGAGGCAAGGCTGGTACTAGGGCCTCCGAGGCCAGGATAAGAGCCTGCCGAAGGGTTAGACCGGTGCTGGGGCCAGCGAGGCCGGCATCGGAGCCTGCCATGAGGTGAGGCTAGCATCGGAGCCTGCCATGAGGCATGGCCAGTGCTGGGGCCTCCAAGGCCGGGATAAGAGCCTGCCGAGGGGTTAGGCCAGTGCTGGGGCCAGCGAGACCGGCATCGGAGCCTGCCGTGAGGCAAGGCCAGTACTGGGGCCTCCGAGGCCAGGATAACAGCCTGCCGAAGTATTAGACCGGTGCTGGGGCCAATGAGGCCAGCATCGGAGCCTGCCGTGAGGCATGGCCAGTGCTGGGGCCTCCTAGGCCGGGAGCAGAACCTGCCGAGGGGTTAGGCCGGTGCTGGGGCCAACGATGCCGGCAATGGAGCCTGAGCCTGCCGTGAGGCTAGGCCAGTACTGGGGCCTCCGAGGCAGGGATTGGAATCCTGCCAAGGAGTTAAGCCAGTGCAGGGGCCAATGGCCAGCATCAGAGCCTGCCGTGAGGCAAGGCCACTCCTGCGGCCTCCAAGGCCAGGATGGAAACCAGCTGAGGGGTTAGGCCGGTGTAGGGGCCAGCAAGACCAGAACTGGGGCCTCCCATGAGGCAAGGCCGCTGCTTGAGCCAGCGAGGTCTGGATCAGTCCACTGAGTAGCCAGGCCACTACTGGGGCCGTCAAGAGTGGGATCGGTACTTGCAACACAGCATGCCCAGAGAAATATCGCAGAAAATATAAATCAGACACGTCTCTTAATCAGCAATAACTAGGAGGAAAGGGGCAACAGGAAGAGGTTGAGCTATAGAAAGGGCCCTATTGTGAAGCAACTAATGTGACCAATCAGAGGGTATGTAATAGTGGAGGATGGAGCCTCTTTAAAATGCAGGAGGTACATAAACAAATGTATCAGAGTTAATCACCAAAGAAGCATGGGATGGAGGGAGGGGGAGGGAATGGGATGGGGGTTGGAGGAGGGCTAATTGGATGATGTGTGCTTCTATATCCTCTCAAGTCTTGTACTCCAATGTGATTGATATATGACTATAATGCACCAATTTAAAAAATTAATTAATTAATTAAAAAAATAAAAATAAAAAATAAGAAGTACCCCCGATCCTGGAGAAGGGTTAGAATAGATTACAGACCTCCTGATAAACATTTACTTCCCAGTGCCTAAATTTTTATTTGTTTTCTTAGAGTATCTTTTCAAAAAGAGTTACCCCAAAATTATATCTTTCAAGTACTCCCCAAATTGGATCCATCTCTGTCTCTACTATGTGTAAGCACTAAGGGAAGAGTTAAGATACCTGTCCATCATTCTCTCTTGGCTATCTTTTCTGCTGGACTTCATCTGATATCCATGGTCTATTTTACCCTGCACTCCCATGTATCTGTTTAACTCAATCTGAAGACTACTTCCTCTCCAGGGACAAATCCTTTATTGTTTTCAAATTTCAGTTTATTTCTTACTATGATACAAAACTTTAATTTGCCACCTCTTACAAATATTACAAATATATCCTTTTTTGAAATTATGTTTATGTAAACTTTTTTTTTTTTTTTTTTTTTTTAGTGGTACTAGGGTTCTAGGACGCCCTTCTACCTCTGGGCTACACTCCAGACCTATTTTATATATATATTTTTTTTAATTTGGAAACAGGGTCTCTTAAGCCAGCGTGGCTGACTTTGAACCTCCGTGATCCTCCTGTCCCTGCCTCCCAAGTGCAGGGATTACAAGCATGTACGACCACTCCCAGCTATGTAAACTTCTTTTAAATGCCACTAATAATAGCTTTATTTAGTGCCTGCTATTTTCCATAAATGTTCTAGGTAACTTACAGAATTGATAACTGCATCAACCCTACAAAATAGTTATCACTATGCATGTTATAGTTACTTCAACATCATATAATTATCAGGCAAAAGAGAGTTGAAGTCATACTCACTTTTTGTCTGTCTACCTTCAAAATACAGGATTCTTTCACCATTCTATGTGGTATTCACTCAAGGCTGCTTCATGGTGTTTTTTTTTTAATAATGCTTAACATACCTATCCCTATCTATCCCTTTCCTTTCCTATAAAAATAATAAGCATGTTCATGGGAAATTCTATGCAGTGTTAGTTTTAATATCCTCCGTTACACTATTTCCCATCCATACTATGACAATTTAGTAAGATGTGTTGAATATATATATACATAAATGAATAAATTAAATAATAAAGATAAAAGCCACATTTTCTGCTTATTTTTCAATCACAGGGTTGAGAAGATATTATAACTGTTTCTATAAATTCTTGCTGGCTGATGATGTGTTCAGATTGATGTGTGTGTTAGGGTAAAGGATAGACTATAGTAAAGAATCAAAACATACATGGACTTTTAACATTTAGAAGTGGTATGCCTCTTTTGAAGGCCAATGAAATGCTCTAGTCTGCTTTTGATAGAATAAACAAAGAACACATACCAAAAAAATCAGAGAACTTAATAAAGAAATACAGCCTTCCAACAAAGACATTGTTCTATGTAATATTCCAGAAGTGTGGCAGGTCTGTTCTTGGAAAAATCATAACCATTAAGATTGTTCCTTCATCTCTTTTTGTCCCCCCCTTCATCAATCCCGGATAGTATTTGAAGTGTGGTGCCTTTGTGGTAATTAATTGTTTATGAATCATCATTTTGTGCTTTTTTTTTTTTTGGCAACACTATGTTGCCCAGGACCTTAAACAACCCGGGACCAAGCAAGCTTCCTGCCTCAGCCTTCCAAGTAGCTGGGACTACAGGCATGTGCCATGGCACCTGGCTTATGGTTTTGTATTTTAATACAATCTATATTCCATACAAAAACATGGCTTTTTAATTGATTAATAGGGGAAATCACAAATGTTGATTTCAGAGTTCAGGGTCACTATCATATACTAAAAAGAGTTCATGATTATTTAGATATGGTCAAAACATTGTTTCTTCATCTTAAGTTTCATAACATTTTGTGAATAAGACAGATGTTACTTAAAATTCTAATTGTCGGTCCAGAAACTGAGACTTTCATAGTTCAAATGTTACAATATTCACTAAAAATTCTGAAAAAATATATACAAATATATGTTGTGTACACCTTTTGTGTATAACATCTAGGATAGTTCTGCCACTATATGTCTATATTTCTTTGCCATCAGTGAGCATAGGATCTCATCAGGGAAAGGTAAAGATATAAATGAAATTGGTATACAGTGAATAAAACTAAATGAATGAGGAAATGAAAAATGCATGTTTGTTTTCCTATTGAACATGTATACCCTTATTTATAGAAACCAATAGTTACCTCTGGTGACTATGAAATAAGATTAAATGATCCTTAAATAAAATATGTAAAAATCACATGTATGCATATGGTTAGAAATGTGCTTTTGTACTTCTACATGAATAAAGGTGCGTTTAATATTCTGAAAATAATGTAGAAGTTGTATTTTCTCTCAAGTAAAGCATTGAGCTAATAAACATCTTTTGTCCCATTAAGTTTTCCATGGGCCAAAGATGTTTGTTATCGTCCTTCACAAGGGGAGTTCAGGGTTCCTGCAGAGAATGCCATAAAGTTATACAATCAGCTTCCTACATTAAGAAAAAAGCCAAAGCCCAGGCAAACTGATTTTCTTTCAAACAAATAACATAGAAGTTAGAAATATCAATTCTCTTCACATTTTATTAATGAGTCGCCATCATCTGACCATGGAAGTGACTGGAAAAGGTAGCCATTGATAGGCCCAAACTCAAGTATTACCTGCAGGTTAAGGCATGCTGTGTTAGTCTGTGATAATAGTCAAAACTTAGTTTTCCGTGACTGCTTCAGTCAGCAGCCTCTCTACTATGACACAAGTACCTGATGTCAACAGTTTAGTGGAAGGAAGATTTATTTGGTTGTAGTTCTGGAGATTTCAGACGTTTCAGTGCATGTTGGGCAAGGTAAAGACTGTAGAGCTGAGGACATGGCAGTAGGAAGTAGAGAGCACAAACAGAAAGATTCTGTTCTTATATCATGGAGGCCAAAATCAAAGAAAGAGAGAGAGGAGTAGGGATTAAATAACCGCCAAGGCCACGCTCCCAGGGACCCCTCCTCAGCAACTAAGCATTGCCTCCAACATGGCTGCCTTGTTTATAGCATGAGGTCAGGGGTACATCCTAATTCCATTGTAATAGTGGCTTAAAAAACAAAGTGTTATTATTTACCCAATCACCATGTTTATTTTAAGTCAGATGGAAGTTCTGCTCAACATTTTTTCTTTGACTTTACATGAAACCCTGGCTACTACCTACATCTCTGCCAGATGCTGTGACAGAAGAAAACATATATATAACTAAGGGTCCTGCATGTCATGTATAGCATAGCCCAATGGTGGCATATATCACTTTCATAAAAATTCATTGGCTAAGATATCCATCAACAGATGAATGGATTATAAAACTGTGGGATATGTACACAATGGAATTTTACTCAGCCATAAAGAAAAACACAATTAAATCATTTACAGAGAAATTGATGTAACTGGAGGACATTATGCTAAGTGAGATTAGGCAGTCACAAAAAAGAAGAAATTCGATGCTTTTCCTAATATGCGAAACCTAGGGAGAAATGGGTAACAGGAGGGACTCTAGATGAAGAAGGAGACCCTATAGAGGAGCAAATAAGGTGACCTAACTGAGGGGATGGGAGGAGGAAGAGGGAAACTCTCTAAAGCACATTATATAATTAAACAAACATATCAAAGTTGATCACTAAGCAAAGCATGGAAAAAGAGGAATAGGGAAGGAATAGAGAGGGTATTGGGTAAGGGATAATTGGGTGATATATGTATGTATGTCTCCACCATCTTGCATCCCATTAAGATGTATGACTACAATACACCAATAAAAAATTATTTTAAAAATTCCATATTACCCACAATTTTAAAAAAAGGATGTAAACTGGAAGCCAAATTCATTCTGGCAGTAAATATATAATTGCCAATTCCACATCCCAAATAGAAAGAGTCAATGGCATTTAGATGAGAATGGACTGGTTTCCAGAGTTTACAGATGAGGCTCAAAAGGCACTCTATTGTTGAGGAACACCAAATACTAAACAGAGCAGAAACATAGATGAAGAAGGAGATACTATAGATGAGCAAATAAGGTAACCTAATTGAGGGTGATAGGAGGGCGGAAGAGGGAAATTCCCTACTGTACATGATGTACATTAACAAACTTATCAAAGTCAATCACTAAGCCAGACATGAGAAGGGGGAAATGGGGTGGGAATTGGGTAAGGGCTAATTGGATGATGTATGCATGTATTCCTCTACCATGTACTCCATTAAGATGTATGACTATGATGTATGAATAAAAAATTTAAAAAATTAAAAAGAACTGTCCAGAACTTTTGATTAGAAAGTATCAATCAACAAGAGACTTAAAAACCCAATTTGTAGCCAGAATACAGAGGTAAGATGCCAATATTCAGTTACCAGTAATAAAGATTACTGCACTCTAGAAACTGTAAAAGATGGATCTAAATGGGATTCATCACTAGCCAAGAGGTCTAAAGACTTATCAGTGTGGAAAAATTCTCTCCAATACCAAAACACATTGTTTGGATGGAATTTAAATCAGGCTCAAATCCGAAGGTCTGCATTTATTGATCTAAATTAATCTGTATAATATTATCCATCTGATCACAGTGGTTGACTGAGAAATAGAAATGTCACAAAGATTAGTCTAATCAGCATGACATCTAGATTTTTTATTTCAAAGACAAGGAAGATGCTGCCTTTACTTCCTTTTCCTCGGCATTTGAGTGAAGATATTCCCACGCAAAAAATTGGCTGGCTTAAAGAAAGCAGTGCCCCAAGGAAAAGTGTTGTCTCTGGCCAAAGTACTCCCCCACTCTTAGATATTCTTTCATAACTATTATTCTTTTGGTAATTATTCTTTTAACTTCCCACACGAATTGCTCCGGTGATGTAAGATAAGGACTGTGAGAGAAACTGAGTCCGTGGAAAATAAATTTTCTAGTAATTTGTCTAAGCCTCTAAACACCCTCAGCTTTGCTCAAATGGTAATAAAATCTAGTCAGAATTCAGATGCTGTGGCTACAGCAATTATAAGTGCAGAATTCCTTTCTATCTCTGACCTTCATTCTAATCATTAACCTATAGTAAAAGCGTTAGGAGTCAGCTGAAGTCATTAGCCCTAAAAACTTGCAAGGAGGCAACCAGTGCCTCTGTTTACCCCCTCTCCTTGTGATCCAGCATAGATACAGAGAAGATAAACTTTATGTGTGACTTCAAAGCAGCCTAGTTGATGAGCAGCCAATACTGCCCAATACAATAGAGCCTAAAGGCTAGGAAGATTCTTGACCTTTGCACCCAGTATGTGTGCTGCCCAGACAGGGAGGCACCACGTGGTTAAGAAATGAATATGTCAGAACAAAGGACAGATATAATAAATGTGCAAGTATGAAGAAAGGAAATACTGTAAGAGTAAGAAAGCATTTTTTTGTATAAAGAGGAGCTTATCCTAAGATTGTCCCAAATGGGAAAGAGAGAATCAGGATAATCAGAAAAGAAAAGGAAGTTGTAAAGGGTTTGTGATAGAAAAATGGATTATTAAAAGAGGAATAGGCTTCTAATAAGTCTATCATTTGAGGAAAAGTGCTCAGCAGCTAGAGAAATACATCTGACAACTAAATCTAAAAACTTCATGTTACTTTTTGGTGTTTATCTACTAAACTGTGTTGTGAGCTTATTTAAGCTTTCAGACTTTGGATGGCAATGCAGACGAAACCCAGGAGACCTCCATCGCAGCCCCTTGGATCGCCACATCTCCCCATGCCATCCATATGGACTAAGCCCTAGGAATGGAAAGTTCCGAAAAGAGTTAAAGGAGATTCCATGAAAGGCAGAATTTTACAAGCCCTGGGCGTGCCTGTACCTTCTGGAATTTGCCCTATGGAGCCCCCTGTCTGCAAGGGCAGGGGGCTCAAGAGCAGGGGACTGGATTTGGTCACAGGATCCAAAGCTAATCTTGAATTCTTGAATGCCGGACTAGTGTCTTTTTACTTTCTTTACATGTCCTTCACTATTGTTTTGTGGTGATTACACTTCTTTTTTTTTTTAATCTCACTGGTGAAGGATATAATTTTTCCTGGGTTCTTGTAATAAAGTGTCAATTGTACAAGAGGCATTTGTCCATGTCAGATTTTTTCCTGGAGAGGAATCTCCACTTTTAGTGCTGTGAACAGGAACTTAAAGGAGTTTATTTCATAAAAAGGGAAAAAAATTGCTGCAGATAAGTGGCTGCAGAACTACAACCAAAACCTTTGCCCACCTTTCTGAGAAACTCGGTCCTGAGCGGACTCAGTGCCCATATTCAGTGCCCAGTTGAGCCAGTCTGCCGCAGGAAGATACAAACTCTCTCTGTGGATAATAAAAACATAGGCAGGGTGAATGTGTGCACCCATTTTTTGTTGTTGTTATTACAAGGGATGGAACTCAGGGAGAGTCTACCTCTGAGCTACACCCCAACCCTTTTTTATTTTGAAACAGCATGTCTTTAAATTGCTGAGGGTCTCACTAAATCAATGAGATTGGCTTAAAACCTGAGATCCTCCTGCCTCAGCCTTACAAGAACTGGGATTACAGGCATGTGACACCATACCTGGCCCACAAACACTTCTTTATAGCTCTTTTATAAAGGCATTCTACTTGGTTGGAGTCTTGTTCAAATAACTTATTATAGAATTACCCATTTAAAACAAATTACCCATACATTCAGGTATAACTTTTTGACATCATTGTACTGCTAGATTAAATCATCTTTGAAGTTTTAGTTTTATAACTTGTGCTGGATAATCTACTATTAACGAAATGGACTCTTAAATAATCATCTTGGCCTATTCAGAAAGCTTGCATGGGTGTAATCATAGAAAAGCAAGGGATTATAATTTAAAATGGAGAAATAGTACTTACAAAAAGCAGCATCAAGATGGCTCTAAGAAGCTGGGTGTGGTGGTGCATGCTTGTAATCCCCGTGCTTGGGAGGTGGAGATGGGAGGATCACGCAGGTTCAAAGCCAGCATGCTGGTTTAAGAGACCCTGTATCCAAATTTTTTTTTTAAGTATAAAATAGGTGTCTGGGAGTGTAGCCCAGAGGTAGAAAGGTTTCCAGGAACCCCAGTACCACAAAGAAAGAAAGAAAGAAAGAAAGAAAGAAATAAAGAAAGAAAGAAAGCTACAAGAAGCTGCCTTAAAAGCAACTGGATGAAAGGAGCCAGTTCCATACTTTTAACCAGTGGCTCTATTGTTGATTTTTGACAAGTTTTCACTTAGAAACTGGAAAAAAATGCAGAAGGCCACAAGCTGTGCAATCAACTTCATACTATAAATAGTTCCCTCTCATTAAAAAAATAAATAAATAAAAACAAAAAAATACAACAGAGCCTACTTACCAGAGACATATTTCTGCAAATAATATCTAGAGGAGGTTGAGGTCATGAAGAAGCAAAGTTTCCCACAGAGAAGCCCAATCTCAGGCTGCAAAGAAGGCCAGGAGAAAAGACCACACCTCAACTAACAGAACTACTGAAAATTTGGGGTAGAGCTTTGAACTTGGAGGCATAATGACATTTGAAAGAGAAGATTAGGTGTTCTGAAAAATTAAACTTAACTTTCAAAACAAGTAAAATTTTCTTTGAAAGTTAAACTGAGATGAGCAGATTGACTTAAATTTCTATGCACCCTTCTTTACCAAAAATCTATGTAACGCAACAAGAACTTTTTTGTTTTTTCCATTGAAAAGTGTTATATTGGTAATGATAGAGCTAAAGACACCCAAAGTGCATATACAGGACTGAAGAGATCCACAATGTAGGTTTCTTTTGTTGTTTCTATTTCTGTTTATTTATTTTTTGGTACTGGGGATTGAACCCAGAGGTGTTCTACTTCCAAGGTACACCCCAAGTCTTATTTCATTTTTATTTTTATTTTATTATTTTCTTTTATTGTGGTACTGGGGATGGAACCCAGGGACATTCTACCTCCAAGCTATACCCCTAGCCCAATTTTTTATTCTTTATTTTGAAACAGGTTGCTAAGACTGGCCTTGTGCCTGCAATCTTCCTGCCTCAGCCTCCAAAGTACTGGAATTACATGCATGAGCCACCACCCGAGGCCATGAGTAAAGAGTCTTAAATTCTATTTCAAATATGCCACTAATTAGCAAAGAGAACCTTGTCTAGGCCATACATGTGAGAGCTTAAGAAAAGATTTCTTCTGACTCTAAGAATCTATGAAGATGAATAATGAATTGAATATATTTAGCAATTACTTTTATAGTAATGTTTTGTCTAATATCTGTGACACTTTGCTAACCTGTAACAATATACTGTTATGTATTTGTATATGGTATTCAAACATTCTATTTGTACAGGGCATTCAAACTTGTAAACTCATTTCCTATATACATTGTAAAAGTTCTATGTGATAAGACTGGCAATTAATATTATGCCCATATCACTGATAAGACAATTTAGATAGAGTAAAGGCAAGGGACTTGCCCAGAGTTGCTGTGCAGACAATAACATATGACTGAACCAAAACTGGAATCCGGGTTTCTATATTATAACTTAGGATGCAAATATATATTTGATTTCAATAAATAACATGTATACTATATATTATATATTACTACATACATTTATTAATTTATGATGCTATGTACAAAGCATTATATATCACTTTGAGATGCTATATATCATAATATAGAGATACATAAATATACATACATACACACACATACACATACACACACACACACACACACACACACACACACACAGGTAGGTTAATACATCTCAAATGCTATATATTGTCCCAAAAGTTCTAAACTTATTTGACTTACTGTCCCTTTAAAAAAAAAAATTACTCAACTCCCTCCTGGAAATCTACCTTCTTTAAGCAAATAAACAGAAAGATGCAGTGACAAATTTACTTTTTGTGTCTATATTTTGTTCCAGTGTCTTCCGGGTTGATGGCATTGCCTACTTTTTTAAATGGAAAGAATGAGTGATGGGATAAGTACCCTGTGATGGTATGAACCAAACTGAAGTCATCCTGGAGAATAAAGAGAGGCTAAAGAGGAAAACAATTTTATTTAGACAGACAAGCTTGCCACACATACCTGCTGACAGTTTCATAAAGGAATAATATAATAGCTCAGATATGACTGAAGTAAACCATAGTCATAAATTATAGTACCTGAACATCAGTGAGTTTAAAAAAAAATACTGCACCAACTAGAGATTGTTCCCCAAGGTCAAGCAGTGCTATGGGACATGGGAGAGTGAGCCCAGAGACAAATGACTCAGACACTGGAGGCACTTCAAGGTGAAGAGCTTCACCTTGGGAGGCACCAGTGGAATCAGCAGGAAAATCACTGGGGCTCACTTTTTTTCTCCAAGACTAGAGTGGAAGCAAACAGTAGGAGCAATGCCTGCAATTGCTAACAATCAAAACAAAACAAAAAACTGAAGAAGGGAGATAAATAAGGAGAGCATAACTGAATTCAGAAATACTTTGAGAGAACTGGAGTCTTGTGAAATAATATAAACTAATAAATAATATAAATTAATATAACTTGGCATGAGTAAATAAATAGGAAATAATAAGACAAGAGATAAAAATAGCTTAACAAGCAAGACACAGCCATGATGAGCAAAACTCACATACTCTCGAGGTTTCTTAGTATTTGAGAATGTAGCATTATACTACACAATTCAGGTCTTGGGTCACTGCCTGAGAGCAGCGGTATTGATTCATCCATATTTAATCCCAGAGATGCAGAATGAAAAAATCATGGCATTGTAATTCTGTTGCATATTTCACATGTTCCTTATTATATTTTTGCCTGATTTTATTTTTTCCTGCTTTCTTCTACTTATGCATTTATATTTTCCTTCATCTCTCTTTTTATGTTTTTATCATCTTTCTCATGCAAAATATTTTTATTTTATAAAAATTTCAGATAATTTCAACCAAAGGAGATTATATACTGTCAAATTTGATGTCTCATTTTATAGGTGATAAGATCGAGACTCAGTACCAACTTTCTATAAATTTAGGACATGGATAATATGGCTACTTTGTTCCTCTCAAGCTCTGAAACTTTAAGAGTCTATGAACATTATTCCACATGTGTGACTGCAACCTAGTTCTCTCAGGAATTAACAATTGGACACTGTCTACAATCTGGAAGTCAAATCTATCTTACAGAGATACTGCATTTATCTCAAATGTCTGTAATATAAGTGCTCTATGTCTATATTTCTTAGCCATAATGAATGCTATTTTTGTATTTCTAATTGGTAAGTGGAATTAACATTTCAACTTGAATTACATATGTTAGATGTAATAGCTTCCACAGTATGTTACTACTTGCTATAACTCCAAAATTTCCTTACAATCTATCATGAGACTTGTTATCACCTCTCTATCTAATTCCCTCTCTGTGCCAAAGCTCTTTCTGCTTTAAAAATATCACATTTTAAATCTCTTAATGAGGCAGAGGATAGAAACTGCTGAAGATGGCTTGAACAGTAATAGAAATTCAAAAGCACAATGAGAATTGGCACTCTGGTTATCCCTATTATCAGCAGTACTTGCCTCTACCCCCATGAAAAAGCATATTGGGTGATAGTACAAAAATAATCTCAATAGGCAGATTTATAGAATAACAGGCAAGAAGGTGTGTTTGGGCATTGCTTGAAATCTCAGTAAAGAACTGGCTTAGTTACTGATTTTGTTTGTCCTCAATCCTCTCCTCTTTCAAGATCTATTGAAGTGATGCTATATGTGGCCAGATATAAACTCCCATGCTCAATAAGAGACCAATATTCATGAACTGAGCCAGAGAAAGTATGCTACTTCTAAGAAGGCGCCCAATACTTACCTCATGTAGTCATAGAAATCTTACATAGACAAACCTTGATATTTTTAAAGGAAAGCTAAAAATATAAATTTTATACATAATATTAGATTTTAAAACTTTGATAATCTATTTAAATTTTATTTTTAAAATATTATAATAAGATATTAAATTTTATTTTTAATAAACACACACACACACACACACACACACACACACACACACACACGGCATCAAGGCATCTGTGGCCCATACCAGCTAGCTGGAAATCTGTGTCTTGATTCAAACTTCAGCATGTAATATAAAATTACAAACTTTCCAAGCCAGAATATGTAAAGAGAATTATTTACTTTAAATTTTTTTATTTATTTTTAAATTTTTTTTCTTATTAGTGCATTGTATTTATACATCATAATGGGGGTAAAACTTGTGTAGACATAGATGTACACATCACCCATCCAGTATTGCTGGATCAAATGGTAGATTTGTTCCTATTCTTCTGAGGATTCTCCATACTGTTTTCCAAAGTGGTTGCAATTTGCTATCACACCAACGGTGTTTTAGAGTTCCCACTTCTCCACATCCTCACCATCATTTGTTGTTGTTTGTGTTTTGAATGACTGTCATTCTAGTTGGAGTTAGGTGAAATCTCAGGGTAGTTTTGATTTGCATCTCTCTGATTGCCAATGATGTTGAGCATTTTATGATGCATTTATTGGCCATTTGAATTCCTCCTTTCATGAAGTGTCTATTTAGTTCACTTGCCCATTTTTTGATTGGATGATTTGTTTTTTTTAGTGTGGAGTTTCTTGAGTTCTCTGTATATTCTAGATATTAGTCCTCTATCAGAGGTGTAGGTGGCAAAAATCTTTTCCCATTCTGTTGGCTCTCGATTGAGGTTCTTGACAATTTTCTTTGCTGAACAGAAGCTCTTCAGTTTCATGCAGCCCCATGTATTGATTCCCTTTTAGTTTGTTGTGCTTTCGGGGTCTTTTTGAGAAAGTGTTTATCTGTGCCTATGTGTTGCAGTGTTGGCCCTCTTCAAGGAGTCTCAAGGTCTCTGGTCTAATTTTCAAGTATTTGATCCATCTTGAATTGACTCTTGTGTAGGGTGAAAAAGTGGGATTAATTTCCAATTATCTGCATATGGTTAACCAGTTTTGCCAACACCATTTGTTGAAGAGGCTCTTTTTTTCCCAATGTATGTTTTTGGCCCCTTTGTCAAAATCAATTGGCTGAAAGTTTGTGGACTTGTTTCTGGGTCTACTATTCTGCTCCATTGGTCTATGTATCTTTTTTTATGCCAGGACCATGCTGTTTTTGTTACAGTGGCTTTGTAATATAAAGTCAGGTATGGTGATTCTTCCCACATGGTTCTTGTTGCTGAGAACTACTTTGGCTATTCTGGGCTTTTTGTTATTCCAAAAAAATGTAAGTACTGATTTTTCTATGCTGTGAGGAATGATCTTGGTAGTTTAGTGGGCATTGTGTTAAATCTGTAGATCACTTTTGGAAGGGTGGCCATTTTAATGATATTTATTCTGCCTATCCATGAACATGGAAGATCTTTCCATCTCCTAAGAACTTCTTCAATTTCTTTTTTCATTCTTTTATAATTTTCGTTGTAGAGATCTTTTACCTCCTTGGTTAAGTTTATTCCTAAGTATTTTATTTTTTTGTGGGTGATCTTGAGTGGAAGTGTTTTCTCAATTCCTTTTTCAGTGGATTTGTGACTGGTGTACAGAAATGCTTCTGATTTTTTAAGATTGATTTTGTATCCAGACACTTTGCTGAATTTGTTGATCAGTTCTATAAGCCTTTTGGTTGTGTTTGTTGGGTTTTCTATAAAAAGGTATCATGTCATCTGCAAATAGTAAAAGTTTGAGTTCTTCTTTCCCTATTTGTACTCCTTTGATTTCCTTTTCTTGCCTTATTGCTCTGGCTAGAGTCTCAAGTACTATATTGAAGAGAAGAGGTGATAATGGACATCCTTGTCTTGTTCCAGTTTTTAGGGGGAATTCTTGAAGTTTTTCCCCATTTATATGGGGAAAAATATGGCTGTGGGCATATTGTAGATAGCCTTTATGATGTTGAGATATGTTCCTTCTATTCCAATTCTCTGCTGTGCTTTTATCATAAATGGATGTTAAATTTTATCAAATGCTTTTTCAACATCTATTTAAATGATAATGTGATTTTTGTCTTGTTCTGATGAATTACATGGATTGATTTTTGTATGTTGAACCAGCCTTGCATCCCTTGGACGAACCCTACTTGGTCATGGTGTATAATTTTCTTTATGCATTTTTAAAAGAGTGTTGTTAGTATTTTGTTTATCAGTTTTGCATCCAAATCATCATCGATATAGGCCTATAGTTCTCCTTCCTTGAACTGTCTTTACTTGGTTTTGGTATTAATGTGATGTTGTCTTCATAGAATGTATTTGGGAGAATTCTGTTTCTTTCTTAAAGGTTTTATAGAGTTAACTTGGGAAACAATCTGGTCCTGGGATTTTTTTTGATGGTAGGCTCTTTATTGGTGCTTCAATCTCTTTAATTGTTATTGGTTGGTTTAAGTGTTCTATATCTTCTTGACTCAATTTTGGAAGGTTGCATTTATCTAGAATGTTGTCAATTTCCTCCAGATTTTCCATTTTATTGGAGTATAGTTTTTCAAAGTAGTTTCTTGACGGGTCCAGCCCATCAGCAGTGGGGCTACCCAAAAGTTGAGTGCCGACGGCCCTGAACAACAGCAACACACAGAGCCAGGAGCTGAGTCAAGCAGGAGCTCATTTATTCTTCTTCAAGAAACATATATATAGCACAAAACCAGAAGGGGAATTTCCAATGAGGAAATAGCCTAGCCTATCGGGATAAAGGTCACCTCTTCACAGACCCAGCATGTAGCTTGCAGCCAATCCCAGGCCAGTACACAATCCATTCATGTGTGCGGAAGCTCCTTTAAAGATAAAAAGGGAAAAACTACTCAGTCCCCCCACCCATAACGAATGGGGAAACCACACCTTCGTAACTTCCTCCAGGCGCCATCTTAGCCCATTTTCTGAGGAAGTTCTTTGTTTTGTTTTGTTTTTTGGTGGTACTGGGGTTCCTGGAAGCCCTTCTACATCCGAGCTACAATCCCAGACCTATATTTTTATTTGGAAACAGGGTCTCTTAAGCCAGTGTGGCTAGCTTCGAACCTGCACGATCCTCCTGTCTCCACCTCCCAAGCGTGGGGATTACAAGCATGTGCCACCACGCCCGGCTCTGAGGAAGTTCTTAAACGTTACCTAAGGCTTAGCCTACAGGCTGCTCAGGCCGAGGGAGGCTGCATCTCTTTAGGTGCTGTGTGCACACACCCCAACAGTTTCTGATATTCCTCTGGGTTTCTACACTGTCGGTAGTAATATCTCCTTTTTCATCTCTTATCTTCATAATTTGGGTTGATTCTCTCTTTTCTTTTAGTTAGGTTGGCTAGTGGTTTGTTGATCTTGTTCATTTATTTGAGAAACCAGCTTTTGGTTTTGTTGATTTTCTGTATTATTTTTATTCTCTACTTCATTTCTGCTCTGATTTTAATAATTTCCTGTCTTCTACTAGCCTTGGGTTTAGAATGTTCCTATTTTTCAAGGGCTTTGAGGTGTGTCATTAGGTTATTTATTTGAAGATTTTCTGTTTTTCTTATGTGAGCACTCAGTGCTATAAATTTCCCTCTTAATACTGCCTTCAAAGTGTCCCAGAGGTTTTGATATGCTGTATCTTTATTTTCATTTGTTTCTAGAAATTTCTTGATTTCATCTCTTATATCTTCTATGACCCATTCTTCATTCAGAAGTGTGGTTTTCAGCCTCCACATGTTCATGTGGTTTCTTTGGGTCTTTTTATAGTTGATTTCTTTTGGGGTGGGGGGTTGGTACTGGAGTTCCTGGAAGCCCTTCTACCTCCGGGCTACACTCCCAGACCTATTTTTACTTTTTTTTTTTTTTAATTTGGAAACAGGGTCTCCTAAGCTAGTGCACGCGGCTGGCTTCGAACCTGCGTGATCTTCCTGTCTCTGCCTCCCAAGTGCAGGGATTACAAGCATGCGCCATCACACCCGGCTTTTTTTATAGTTAATTTCTAACTTCATTCCATAATGGTATGATAAGACACAGGGGAAGTATGAAACAGTTTTTGAATTTGCTAATGCTAACTTTGTGGCCCAGGATGTAATCAATTTTGGAGAAGGTTCCTTGAGCAGCTGAGAAAAATGTGTACCGCTCTATAGTTGGGTGATATATTCTATATGTGTCCAACAGGTCCATTTGATTAATGGTGTTCTTTAGTTCTGAGGCATCTTAACTGACCTTTTGTATAGATGATCTGTCTAATGGTGTGAAGGGGTGTTGAAGTCTCCCAGTATTATTGTATTGGAATTTATGTGTGGTTTAATGTCACAGTAATTTGTTTTATGAAAGTAACTGAACCTATGTTTGGAGCATAGATATTGATTATTGTTATTTCCTCTTGCTGGATTGTTCCTTTTAACAGTAACAAATGACCTTCCTTGTCTCTTCTAATAAGCTTGGGCTTGAAGTCTAACTTGTCTGATATCATAGTTGCTACTCCTGCTTGTCTTCAAGTCTATTGGCATGGATTACCTTGCTCCAGCCCTTTACCTTAAGCTTGTTTCTATCTTTACTTGTAACGTGTGTTTCTTGCAAGCAGCAAATAAATGGGTTCTGTTTTTAGTCATTTTGATACTTTATGTCTCTTTTTGGGGGAGTTGAGACCATTTACATTCAATATGATTATTGAGAGATGATTTTTAATTCCTAACATGTTAAGATTTTATTTCTCTTTGAAATACTGTTTGTTCTTTTTGTTTAGTTGTCTGCTGGATGGAAGTTCTTATTTCTCTGGTTCTGGTGTGTATTACTTATTTCTCTTTGGAGTTAATCTCTTTGAGTATTTTCTCTAGTGCTGGCTTTGAAGACATAAATTCCATCAGATTCTGTTTGTCATGGAAGCTTCTTATTTCCCCCTATAATTTGAAAGATAGTTTTGCTGGGTAGGAAATTTTTGGCTGGAAGTTGTTTTCTTTCAGAGTTTGGAATATATTACTCCAGGCCCTTCTGGCTTTCATAACTTGGTTTGGGAAGTCTGGAGTGATTCTAATTGGTTTGATTCTGAATGTCACTTGGCTTTTTGCTTTTGTTGCCTTTAAAATTCTCTCTTAACTTCTACATTGGTCATTTTGACTATTATGTAGTGTGGGGAACCTTTTCTCTGATCTTATCTAAAGGGAGTTCTACACATTTCCTGAACATGTGTATCAACCTCTTGTTCTATGGAAATTTTTCTTCTATTATTTCTTTGAAAAGATTGTTGATCCCTTCAGTATCACTTTCTTTTCCCTCCTCTATACTAATAATTCTTAGGTTAGCTCTCTTAATATAGGCCCATATTTCTTCAATGTTCAATTTCTGTTGACAATTGATTTTTCTATGTTATAAACTGTGCATTCATTTTTGGAGTGATTATATTTTAGGAGCATTTAATATTGAGTAAAGGTCGCCCTCCACACTTTCCACAGATTTGGAGTCTAGGTCTCTCCCTGCCTCTTTTGGCAGTGTATGCCTCTGAGACCAAACTCAATGTAGGAGTCTCAGTTCTACACAATTAGGGCTGGGCTAGTCTGACTTGTCCCTGTTCTCCACAATTGGGATGTCTTTGGGGTCCCCGGCAAACCTACTCACTGGGTTTAGAGTTAAGCATAAAATTTCCCCCACACTTTCCACTGGTCTGAGCCTGAATCTGTCTGAGCTTCAGATATAATCAACAGTGGATCCCACTCCCACCTTCTCTGGGTTCTTCTCCAGTTCACCATGACTTTCTTTATTGTGCTCTGGATCTCTGGGGGTATGGTAATCTCTGCCACCACTACTCCTTCCCTGAGTTGAATCACAAAGTCTCAGACCCAGGGAGTGTGTTGCAGCTACGCCAGACTCTGAGGCTGCCAGGCTGGGGGCTTTCCTTCAGGGAACCATGACAAGGGTGTAGTAATTTCTGCCACCCCTTTGCCTGCACTGCAGGAAACTGCTAGATCTCAGAGCCAGAGAGCTTATCAAAGCTGGTTGAATCCCTGAGGGTACAATGCTGTGATTTTTCCTGTAGGGGTCACATTTTCACTTACAATTGCAGTAGTGCTGTGCTGGAGCTTCCTCTGGAGCTTTTGTGGGCGTGGTAAGCTCACCACTGCTGATGGCAATATGGCATCTCTGCCATGCTCTCAGCCATGAGTCTGGCATATTTCCCCTTTGATTTTAAGCTCCACTCTGAATCCCTGGAGACCGTGATGGGCTTGACTGCTAAAAATGTTAGCTTGTCTTCACGCTGAAAGAACTGCTGAATTACATTTGACTGGCTTTTCCTCCCTGGAGTTTAGATCTGTGTGGCAAGATGATGTAGGTGCAGCGGCCACTGAGCCAGTTTCTTTTCTGCTTCTCTGGTTCTTCTAGTCTTCTTTTTTTTCTGTCTCTTGTATTTATAGCTTTTATTTCTCTATTAATAGTTCCTCCTATGTTTTTTTTTTCTCTAACTTCCACATTTTAGGAAGAGCATTTAATTTTTTACTTTTTGTGACTAATCTCACTTAGCATAATATTCTCCAGTTCCATCCATTTTCCTGTAAATGAAGTAATTTTGTTCTTCTATATGGCTGAGTAAAATTCCATTGTGTACATATCCCATGGTTTTCAAAACTTTATGATAATAAAATCAAATTTAATTGTTTCATGATTCATTGTTAAAATTTGTTGAGTTATATGAGGCTTATACTTATTTAGACCATCAGACATCTAATTTCATTTTATTTCCACAAAATGATTGGAAAATTAGAAATAGATTTTTAAGTAAAATTATTGTGCAACCACTCCCAGCGGTCCTAGGGACATTTTGAAACAGAGTCCAGGGTCTCCTTAAGTTGCTGAGGGTCTTCCTAAATTGATGAGACTTGCCACAAACCTCAAATTCTCCTGCCTCAGCCTCCCAAGTATTGAGATTACAGACATGAGTCATCATACCCTGCAAGGTATCTTAAACATATTTAATCTTAAAATAAGTGCCAAATTATAGCCAGGCGTGGTAGTGCATGCTTGTAATCCCTGTGCTTGGGAGTCGGAGACAGGAGGATCTTGAAGGTTCGAAGTCAGCCACGCTGGCTTAAGAGACCCTGTTTCCAAATTAAAAAGTATAAAGAAATAGGTCTGGGAGTGTAGCACAGAGGTAGAAGGGTTTCCAGGAACCCCAGTATCACCAAAAATAAATAAATAAAATAATTGCCAAATTATAAATTGAAGATGTAATATGCAAGATCTATGTTCACAAGGAGACAATTATTCAATTTCTAATGTTAATCTCTATAAACTAATAATCAAGTTGAAGGAAATATTTAAGCTATTGATATTACTAGCAAAAAAAAGGATGGACTTTGAATATGTAAAATTTATGTGAGTAGAATGTAAAATATTTACTTATAGACAGTGTTCTAGATCTTAGTTGTAATGATTAATTTCTAGATCTGAAATGTTGTTCAATCAAGCAGAGCAAATTTAGGATAAACTCTGTGAGAGCTAGCATTTCTGTTTATTGTGTCATCTTTAAGCCTTCTCCATTAATATCTTACATGCTTAGTAAATAAAAGAGAAATATTGAGTTATAGTGTGTAATCTTTTATGCCATTAAAGAATGTCTTTTGCAAGTGAACCACGAAGGTGAAGAAGTTAAAAAAAAGTCAATAAAGGTTTATATTTCATAATATGAACTCCCACAAAAGTGAAACCAAAGTTTCCATATAACCCAAGAATTCTACTTCTACATGTATATCCAAGGGAATTGAAAGCATATACCCACAGGAAAAATATTGTACACGACTGTCCATGGAAAATTATTCATAATAGCTCAGAAGTTAAATAGTCCAAATGTCCATCAAATGATTTATGAATAAAAATGTGGGCATATCTATATAATGATATACTATTTTGTAACAAAAGGAATAAAGAGATGTGGCACACACTTATAATCCCAGCATTCGGGAGGCTAAGACTGGAGGATCGTGGTTCGCAGACAGCCTCAGCTACTTAGTGAGGCCCTCTGGAACTTAATGAGATCCTGTTTTAAAATAAAGAATAAAAAATAGGGTAGGGAGTGTAGCTTGGAGGTCGAATGGCCCTGGGTTCCATCCCCACACCCAGAAAAAAAAAGAAAGAAAAAGAAAAAGAAAGAAATGATGTATGCTAAAACATGAATGATGTTTGTAAATTCTATATTAAATGAAACCAGGCAGTCACAAAAGCCATGTATTATATAACTATTTATATGAAACATCCAAAATAGGCAAGTGTATTGGGAGGTTAGTAATTTCCAGGGATAGAAGGGAAGAAGAAATTGGGAGTTATTGCTAATAGGTAGAGCAGAGAAGGGATATTCTTTGAGGGTTTGAAAGCATTTTGAAATTACATGATGATGATGGCTGCACAAATTTAAATATACTAAAATACACTGAAGTCTATACTCTAAAAAATTTAATGCAAATTTTACCTCAATATATTTTAAGTAATATCAGCTTCTTGGTTGCTTCAGGCTACTATAACAAAATATTATAAACTGGATAGCTTATAAACAACAGAAATACACTTCTCACAGTTCTAAAAGCTAAGAAGTTCATCACCTTGGGTATTGGGATTTTAGCATGGGAATGTTTAGGGGACACAGCATTAAGACCACAGCAACCAGAAATGTCCAGACCTTATGAAGAAGGGGTGCCTCTTGCCTTGCAACCTGGCATCAGTGAATGAATTACCTTGGGTATGTAAATAAAGACAAATCGCTGAGGAGGATGTAAGATAGATGATGGCTTGTACCCAAGAATACAGAGTTTTCCAAGCAGTCTTGGCAAATATCATACTAGACAGTGAGAGGGAAGATACTTAAAACAATTAAATTCAATTTATTTGAAGTCTTTTTTACTTTGGGTCTCTATGACAGCAGCCAAACATGTATTATAATTCAAGAAATAGAGGAATTATCAGAACTTTCAGATTTACTCATAAATATTATTATTATCTTCTAACTTCTGTCCAGTCATCTTTCTAGAGATTGAGATGCTAACTAGAAAGTATTCAGGAGAGGTGATGTGGTTCTGTGTCTTAGTGAATAAAATTTGTAGTTAACTGTTCTAGAATTATGTTACTCTGATACTAATTCTCTATGTAATTTTGACCATTTTGATGAACACAACATTCCAGTCACATTTCTCCTGCAAAAAGATACTATTATCAGTCTTATGTCTAATATGCAACAAGAGCTCAATAAATTATAGATTTTTAGAAAACTCACACTTGGAACTTATTTTGGGTTTTAATTTTTCCTGTAACATGTAAGTTTTTCCCCTGGGAAAATGTTACTTATATTGTTTTGGATTATGACCTTTAGGTATAAGATAAATTGCTAACCATACTCTAATAATTATTATTATTTTTAATTGTTTTTATGTCAAATATCATTTTAGGATGAATAAGAACAGTCAACAGCTATGATTTGCTATGTCTAACAGTATCATTAACTAAGTGAGCAGGTAGAATAAATCAGAAATATTTTTAAACAATTCAAATTAGATAGTCTATGTAAATGCCCTTTGGGGGTAACAGCGTCTTTATGTTCATGAAACATGCAGAAATTAAATTGCAGTCTCCAGAAACCTGTGTCATTTAGCCTAATGCATGATGTCAAGTTGGAGTTGACAGTCAGGAAGAAGTATAAAGTTGCTGTTCTGACTGACACCTTGAAATGAACCTTAAATGAACAATTTATCTCTCAAGTTTAATATGCTGTAGGTGCATTGCTAAATGAAACCTAAAAAAAGTTATCTAATCTTAGTCACATAATATCCCCACATAATAAAAATTATCTCAAAGATTGCATTAAACCAAAGTTTAAGTTTGACATTATATGAGACATGAATTATTGAAATCCAATACTGTCTAATTTAATTCATCAAATTTTGTTAAATGTACAATATTTGAAAATTAATACTTCAAGATTTGTGTTTCTGTATGTTAATTCTGCATAAATATTATGAGTTACAGTTGTTCTATTGCATAAGGAAGATTGAGGAATGTAATAAGAAAACAAATGTATATGGTTTTCCCACTTCTTTGTATGATAAATTTATAAAGGAGTAGGTTCATGACTACTCAAGTCACTTTTTTTTCCAGTACTGGTGATGGTACCCAGAACTACACCCCTAGCTCTATTTTTTATTCTTTATTTTTGAAACAGGGTCTCACTGAGTTGCATAGAGCTTCACTAAGTAACTGAGGCTGTTTGTGAACTGCAATCCTCCTGTCTCAGCCTCCTAAATGCTGGGATTACAAGTGTACACCATCATGCCTGGCTTCTTCAAGTCATTCTTGAATAATAAAGTTCTTCCTGTCAAATTTGGCAAAAACCACAAAATGAGTCCAGTAACTGGAGTATTTAGCTCAATGTAATAACTAATACATTTTAACTTTATTTAAACTTGTAGAATGTTCATGAAGTAGGAAAGGGGGCATGTTCATTTTATTTCACCTCGCCATTCTAATATTAATTGTGGCTCTTGACCCAGCCAAAAGAGGAATAAAAAGAAAGAGAAAAGCAAGGAAAATGCTGAGCACATCTTATGCGGCTGATGATCTACACTGATGTCTTCTGAAGACCTCAAGGTCATCTGGCCTATGACATATACTTTCCCAGATCCTGGATCTCTGGTGGCACCTTGATTTTTTTTTTTTTTCTGTAACACTTAGATCACAGGTTTTCTTTCTTAATAGAGAAAATAAGACAAGTCTACTTCATGTATTTCACATGCATGGTCCTTATCAAGTGCAAAAGAAAGATCAAAACATCCTCTCCTCTGACAAGTTCTACCTCAATAGTAAGCTCCTCCTCCACCATCAAAAAAATGCCTCAATCCTATTTTCTCACCCTTGTATTTCTGCAACATGAATCCAACACCCATTTACAGTGTCCTCCACACTCCACAAGATACACATTAAACTTTCCAAGTGGCCTCAAGTCTCTTCCTTAGGCTGAAGTGGTCCAAAGCTCAGTGTGTGGACAGAACTTTCCAAAGTCTTCTTTAAATTTATACCCTAGTGGGGTTTGGTGGCATTCACTTGTAATACCAGTACTTGGGAGGCTGAGACAAGAGGATTGTGGGTTCTTGGACAGCCTCAACTACTTAGTGAGGCCCTCCGCAACTTAGTGAGACCTTATTTCAAAATAAAGAATAAAAAATAGGGCTGGGGTTATAGTTCAGAGGTAGAATGCCCCTGGGTTCCATCTCAGTACTGAAAAAAAATTTACACTCTTTCCTCCAAACTATTTTATAGGCTGTATGTCAGGAATTGGCCATGATCACAAAGCTAGTTTGGAAAAACTCCTTGCCAGTTACTGGAGCATCTGATCCTCATTTGAAAACATGGTAGCTATTACCCAGAGGCCTTAGTTGCAGCTGAAACTAAAACTTTCCTGGATCAACATTCTACTATATAAATAATTTTTTTCTATTTTTGCTCTTTTTTTATTCCATCAATCTAATATTTTTTTGCTTAGCCTTTTAGGACTTGGAGACATGTACCTTAATGGGTAGTTAGAAGGTGGGCAACATTGTTCTTCATGGGAAATATATCTAAATAACCATAATTTAAATTATTTTTATTATACTATTTAGAAAACAACTTTGTGTGCATGGAACTAAAGGTGGAACCCAGGGGCTTTTCTACCTCTGGGCTATACTCCCAGACCTATTTTATACTTAATTGGAAACAGGGTCTCACTAAGTTGCTGAGAGCCTCACTAAGTAGCTAAGGCTGGCTTTGAACCTGTGTGATCCTCCTGTCTCAACGTCTAGATTACAAGCATGAGCCTTTT
Source organism: Muscardinus avellanarius (assembly GCF_963383645.1). NCBI lineage: Eukaryota > Metazoa > Chordata > Mammalia > Rodentia > Gliridae > Muscardinus > Muscardinus avellanarius. The sequence continues at coordinate 45,042,862 of NC_137800.1, forward strand.
ATTTTATTTCATTTTTAATTTTTTTTTCTTGTTGCATTGTAGTCATACATCTTAATGGAGTATAAGATGGTGGAGGCATACATGCACATATCACCCAATTAGCCCAATTTCCACTCCATTCCCTCCCGCCCTCCTTCTCATGATTGAATTGACTTTGATATGTTTATTAATATATATCATGAACATTAGAGAATTTCCCTCTTCCCCACTCCCATCCCCTCAGTTATGTCACCTTATTTGCTCATCTATAGTATCTCTTTCATTGTCTAAAGTTCCTCCTATGACCCATTTTATCCCTAGGTTTTGCATATTAGGGAGAGCATCTGATTTCTTATTTTTTGTGACTGACTAATCTCACTTAGAATAATGTTCTCCAGTTCCATCCATTTCCCTGTAAATGATGTAATTGTGTTTTTCTTTATGGCTGAATAAAATTCCATTTTGTACATATCCCATAGTTTTGTAATCCATTCATCTTTTGATGGACATCTTGGCTGGTTCCATAGTTTGGCAATTGTGAGTTGTGTAGTTATGAACATAGATATACATGCATTAGTTTGGTAGTTTGGGTTTCAATCTTTTGGGTAGATACCCAGAAGTGGTATTGCTAGATCATATGGTAAGTTCATTCCCATTCTTCTAAGGATCCTCCATACTGTTTTCCAAAGTGGTTGCACTAATTTGCAATCCCACCAACAGTGTAATAGTTTCCACTTCTCCACATCCTCGCCAGCATTTGTTGTGGTTTGTATTCTGAACGATTGCCATTCTAGTTGGAAAATCTCAAGTTAGTTTGATTTGCATCTCTCTGATTACTAAAGATGTTGACCATTTTTCACACATTTATTGCCCATTTGAATTTCTTCTTTTGTGAAGTGTCTATTTAATTCACTTGCTCATTTTTTGATTGGGTTCTTTGTTTTCTTAGTGCTGAGTTTCTTGAGTTCTCTGTGTATTCTAGATATTAGTCCTCTATCAAGGCCATACCACCCTGAACATGCCCAATCATGTCTTATCTTAGAAGCTAAGCAGGATGAGTCCTGGTTAGTACTTGGATGGAAGAACACAACTTTTAAAATTATCACCAAAAACTTTTGCATTGATTGTACAAAATTTATTTTTCTCCTTTGAACAGCCATTCTCTTACATCCCTCATCTTTAGAATATCAAGGAGCTCATTTTTCCAGATTCTACTTTTTCACCAACTCAAAAGGAATTAGCTGGCTTGATTTTCTCACAACTTTTTTTCAAGAAGACAGCTTTTAAACATATAAGAACCCTAATACTCTGCAAACATTCATCCTCTTACTCCAAAAAAAAAATAAATAAATAAAATGTTGTTTTAAAAGTATTTGGCTTGATTTTATTAACCTCACTGAGTCTTTGTTTTTTAATAATGGTATCACCTTATGAATTTATTGTAAGGCTAAAATAAGTTATTATGTGTGAGAACTAGCCCAAAACTCAGCACAAGAGAGCTCAGTAAATACTAGATATTATTTTTATTAATAAATAACATACACTTTGGCTATAAGCTCTGATTTAATAAGTGCTTCAGATTATTGAATAATATAAAATATTTAAAATCATTTTAAATATAAGTCATGTAAGAGCTCCACAATAGAAAAATACTTAAGACAGCAGGCTTTCGTTGATTATTACAGAAATATTTACTGCCCTCTGGTGGCTATTGCCTTAACAAGGATAGCCTTGCTAAAGCAAATTAGTGAAAATAATCCTTATAGTGGTCTCTTATAAAACATTATTAAACATATTGTATTAATCAGAAGAGAAATTATACATAAGTTTTATGTTCTCCTATTTAATTATAATATAGTAAGTATCTGTATGAGATAAAATGACAGTCACATAAAATTTTATGTTTATAAAATCATTCATCTATAAAACTTTTAACGATTCAAGAGACCTTACAAAACCACAACAGTGTTTTTAATTATAATTTTAGGTCTTTCCTAACTAAATTTTGAAAAATAAGTAGAATTATATAGGTGCTTTAACAAGTATTTTTCTCTTTAAGTCTGGCCATGGCTACATGACTATGTTTGAGAATCTATATGACAATCTTACTTTACATCATCATTATCATATTTTTTCATGTATATCTAGCCTAAATTTTAGCACTGTAGTAATTCACAAAGTTTCCGTGATAGCTTAAGACTAATTTCAATATACCAGAAAACTCTAGTTGTATTACATTAAGGGAAATATCATCAGTTTTGGCAATTATAAATAAAAATTATAGTGGGATATGAAGAGCAGTAGAGTTAGGAGTTGTTAAATGATTTTTAACCAACAATAGAAAGCATAGTAAAAATAATTTTTAGCTGAAATAGCATAAAAACAATTTATTATAAAGAATTTTCTCAATCAAAAATCTCTCTGATAAAATTTCTAATCAATAATTCTTTTCTAGTATATTTTTAAAATAGTAACATGTAACAATGTTTCCCATTTATAAAAGTGAAGATTATATATATTTTAGTAAAGATCTTTTATTTGACATACATAGTATAAATAAATACTTGTTAAAAGTTAGGAAAACAGGCCGGGTGTGGTGGCGCACACTTGTAATCCCCGAGCTTGGGAGGTGCAGACAAGAGGATCACGCAGGTTCAAAGCCAGCCTCGTTGGCTTAAGAGACCCTGTTTCCAAATAAAAATATAAAAATAGGTCTGGGAGTGTAGCCCGGAAGTAGAAGTGTTTCCAGGAACATCACTACCACCAAAAAATAAATAAATAAATAAAAGTTAGGAAAACATGCCCAAAATAACCTACTAAGAATTGTAAAGCATAAATAACATAGTACTTTTTTCCTGGTATATATAGAGGAAATTATATTATTTTCTTAATGACAATTTCACTCAAACCATATTGAAAGTGCCAGTGTTTACTATAATGGCTTAGCTCCTTTATAGTCAAGATAGGCAGCCTAATCCCTCAAATCTTCCTTCTTTTAAAATCTAAATTATAGTGACAGTGACATGCATGCACACAGCTATAGTCTTACATCAAGACTATAATGCACCAAAAGAGTATAAAAATAAATAAAATCTAAACTATTGTTCTAAAGACCAACTTCTTTTTTGTGGTACTGGGAATGGCTCCAAAGACTTTTTACCTCTTAGCCCATTTTTTATTTTTTTCCTTGAAACAGGGTCTCACTAGGTTGCCATGACTCTACATAAGTTGCTGAACCTGCAATCCTCCTGTCTCAGCCTCCCAAGTACTAGGATTACAGATGTTCACCACCACACCCAGCATGACCATTTAAAGTGTATACTTATGAACAAATATTTTATGCTCTTTCACATTTTTTAAATTTTAAATAATGAACAAAGTAAACACAACCCACGCAACAAATTCCAATTAACAAGAATAATTTCCCAATGGCCACTAAGTTGATCATTGCAACTTAAATGTGATACTGAATTTAAGGAGGGTTTTTGGAAGATACCAGGTAGGCCTACTCCACTGTGTTTGGGTAAAACTTTAGTTATCTCACCATATTTTCCCTACTGAAAGCCCATGATACTGTTTTGTATTGAAAATTCCAACATCCTTTACATTTTGTTTCACAGATAGGTCCTAATAAGTTAGCTATATTCAGAGTTTCTGTCTTCTTCTCTGACCTGTTTTCTGATCTGTAGTAGCATAAGCATATCACTCTAATCAATATGAATTATTTAAAAGGTTATCTATATGTATGTATATGTATGTATATATATATATATATATATATATATGTCGACCTGAATATTTGTGCTGTAATGCTATGTTTGTCTTCTTCCTCTAACACAAAGTATAACTTAATTTATTATGTTTTATGGCCAGCAGCTGGCATATATTTTGCCTGTATCAGTCTTAAAACACATGTATAAATTTTCTGACAACTCATTCCATGAAGAGGTGGTGTCACTACCCGCTCCTTTTGAATCTGGGCTGGCCTTAGTGACTCACCGAGAATCAGTAGAGTGCAGCAGAGGTGATGCTGTGACTTCTGAAGCTAGATATTTAAAATGATACTGTACCTGCTTTGCTCCTAGAGGACTAAGGTTTGGCTCTATGAACCAAAAACAAAAAACAAAAAACAAAAACTCCCCACTGTTGTGATGCTGGGAAGAACTACATAGAGTGCTCTGGTTGAAAGCTGCAAATTTTTCAGATCAGATGTATTGCTTCACATTAATTCCCTTTTTTGCATTAAAGCTGCCTTGAGTTTAACTTTGGAGACACATTCCTGGCCCCATGCTGGGATGTCCTTACTGTCCGTCAGTACCTTTTCAGAGATTTTTTACTGGGTGATGCACACTTTCAGTATGACTAATTATTTTAAAGCAAATACAGAGTGTTCGAGAAGAAAACATAATGTGACATAAAACATTTGCCAGCGGCCTTTAACATCCTCCAGAGGAATACTCAAGGAGAATTCCAAACAAAAAACTTTTTAAAGGCTGACACTCTGTAGAATCGTTTGCTTAATGCTAAACATGTATCATTATCTAGGAAGAATTAGAGACTACAGGGACATATTTTGCTTGATACTTTTTGACATGCATTATTAATTTAGTCATTTGCACTTCTATGTGTTTAGCAACTCACCAAAGAAAGCTTCTTTGGAGAATTATTATACCTGAACAGCTGTGATTTGAAAAAAGGAAAAAAAAAAAAAAGAAGAGAAAAGGTGAATGGAAAAGAGTAACCATCCCACCTTCTGACACCAATTTAAAACTTGGTAATTAAAACTACGTAGTTAAGTTGGACATGGTGCTACATGCCTGTAATTCCAGTACTTGAAAGGCTGAGATAGGAGGATCACAGGTTTGAGGCCAGCCTTAGCAATTTAGCAAGACCCTCCGCAACTTAGCAAGCACCTGTTTTAAAATAAAAAATAAAATAGGTCTGGGGGGTGTAACTCAGAGGAAGAATACCACTGGGTTCAATCCTCAGTACCACACTCACAAAAAAAACAGAAAACCTACATAGTTAAAAACTACTATATAGCTGGGTGTGGTGGCTCACACTGTAATCCCCACACTTGGGAGGTGGGGACAGGAGGATCGCGCAGGTTCGAAGCCAGCCTTGCTGGCTTAAGAGACCCTGTTTAAAAAAAAAAAAAAAAAATATATATATATATATATATATATATATGTGTGTGTGTGTGTGTGTGTGTGTGTGTGTGTGTGTGTGTGTGTCTGGGAGTGTAGCCCAGAGGTAGAAGGGTTTCCAGGAACCCCAGTACCACCAAAAAAAATTTATGTCCTGTTTTTTTTTTCTTTAGAAAAGTAAAATATAAAATATTACAAAAAAGTAAGAGTAAAATAAAATTATTCTCCTTCAGGCTAAGTTCGATGCTGGTCAATTATGCTTGAAATTGTCTTTTTTCTATCTAATCCAATGTTTTATTCTTATTGTCACCGAAACAGCCAATGTTTTCTTTCTTTAACATATGTTATTGTCTCTTGCCATTGTAAATTTGTATCTGGTCCTAATATATAAAAAGGCATCTGTAATAACGCTGAATCCGCAAAGCTCTGCTTCTTTTGGGGTTGGTGTAAACAGATTTCCAAGGGTACTGGAGACTCGAAGCACCTTGACGAGAAAGAAGCCAGAGGCTGTCAGATCAGCAGAGGCGATTCACAAAGAGTAAGTCAATGCACTGAGCCACAGGTAAGGCACAACACACAGCATCCAGGCTCGAACTCTCATGCTCCTATGCATGCACACGTGTGTGTGTGTGTGTGTGTGTGTGTGTGTGTGTGTGTGTGTGTAAACGAACATTAGTCTATTCTTTGAATTTTCTTTTCAATATGTTATCTGCTTGGTGTGAACATGATTCTGAGAATCAAACATTTCTAATATATTTTTCTTCTTCTTGAGCAGAAATTAAGTATACAAACCAAAAAAACAGTTATATTGAATATTACTTAGTATCATCTATATGCCCTAGCAGTGCTGGATTAAGTAGTTCAGATAAAGCTCAATCAGTCTTGAAAACCCTATTTTGCAGCTTAGATACACAAAGATGCAAAGTGGTTTGCCATTGATTATATAACAATAATGTGACTGAACAAAAAGAAGAATTTTAATCTAGCTATTTCTGGTCTCATTTTCAAACTGCAAGATAACATTAACATTCAGTAACAGCAGATAGAGATTTTTTTGTTCCAATCAACAAAAAAGTAAGAGAAAATCTCTGAATAATGCTTTTATATACCATTTTATTTAAATATAAAGTAGTTTTTTATTTCATATTTAAATACATCTTCCTGGGCCCATGAGCCTAAGCTTAATTATTTTTCATAAATACTAAGCCATTTGTAGATTTTATACAAGAAAGGATCAATACCCTTAAAAAGCTTAGTGTATGTCAGTTCTCAAAACTCTAACACTCTGTATATGTGCATGTATGTATATTCTATGTACATATCACTTATATAATTGTCATCTCATGTAAAAAACTTTCAGAATTAAAAATAATAAAAATTAATTTTCAGTGAACTATGTGAAAACTGACAAATCTGATATATAATATTAAATATGAATATGCAAAATATCTATTTTGACAAATTATTGACACCTTTTTCATAATTAGGCTCTAACATAGAAACTATAATGTTTTATCCACTATCATGACATATAATATACATGTATCATTTTCTAATTTTTTTTTTTTTTTGCAGGTCTGGGGATGGAATCCAGGGGCATTTGACCTCCTAGCTACACCCCCTGTCCTATTTTTTATTCTTTATTTTGAAACTGGGTCTCATTGAGTTGCAAAGGGCCTCACTAAGTAGCTGAGGCTGTCCATGAACTGCGATCCTCTGGTCTCAGCCTCCCAAATGCTGGGATTACAAGCGTGCGCCACCACACCCAGCTCATTTTTTAATATTTTAAAAAATATATTCATGTATTCAAAGAGTATAAAAATAGTACTTTCCCACTCTTATTCAATATTATTTATGTCTAATTGTGATTTTTTAAAAATTGTATTGGTATAATTGCATATTCAAAATCAATAGATTTTCATTGCCTTTTTCCTCAGTCATAATTACTATTTATATCATTTCATAATTATTACTAACCATTATTTTATCATATTCTAGGGAAATACCCAATAGATTAGGTGAAATAGTGCTTTGAGGTATCTAACCTGCTTTTACAAAATTCCTTTTGTATTTAAAGTAGCCACAATGTATTCTCTTATTAGCAACTAAAAATCCCTATCTATTTGAACAGAAAACTGAAGGCACTGACTGGTTCAAAACAAATTTCAAAGTAATAGAAGATTTCAGTTCCTTTGGAAAGGTACACAGGAGTGGTATAGCTGGATCATATAGTGGATCCAATTTAAGATTTCTGAGGAATCTCCACAGTGATCTTCATAGCAGCTGCACTAATTTGCAATCCCATTGACAATGAAGAAGAGTTCCTATTCCCCACATCCTTGTCAGCATTTATTTTTGTTTGACTTGATGATTGGCATTCTGACTGGGGTTAAGTGAAATCTCAGTCTAGTTTTTATTTGCATCGCCCTATTTGCTAGTGATGTTGAGCTTTTTCATTTATTTATTGACCATTTACATTTCTTCTTCTGTGAAGTGTCTTTATAGCTTAATTTCCTATTTTTTTGATTGAATATATTCATGTTTATGGCAGCATAATTTACGATAGCCAAATTATGGAACCATCTAGGTGTCCATCAACAAATGAATGGATTATAAAATTATGGAATATATACACAATGAAATTCTACTCAGCAATAAAAAAGAACAAAGTTATATCATTTGAAGGAAAATGAATGGACCTGGAGAACATTAAACTAAGTGAGATTATCCAGTCACAGTGAAGTGTTATATAGATATTTATTTCTTATATATAGAAGCCATGAAGTAATTGGGATACAAGAGGGACTTCAGATAATGAAGGACAAGGGAATTGGTTTGGGCTAGGGGAAGGGAGAATTAATGAAGGAATTACTTCCACTACATTATGTACATATGTGAGAATATCAATGTCAATCAATACCTTGTTTAAAGAAGGAGGGAGGGGATGCAGGGTAAAGCTCACCAAGTGCTGCGTGTGTGTAGTCACTATCAAGATGAGCCACATTATGTTGTAAAACTATAATTCACCATTAAAAAATTAAATTAAATAAATTACAATCTCTGCCAAAGGCATAGAAGACACTGAAAACTCTCCTAAGAGGAAGAAAAAAAGATATAACATGTGTCTCTGACTCCAATAAAATACAATTTCATCTCAATATTTATGTTTAAATTATAGAAGATACATCAGGGCCTACTCCTTCCAGATTTCTCTTTATTAGAGAGACTACCATCCAACTAAACATTGATTAAAATGCTGAGTGGATTGAGTTTTGTTTATGTGCAATGTTTTAAAGTAGATGCTGAGTTCAAAAGTAGAAAACATAAATTTGCCATCAAGGGTTTTTCTGTGTTATTTAAGCAGAAAGACACATGAATTACAAGGCAAATAAAAATGAAAATCACAATAACCAAATTATGAAACCCATCTAAATGTCCATAAGCATACGGATGGATAAAGAAAATGTGATATATTTTCATGATGGAATTTTACTCAACCATAAAGAACAAAAACATGTCATTTTTCAGGAAAATGGATGCAACTAGAGAATATAATGAAATCAGCCAATATCAGAAAGCCAAGGGTGAGTTTAGCCAATCTCAGAAAGTGGAAGAGGCTTTAGGGACACAAAAAGAAGAAGGGAAAACGTAGAATTCAGGAAGCAAACAATTCAAATAATGCTATGTCCATATGTGAAGGTATGACTACCAATCCCACTAACATGTATGGGGAAGGAGAACAGGGAGCAGAGTGAAATCTGAAAGAAAATAACCAAGTGCTGTATGTATGCATGTTGGTATCACTTAGATGTGACGTAATTACAAAGATGCATAACCATAATGCACTATAAAAGCAATAAAAAAGAAACACATAAGTCATAGGTCAATGTGCAAAGGGAATAGAGTACTCTAATTATACGAAAGTTTCAAAAAGTTATTAACTTTTTTATTAACATTTAGTGATGTCACTAATCATAAACTGCTATGACTATTTGTCTTATGTTAAGAATAGCAAGTAACAGATTAACTTTCTATGTGGGAGACACTACTTTTAGTGCTGCATACATTTTATAAACTGAAATTGTTATCAATTTGATATTAAAAAATCATTCTATTATATTCTATTGCAAAATAGAATGTTCTTTATTTCTTTTTTCCTATGTTACTGTTTTCTGAATGCATCCAACTCTTTTCTGTGGTTGTCAAAGCCTTCTCCCCTTAGTAGACCTGATATTCTAGATAGGTGGCATCACACATATTACCCTACATGTCCATGCACACACCATGTTCTCCACATCTCTGGATTGTCCCCACCAGTAATGGAATTTTTTTACTATTATACAATTCCCTAGATATATAAAAAAAAAAATAGGCAAACTACTTTGAGTAAGAATGTCATCTGTATTTCCAACTTTAAAAGAGCTTGGAAAAATTATTTTCCAAATTATGATTTCAATCCTAAATGTCTCCCAAATGCCATGTGTTGGAGGCTTGCTGGCCAGCCTGTGGTGCTATTGGGAGGTGGTGAAGCCTCTGGATGGTGGGACCTAATGGAAGGGAGGAAGGTCACTGCAAGTATGTCTTTAAAAATGGTATTGGGAGCCAGGCATGGTGGAGCATGTCTGTAATCCCAAGACTTGGGAGGCTGAGACTGAAGGATTCAAGGCCAGCCTCAGCAATTTAGCAATATTCTCAGCAACTTGGTGAAACCCTTTTTCAAAATAAAATAATATGAATTTAGAAGGCTGGGAATGTAGCTTGAAAGTAGAATACCTCTGGGTTCTGTACTAGTATTGGGAAGATGTTTTAAAATGTATTAATGTATCAGATTGGGAAAGATTTTCAAGTTTAAAAATATATCCTTTATACTAAGAAGGCCAGGGCTAGCAGAAAGAAGGGACTTGTAATTTACATTTCTAAAGAGAAGGGAAGAAAGCTGGAGCCAGGGATGGAAGGAAATCCCAGATCCTGGAGAAACAATTTCACACATCTTGGAGGATGGAACAAGAGGTGTAGAGGGCTGTGTTTGGAGGCAGAACAGCCCCCCGCTTCCGGGGCAAATCCAGCTAGAGACTGGACTAGAGATAGGGCAAGCATATCTAGAGTAAACTGGAGTTCTTTGATATTTTCACTCGAAATGCCCCCCTGGGCCGCTTTCCGGCACAGGGCTGTAACTATCTCTGTATTTCTATTTTTAATAAACTTCTTTAAATCTTCAGCAACTGTCCAAGCTATGCATATTTATTCTTAGCTTAGGACAAGAATCCATGGTCTTTTTCTGTTTTTGGTCGTTTGGGGTTTTGTTATGGCTTGGGGGTAAGTGTGTCTGGGACCCTAGCAGGGGTTCCTGGGGAACAGTTTCCCCAAACCATATTCTCCCAATCTGTAACAGGTTCAATCCCCAGTACTAAAAAAAAAAAAAAAAAAAAAAAAAAATTATATATATATTTGGATCCCAGCCCCTCTTTTATCTTTCTTTCTTTGCTTCCTGGCCAACTGAGATGAGCAACTCTGTTGCACAAAGTGCTCCCACTGGCCCAAAGCAATGGGCCAAGCAACCCTGAGTTGAAACCTCAGAAACTAGGAGCCAAGATAAAGTTTTCCTCCATTTAAGTTGATTTTCTTGGTTATTTTGTCACTGGGACAGAAAGCTGACTGGAATACAGATGGAACATAAAACTTCTTCATACAACTGATTTGATTAATAGCTCATTATTTTCTCCTCACCATCAATTATTAAATTAAGGAGCCCATAAACTCTGAACATATTAATACTTGGATTGAGAATCTTCTCAAATGCCTTTTAAAGGTAACCCACCTTTCGTTATCAATTTGCATAGTAGCTTTATTCATTGTCAATTCCTTAGGTGTTAAGGTGGGTGTCAGTTTTTCTGGAGGGCAGTGATAACAGAAAATAACAGAATGACAAGATAGCCTTTTGAAGCGCAGGTTTCAGCTTCAATAAAAAACAGTGTGTCCATTAAATTGCCCACTCAAAGTGGAGATATTAAATTATAAAGGGCATAAGAAGCTATTTAACTAGTAAGAGATAGCCAAAGAGAGAGCCAGTTCTTGAGTATTTCTGCTCAATTTCTCAAACATTAGGTTGCAATAGGAGGTCTTTTAGCAGTCAAATTGCACTACACCCAGATGTGTTCTGAAGCAATTCCTGTACCTCTTTCTGCAGCACCCACATCCTTCTTTACACAGGTACAATTATCTCTGAACTCCTGGGTCTGTTCCTTCCTAAAGCTTCATGTCACAAAAGCAACAGATTAATTTTTATTCAAAGGATAAAACTAATGATAACTTAGTGCATATGGATCCCTTCTCCACATAGATTTATTTAGTTTAAAAAGTTCTCAAAATAAATCATTTAAGATTGTTATTAACCTAAAGTTACATTTCTTCAGACATGGAGAAGATTTTTAAAGAAAATTCTACAAATTCTAAGAGTGGAATTTCTGAAAATACCAGTTAGACTCCTACTCTTCTGGATATTATTTTCACTTAGGAGAGTTAGGCAGAATCTGATTCCTGGTCAATCACGGGAAGCTTTCTATTCGCTGTGCACAAGGGGAAGGCTGCTATTCACAGAGAGTTGTCTTCCAACCCATGTTAAAGATTTGCTAGGTTTAGACTCATGCTACTCAACAGCAAGCACCCTTCTTTCTTCTTGGTACTATCATGCATTCATTGAAAATAGATAGTCTTTTCTTTAACTTCTAAAATCATCATCAATGAGTTCAATTTCCAAATTACTGAATAATACATCATTTTGACCTTCTAGTCCTGCAGTGGCAGCTCCTAGGATCTCCAACTGCAGTCCATTCAGTCATCTGTTTACATGGCCATCCTTTAGCTATATCTATGACATTAGCTCCACCCCTGACCTTGCTTTTGTTGTAACATCTCTCTCTCTCTCTCTCTCTCTCTCTCACACACACACACACACACACACACACACACACCCCTCCATTTCTCACTTTAAGAGATTTCAAGCTTATACTGGTCTCACCTGAATAACCCAGGATGTTCTCCCATCTTGGAGGTCTGACCTTAATCACATCTCTAAGGTAACAGTCACAGGTTCTAGAGATTTGATTGTGGGTATGTTTAGGAACCATTATTCTGCTTCCCCACATCCTTCTTTCTCTCCCACCAGAATTTTGGGTTTTCACTATACATAGCATGAATACACAATGTAAACATCACTTTCCCACCTCAAGATAAAACCATATGGGCCGTTTTAAATTTTTTTTAAAATACCTAAGGATATTAGTAGGGACCCAAAGCACTACAATTAATCATTTTAAAAACAAATAGTTATTAAGTGGGCCTTGTACCAGTATTGGAATGGCCTAGGAAGATTTGGGAAAGCTCTGATTATTAATATATTTCAAAAGAAAATAATTGGTATATTTCAAAATAGTTGTGTCAAAATGGCGGCAGACATGGGTAAAGAAAGGACTTGGTTTTTGCCTAAAACAGGCAGCTATTCAAATGTAAATCAACCTAGTTCAAAGTAATTAACAAGTCAATAGAGGAGAGCAGGGCTTCCTCTTTCTAAAGACAAGTCTACTTGATGATCTAGCAAGGGTGTGGCATGGTTTGACCTTGCCCTTTATGAAAGGAGACACCTCACCACACCATGCTAGGGGAGGTACCTTACAGGGTTAAGGGGAGGTACCTTACAGGGACGTTCACTATGTCAGAGTCACGCAAACAAGATGGAGGTCATGGGTATAAAAAGTCCGGTCCACATGTAAGCCCTTTGTTGTACTCATTCGAGTCATCCCCTCATGCCATCTTGGCATGGGGCTGTATTTCTATTTTCTGTATTTCTATCTTTCTAATAAACTCCTTTAAATCTTCAGCAACGGTCCAAGCAATGAATACTTATTCTTAGCTTAGGACAAGAATCCACGGTTTTTCTGTTTGTCTGTTTGTGTGGTGGTGGTGGGGGAATTACTTCTCCCCAAACACACACCAAGCACATTTCACCCCGACAGGCCTCTCTATGTATATTACTGTTAAGTTGGGTCCTGCACTCATGTGACTTTGTGTCACATGACCTCTGCAGGGCAAGGGAGGGGCTGAAACCCCTGCGAGAATTGGGCGTTCCCGCGAGTAAACCCCCATCTCGCGAGATGCATGCCTTTAAAAGGAGAGCCCGCGTCCTCTAGCTTGGGACAGGCGCGCGGGCCCCACGGTGCCTTGCCCTGATCCCCGGGAGAGCCGTGCCATTAAAACTTTACACGCCATGTGTACCGGACCTCTCTCGTGTTTTTCACACTCCGCCGTACTCACTTATTTTTATTTTACTCGCATTTAATTTTTTATTTTACTTATCATTTGGTGCCGAACTGGGAGAACTCTTGGGTCCCTCCCCATTTTTTTCCTTTTTTTTTTCTGTTTTCTCTTTTTATTTTTACTCTCTTTTTGAGCCCCGGACTCTCCGACCCGCCAGCAGCTGACTGCGAGGTCCCACACCAGCGCTCCGCTTGCAGGCGTTGCTCCCACCACTGCCGCCGCTGCCGCCCCGTGCCTGCGTGGACTACCTCCTGCACGGGCCAGGACCTCTGCCTGCCGCTTGGACCTCCTAAAACCGCCGTTCCCGCCTGCCCACGCCGCCCGCCGCTGGAATGGGACCGCGCCGCCCGCGGACTGCGCCACACCGCGCGCCTATGTCTTCTCCGCGCCTGGCGTTGCTTAGACCCGCCTGCCGGGGCCGCCTGCCTCCTCCATCTAGGTGGCTGCCACTCTGCTAAACAGCCCCCAGCCCGCCAAGTCCAGCCCGTGCTCCAGCTGGTTCCTCCACTCGGACTCGCGCCCTGGCGCCCTTCACCCTGTGCCTGCCCACCCCTGCTGCCTGGGCCTGGCCATTCCGGTAAGCAGCCACATGGAATTACTGGGGGGGGGGGGTCGCCAGCTTTGGCCCGCCATCTTGGACACGTGGAATCACTGGGGGGCCGCCATCTTGGCCCCACCATCTTTAACCCCTCCCACCTCATGGCCTCACTGGAGGCCTCGCCATCCTTAACCCCTCACACCTCATGGCCTCACTGGAGGCCTCGCCATCCTTAGCCCCTCCCACCTCATGGCCTCACTGGAGGCCTCGCCATCTTTAACCCCTCCCACCTCATGGCCTCGCCATCCTTAACCCCTCCCACCTCATGGCCTCACTGGAGGCCTCGCCATCCTTAACCCCTCCCACCTCATGGCCTCACTGGAGGCCTCGCCATCCTTAACCCCTCCCACCTCATGGCCTCACTGGAGGCCTCGCCATCCTTAACCCCTCCCACTTCATGGCCTCACTGGAGGCCTCGCCATCCTTAACCCCTCCCACCTCATGGCCTCACTGGAGGCCTCGCCATCCTTAACCCCTCCCACCTCATGGCCTCACTGGAGGCCTCGCCATCCTTAATCCCTCCCACCTCATGGCCTCACTGGAGGCCTCACAATCTTTAATCCCTCCCACTTTCCACTCCTGACCAATCCTAGGAGTCGGCGGCCATCTTTCTGGCCCGAGCCAGGCAGCTTGGCACTTGCTCTGCCTGCCAACCGCCTGCGCGGGCCAGGACCTCTGCCTGCTGCTTGTACCTCCTAAAGCACCGTTCCAGCTTGGTTCTCCGGTCACCGCCGGGACCTCTGGCCGGTTTGCCCCACCCGCCCCGAGCCAGGCTCACTGGCGGTGCTCCTCGGGGCCCAGCCTCAGCGTCTGGTGTGTGCCTGGAAGCCATTTTGTCTCCACGCCGCGGGCCCGGCAAGCCATGCCGCCTGCGCACCCCCACTTATCCCACCTGCGCCAGCCGCCAGTGCCGTCCACACCAGCCACCGGCATCCACGCGCCCCAGCTCCACCACGCTCCCAGCAGCTTCTCAGCGCTTCTGTCGCAGCCAGCGCTGGCTGGCAACACTTCATTCCGCTGCCATTTTGTGATAGTAGTCACTGCCTGGTGATGTCACAGTCGCCATCTTGGCCCGCGCCAGACTGCAATTTTGCTGGGCGGCCCGCGTGGGCGCGCCCTAGGTGCTGTGGGAAACGCCGGGGCTGGGGCGACACCCTCTGCCCGTGAGGAGTCTGCGTTGCCATTCTTGCCAGACACCAGCCCCGGGACGCGCTCTTTGTGAGTATAGGTCCGTCACAGCTGACAGAACCTTAACATAGCATCTAAGTTTTAATTCCAGAGAGAAACAGGCGGAAATGGAGCATACACTCCGACTTTGCCAAAAAGCAGATCCCTGGTAGCTGCCCTTTGGCTGGCGGTGGCGGCTCAGCCCCCTGGAGCACCACCTACGTGTGGAGGACTGCAACAACAACTACCTCCAGGAGCCTGCCTCAAGTGGGGCAAAGCCACGCCTACCAATCAGACTGCTCGGCGTGTGGCCAGGAGGGCCACTGGAACAATGCCCTTGGAAAAGGGTGAGCCCCAGGTGCCTCAACACAGGGGGAGCACCTTTCCAGACCAGGCCCCGCCGCTGGCCCTACTCAGCCTGGCTGAAGACTGATGGCTCCTGGATCCCTCAACCTCCATCCTCTTTGCCAGCTCAGGGTAGCTCTCCAGGTACTGAGTAAGCCAGTCTCCTTTTTGGTCGCCTGCTCAATCTCATGATTTGTTTTTTTCTTTAATAGCCCTTGCCTGTTCAAGCCTCCTCAAGCGCACATCACTAAGCTGTCCAGGGTAACCTCCAATTCGCACTGCAGCTATGCACCCACCTGCACCCCCTTCTGGGGGACTGGACTCCCAACTCCTCCCGGCCTGGGGCCCCTGACAACGCCCCTTGACAGCAGGAAGAAGCTAGAGGGTCCAATCGTCATCCATTATCCCTACCATCAAAAGGCCGGAATGTTAAGTTGGGTCCTGCACTCATGTGACTTTGTGTCACATGACCTCTGCAGGGCAAGGGAGGGGCTGAAACCCCTGCGAGAATTGGGCGTTCCCGCGAGTAAACCCCCATCTCGCGAGATGCATGCCTTTAAAAGGAGAGCCCGCGTCCTCTAGCTTCGGACAGGCGCGCGGGCCCCACGGTGCCTCGCCCTGATCCCCGGGAGAGCCGTGCCATTAAAACTTTACATGCCACGTGTACCGGACCTCTCTCGTGTTTTTCACACTCCGCCGTACTCACTTATTTTTATTTTACTCGCATTTAATTTTTTATTTTACTTATCAATTACTACATTATTTTATCCTAAAAAGGGTATGTGGGCCTCAGCATTACTTAGTTCATTCTTTATTATTGCAAATGTTCTATACAATGACACTAAAGTTACATTTGAAATACTCTTCATTTGAAATTATGAACAGTGAAAATTTAGGGCAAAGGATTTTTAGTACCACCAATTAAATTGATTGATTAGGATGTTGAAATTTTTCTTCAAAAGTATAGGAAATTCACTTTCTTCAGAAAATTTTGAATACTATTAAAAGTTTGAATGTCACTATAAGAACAAAACACTTTTTTGTACGGCACTCTATTGTCCGGGCCAATAGTTACTAGTATAAGATAAGGTTTAAAATAATTATTTGTGTAGAAAACAAAAATACAAAAGTATCTAGCACAAAGCCTGGCAGATTATAAATAATTATGTAAGTATTACAAGGAAGATATGATCTTAATACATGCTAAGTATATAAGATTTTGAATAAATAGGAAAATCTGGACAACTTATGGATAAGAGAACAATTCGCTCTTCATGCTTTTATAGCCTACAATCTTCTGTAAAAGACTTTGCAAACAATACTGTATGTGAGGCTTTGTGTCAACCACATTTTTATTTTGCCTTCTTTTTTGAACCCAAAGGCATTATACCTCTGAGCTCTAAGTCCCTACCCCTTGTTTTTTTAATATATATTTTTGTTTTGAAATAGGGTCTCACTCTAAGGCTGGTCTTAAATCTGTGATCCTCCTATCTCAGCCTCCCAAATACTGGGATTACAATTGTGTCCCACCATGCCTAGCTAAAATATATTTTTAAACTTTAGATTTTATTCTGTCACATACACAAAACATTTTAAAACTATATATATATATATATATATGTATATATATATAGTTTTAAAATATTATATATATTTTATATATTTATATATATTTATATATTAAATATACATTATATATTATATACTATATATTATATAGTATATATATTATATGTTATATATATTATATATTTGTATATATTTTAAATATATATACTGTAATAAAATATCTACATACATAATATATATTATGTATGTAGATAGATATATATGCTGTTAAAATATATATGCTGATCTTTGATACTAAAATGAAGGTGAGTAGTTGCATGTTTCTCTTCAAATTGCCTACTGGTAGATCTGCTGCTTGAAACCAAAGGAGCCTAGAAGTAATCCAAACGTGGTGAAGGAGTCACTCTACTTATTAAATGAATAAATTTATAGCACTGCAAAATATTCAGCTTCACTCAAATGACTCGGTCACATTCTCTTATCAATGATCAATTTGGACCCTAATTCTTGTGTCCTGTATATATTTTTCTTTGCTCATAATAGAAATTATCCAAATAAGAACTCAAAAAACTCAAATGTGTATGTAGCTGTAATCATGATGGCCCACATCCTTTTCAGACTGTGCGTTATATAGTACATGAATGTGATAAGAATATGACTGCTGATATCTCCTGGACAGATCTTCATTTCTTGGAGAATATTTTTCTGCTTTTTTATTTTGAAAGGTCAGCTTTAGAGTGAGTCATCTAAATAATGATTTCTCTTAAATTTGACTCTATCAACATAGTGTGTTTTAAGTTTAAGGAAATGGTACACAAAAGTATAAAACAAAAGCTATGGAAATAGTAGACTTGCAAAAACATTTAATGTTCATTTTTTCTTTTCAGATCCAGAGGTTCCCAAACTTATGTGGATTACACCCCTCTTTTCAGAAAAAAAAAATTACTTAGCTCCCTCCTGGAAATCCACCTTTTTAAATGAATAAAAAGGAAGAAGCAGTGGCAAATTCTCATTCTCTTATGTGTCTATATTTTATTCCAGAACCTGAGAGTACCACCCACTTTGGGAACCTATGTAATGATCTACAAATTAAATTGTGACTGAAAAATAATTT
This sequence comes from Muscardinus avellanarius, assembly GCF_963383645.1. Lineage (NCBI taxonomy): Eukaryota > Metazoa > Chordata > Mammalia > Rodentia > Gliridae > Muscardinus > Muscardinus avellanarius. Next base: position 45,061,094 of record NC_137800.1, read on the forward strand.
TTATTACTTTAAAGACTAGTTGTCATAGAAGCAAATTTTATTTTTATTTTTCCTTCTTTATTATGTTTGTTTATTTGTTTTCCTGTGAGCTAGGCTTGGACTGAGGCATCATGTATGCGGGGTAAGCGCTCCACTGCTGAGTTACACTTTGGCCCCAAAAGAACATTTTTAAAAATTAACTCTATTGGAAGAGAATAGCTTGAGGTCTTTAATTATTTTTTAAGAAAATCTTATGCTTTCTGGTTTGTGATTTCCTCTCCTCAAGTTATAAAACATTAATGATCTTTACAAGCACTATCTCACAAACTATAAAGTTCTATATCATTTAAAAAGCCTAAGTGTCTACATTCCCAATTACTTAGCAGCTATCTCAAATAGTTATTTCATGAGTGCTAAGTAAAATCACAATGGAAGCAAGGTAATAATTAACTATCTGATTCTAGCATGGCCTGATAACATCTGATAGTTGCTGAAAGCAAAATCATTTAGTGGTAAGAAGTCTGCAAGTTTTTCAATATCAGATTATGTTTCCTCTGCTTCTAAAATAACTTTTGGAATCAATGAGCTATTAAAAGGGGTTACACTCTGGGCGTGGTGGCGCACGCTTGTACTCCCTGCACTTGGGAGGAGGAGACAGGAGGATTGTGCAGAACCTCTGGAAACAGAGATCCTGTTTCCAAAAATAAAATAGGTCTGGGAGTGTAGCCCAGAGGTAGAAGGGCTTCCAGGAAATCCAGTACCACCAATAAATAAATAAATAAATGAATAAATAAATAAATAAATAAATGGGGTTATATATCCCTTACAATTTAGGAATGTTGTTTTTGGAAAATTCTATTAAATAATAGAAATAAATCTTCATTTTGCTTGCTGACTTTCTTCATGAAGCTCATAGACCATTTGTAAGTACAAAAAAGAATACCTGAAATACTAAGTTGTATTTACTGGGATATAATCTAGAATTTTAAAATGGGTTATTTTTCTCCTCATACCTTTCCTTTTCATTTCTGACAAAGTCAGAAGTTGAGTTTTTATTTCTTGACATAAAGGGCTATGACAAAACAGAAGAATAAAGGTGGCTTCTAACCACTTCCATATTTGCTTTATGTGCTCCAAAACCCAGACTTGGGAACCTCAAAGAAGATTTATTTTGATCAAAGCAAATAGTTTCAAGAGCAAGGATTTTTTTTTAAATATAAACTAATTTCTCTACCCTTTGGGCCTTATTATTCAGCTCCAGAGTTTCGTTTTGGTTTGGTATTAGGGTTCTTATATTTTCTATTTATGTGTTGCTATTCCTGTTTTGTTTGTGTACCAATTTTCTAATTTAGTTATCTCTTTTACTTCAGCTCATTGGGTAATTTGGGGTGTTTATCTTAAATTTTTTTTCATTAAATAACTAATAGATTCGACACAAAATTCTATAGGAAGTATTCTGGACATTTACTTTTTTTTTTTTTGGTTGATTGGGACATGTTTATTTGTTTGTATGGCTTGTGATCTTTCTTATAATTTAGACATTTGAGAAGCCAATCAGCTCACCCAGTCTTTAAAGACTGACTTCATACATGACAAGATCATCAGCAATCACCCAGCTAGAAATTCTGGTAAGGAAAGAATAAAAAGAAAAGAAATGGAAATTCAAGTAATAGACCACAAACCAGAGACAACAGGAACAAGAACATCCACATGAAATGGTAATTAGGTATATACCTAGAAAAATGAAAACATGGAGAAGTAGAGGTAATAAGACATCCATATTGCAGAGCGGACATACAATCAGCAAATAACCACTAAGACCTTCGGGATCATGTTGTCTGATAGGAGTGCAGATAGGGCTCATGAACCACCCAAACTTGATATTAGCAAGCTTCATACTTTGGCACAAGGAACAATTATTCTTTTGATACCATCTACATGTGATTTACATGTGTCTACAGCCAGCACTTTTCTAAGCATCTGTCCAGAATAAGTTATTCACCAAAGTATTTCAGAATTGAGTATGCTCCCTGTCTGAATTTCCTCCTGTGAATATCCTTCCTCTCAAAGTACAAATATTATCTGAAGCACAAGACAAGATAAATTGATGCATTTAAGACTTCATGTGAAATTAGTATCACTAATGATATGAGCCATCTTGAGACTCTGTGTTGAACCTCTTCAGCAATATACCTATTACAGATCTATCTAAGGAGTATATGCCTATAAGTGACATGCCAGTATACTCAGAGGCAGAAAGACAGTTAACCGAAAAACCTTAAAAATATGGAAAAATCAGAGAATTTACACATTGTTAGTGGGAATGTAAATGGGGTAACTATTATGAAAAACACCTAAAAATTTAAAATATAATTACTATATCAATAAAAAATTATACTTGTTGGTATATATTCAAAAGAACTGAAAGGATGTCTAGACTGTGTTTGTTAAACCATATGTTAAACCATAGTTGTTACGGCATAATTCACAATAGCCAAGAAGTAGAGGCAACTCAAATTCCATAGGCAGATGAAGAGTTTAATACATTGTGAGATATATATATACATACATACATATATACATACATATATACACATATATACACATATATATGCTATAGAGTATACACACATACACATATGTATATATGTGTATACATATACATATATGTGTATATGCTGTAGGTTATTTCAGTGTTTAAAAGGAAGGGAAATTTGTCATATGCTAAAACACAAGTGAATCTTGAGTACATTCTGCCTAGTGAAATAGGAAGACACACACACAAAAAAAGACAGACACCATATTGATTACACTTTTGTGAAACACATAAGGAGTCATACTTATAGAAAGAAGTATAATGGTGGTTTCCAGGAAGAAGAATGGGACTAGAGGAACTTGTTAAGTGGGTACAGAGTTTCAGTTTTGCAAGAAAGAAATGTTTTAGAGATCAGTTTCATGATCATATGCATTTTACACTACCAAACTATATACTTAACCCCAGTTAAGATGATCATTTTGAATTTTTACCACAATTAAAATATTTCTATGAAAAAGCTTAAGATAAAAATATCAACAGATCACCAAATATACCATGAAGTGTCTCTGAATAATTTCTTGCATATATCTCTAAGGAAACATATATGAGAATTCACATGAGCCGGGCGTGGTCGCACACTTGTAATCCCCGCGCTTGGGAGGCAGAGACAGGAGGATCGCGCAGGTTTGAAGCCAGCCACGTGCTGGCTTAGGAGACCCTGTTTCCAAATAAAAATGTAAAAATAGGTCTGGGAGTGTAGCCCGGAGGTAGAAGGGCTTCCAGGAACCCCAGTACCACCAAAAAAAAAAAAAAAAAAAAAAAAAAAAAGAAAAAAGAAAAGAAAAGAAAAAAAAAAAAGAAAAAGAAGAATTCACAGGAGCATTATTCAGAATATCAAAATGTGTCTCTGAGCAGAAAAATCAATGAAGTATGATACATTCACAAAGTAGAAGTCTGTTCAGAAATGAAAATGAATGAATAAATGTACTTTAAAAAGTCTCTAGTTCACTGTAATGGCACTGTTAATAGTAAGCTTTGTTTTGTCTGAATTTAGTCTCTCCAGCTTTTTTATGATTGCTCTTTGACTGTATTATTTTCCATCCTTTATTTCCAATCATTTGTGTCTTTGTGTCTAAAGCATTTTCTTTTTCTTTTTGCGGGTCTGGGGCTGGAATCCAGGGGCATTCTACCTCTAAGCTACATCCCCTTCCCTATTTTTATTCTTTATTTTGAAACAAGGTCTCACTAAGTTGCAACCCAGGGTCTTTCAACCTCCTAACTACACTCCCTTCCCTATCTTTTATTCTTTATTTTGAAACCGGGCCTCACTGAGTTGCAGAAGGCCTAAGTAGCTGAGGCTATCCGCAAACTGTGATCCTCCAGTCTCAGCCTCCCAAATGCTGGGATTCCAAGCATGAGCCACCATACCCAGAAAAAGCATATTTATTATAATCAGATCTTGTTTAATTTTCCAGTTGGATAATCTGTTTTTTAATTGGGCTAATTCATCCATGTTTAATGTCATTAAAACATAATAATATAGTTGACTTTATGCTTTTGTTTCCTATGGTTTACATATTTTTTAAATTTTTTATCAGTACATTGTATTCATACATCATAATGGGGTAAAACACTTGTGTAGACATACATGCACACATCACCCAGTAAGCCCCTACCCCATCCCTATCCTATTCCCTCCCCATCCCTCCTTCCCATGCTTGGCTTAGTGGTTGACTTAGATATGTTTAAGTACATTGTGTGCTTTAGAGTTTACTTCTTTCTCCCTCCCATCTCCTCAGTTAGGTTGTCTTATTTGCTTCTCTACAGGATTTCGTTTTTCATCTAGAGTTCCTCCTATGACCCATTTCTCCTTATCTTTCACATATTAGGGAAAGCATCCGATTTCGTGTGCGTGTGTGTGTGTGTGTGTGTGTGTGTGTGTGTGTGTATGACTAATCTCACTTAGCATAATGTCCTCTAGTTCCATCCATTTCTCTGAAAATGATATAATTGAGTTTTTTTAATGGCTGAGTAAAATTCCACTGTGTACATATCCCACAGTTTTGTAATCCATTCATCATTTGATGAACATCTTGGCTGGTTCCACAGTTTGGCCATGGTGAATTGTGCAGCTATGAACACAGATATACATGCATTAGTCTGGTAGTATGATTTCCTTTCTTTTGGGTAGATACCCAGAAGTGGTATTGCTGGATCAAATGGTAAGTTCGCTCCTATTCTTCTGAGGATTCTCCATACTGTTTTCCAAAATGGTTGCACTAATTTGCAGTCCCACCAGCAATGTTTTAGAGTTCCCACTTCACATCCTGGCCAGCATTTGTTGTTGTTTGTGTTTTGAATGATTGCCATTCTAGTTGGAATTAGGTGAAATCTCAGGGTAGTTTTGATTTGCATCTCTCTGCTTGCCAATGATGTTAAGCATATATGTTTTTTATTCTATCCCCTTTTTTATTTAGTACTCAGGATTGAATCCAAAGGCATTCTACCTTCAAGCTACAACCCCAGCCTGATTTTACTTTTAATTTGGAAAAAGGGTTTGCTGAGGCTGTTTTTGAACCCATGGTCCTCCAGTCTCAGCCTCACAAGTACTGGGGTTACAGGTGTGTACCACCATGCCCAGCTATTCTATCCCTTCTTGATGGCCTTCTTTTTAGCAAGTAAATACCTTTAATGTAACATTTGAATGAGTGATATTCATGTCATATCTATGTATGATACAAACTCAAAGGTGATGTAATTGTACATCATGAGATTCAAAGTAATGCAAACATACATGCACATGTCATTTAATGTATTTCCCTCCATATGCCCGCCACTCCCTTCCTTCCTGACCATGAATGTTAGTGAGATTAGTCATGAAACATTGCATGGATGTAAACTTACTTCAATACTTCCTTTCCTCAATCCTCATTTTTCCCTCCCTACCTCCTTCCCCCCAATCCCTTCCACTATTTTACTGTTTTTTCTCCCAGTTTTACAGAAGTCCTTTTTGCTTCCTATATTTGTCCTAGCATCTACATATAATAATAATAAATGATCCTTGACTTTCTGAGACTAGCTGACCTCACTTAGCATAATAATCTCTAGTTCTATCTATTTCCTGAAAATGACATAATTTTGTTATTCTTTACTGGTTTATTCACTGTGTGTACATCCACATTAATTATCCATTCATCGGATGGACAGCTAGGTTGGTCTCATAATTTGGCTATTGTAAATTGTGCGGCTATAAAAATGAGTATGCATGCGTCACTGTAGTATTCTAACTTCAATTCCTTTGGAAAGATACTGAGGAATGGTATACCTGTGTCATATACACAGTGCTTCCATTCCTAGTCCTTTGAGGAACCTCTACAGTGTTTTCCAAAGTGGTTGTGCTAATTTATAATCATGCCAAGCCGGGCGTGGTGGCGCACGCTTGTAATCCCCCCGCTTGGGAGGCGGAGACAGGAGGATCGCGCAGGTTTGAAGCCAGCCGCGCTGGCTTACGGGACTCTGTTTCAAAATATAAAATAGGTCTGGGAGTGTAGCCCGGAGGTAGAAGGGCTTCCAGGAATCCCAGTACCACGAAATAATAATAATAATAATAATAATAATAATAATAATAATAATAACAATAATAATAATGCCAACCGTTTATAAGAGTTTCTATTTCCTTGCATCCTTGTCAGTATTTAGCTAAGAACAGGTAAGCAAATTCATATTTATAGTGTTTATATATATTTATTTATTCATATCTTCTTATATGCCATTTTTGGTTTTTTTGTTTGTCCCTGTGGATTTGAGTTACCATCTGGTGGCATACACTTATTTTGCCATTCATTTCCTTTGTGCTATTGTTGCTATTGTTGCATTCTCTATATTACAGACTAAACATTTCACTTATATACCAATTGACTTATGCAGTAATTTAACAGTGTCCTGCATTATAAAAAGTAGCAGTAGACATTAATGTCACAGACAAGCACAGAAATATTTCAAACCCATTTTTCTGGTTGATTTAATAGCAAATTTATTTGACAGTATAGGGGTCAAATAAATGGCCATTCAATGTACCAATGTACCATTGTGCCATGCTTTTCCATTATTTCAGTACTCACAAATATTATTACACCATATCCTCAGTTTTACTCTACTTTTTACTGATATGTAAAAGTCAGATACTACTTGTGCAAGAACAAAGCTTTTATGAAAAGGTAAAAAAAAGAATGTTTTATCTGAAAAAAGCATCACTTCTCATTTTACAACCAGGATATCAAAAGAGACTTACACCCTGACCTTGCATTTGAAAGGAGGCTGTGTGAAGTATGATGAAAAGTCACTGAAGGATTTAGCAGACTTGTAGGTTCAAGCACTAGGGTCCAAGGGTATAGACACAAAGGCAAAAGTGTAGGGGGGAAAAAATAAAACCCTGCCAAGACAGAATGACTCCTTCCCTCTGGCAAAATCATTGCCTCCCAGGAAAAAAAAAAAAAAAAAAAAGTAGCATCCCAATTCTTTCAAGTGAGACCCTCTGATTTGTCCCTTGCCATAGCCCCGGGGCCATCCCCAAAGCCATCGTGCTCTTAATAAGGGATCAAGGTTACTGTGAATCTTAAAATCTACAGAAAGAGCAAAACTATAAATAGAAATGCATCTAAAGTTTTTAAAAAGTGGTGAAGAGGACTACAAAGGCAAACCTAAAAGTCAAGGAAGGAAGCACTGTGTAATTTATAGACAAAAAGGAAAAATTTAAATTTGATATACCAGAAAATATAGAATTAATTCTTTTTATTTTTACTTTTTCTAATCTAAAACTTGAAGGAGTATGAGAGTTCATGTAAATCAACATCCTAGTCTTCGAAGTAAAGAAACTAAAGCTTAGTAAAATGAGTACTTTCTGCAGTATATTGAGATTCTTCTGAGCCTACTTTTTTATAAAGCAGGAAAAGGGTTAATACAACTTAAAGGTATTATTTTTTTAGATATTTGTGGTGAGTTGGTTACAAAACTTCTAATTAGGAAAGATCATATTACCTTCTAAATGACTGATTAAGAAATATAAAAATATAAGCCGGGTGTGGTGGCGCAAGCTTGTAATCCCCGCGCTTGGGAGCAGGAGAAAGGAGGATGGCGCAGGTTCAAAGCCAGCCATGCTGGCTTAAGAGACCCTGTTTCCAAAAATAAAAAAATAAAAATAAAAATGTAGCATTATATTTTTGGCCCTAATATATACTGTCCATAAATATAGCATTTATGGGCAATATTGGAAAATTTCTAGTAAGAAAGAAAAATTAGTTTGCAACGTCTTTAGAAAACTAAGCAAATAATGACTTTGTCTCTGACTAAAGCTAAAACCAAAGAGGTTGATGAAGAATTTGAAGACTAAACAATCTAAATGGCCTAAATTGGATAAACCCAAAGAGATTATTCAGCTTAAATCAAGGAAATAGTCCTCAGTTGCATAAAAGTCTTTACACAAGATGATAAATGAGTATCTTTATAATCAACAAAAGCACATCAGAATACTTATTTACAAGAGAATGAAAGATCTGAGCAAATATCTAAGAAGCATTTCCTTTTTTTTTTTTTTTTTTTTTTGTGTGTGTGTGTGTGGTACTGGGGTTCCTGGAAGCCCTTCTACCTCCGGGCTACACTCCCAGAACTATTTTATACTGTAAGAGTATTGAGAGGGCCATCCCATTCCCCTTATTAAATTATATAAGAGTATTGAAAAGGCCATCCCATTCCCCTTATTAAATTAAAATATAGAAGTAAGTTAAAGTGTCTGGAACCTGTTTTCCTGTTAAGAATGTTTCCAAAATGTTTTTTGTCTGTTAAGAATGTTTCCAAAGTATCTGGAACTTGTTAAGAATGTTTCCAAAGTGTGTTTCTGTTAAGAATGTTGCAAAGAACAAGATGGCTGCACTTGTTTACTCTGAAAAACTATTGGCTGGCTGCAAAGAACAAGATGGCTGCAAAGAACAAGATGGCTGCAAAGAACAAGATGGCTGCCAAGAACAAAATGGCTGCCAAGAACAAGATGGCTGCACTTGTTTACTCTGTAAAACTATTGGCTGGCTACAAAAACAAGATGGCTGCACTTGTAAACCTATTGGCTGTATCCCAATGTGAATGCCCCTTCTGGGACTATAAAAGTAAGATTTGTTTTGGGCTCGTGGTCGAGCTCCGACCACTTGCTTACTGTCTAAGAGGCTGAACATTAGCCCGGCCAGAAGGAATCATTCCTCTGGTAGCTGCTGGACAATGACAGTTAGGCTTGTGAAGGAGACTTGACCCTGGCTTGCCAGTAAGAGCTGCAGCACAATAAACCCTGCTTGGTTTTACATCTCTTGTGAGTCCTTTGTTATTTGGGTTGGTGGGCGATTCTCGGACCCTTCAATATTTTTTTTTTTTTTTGGAAACAGGGTCTCTTAAGCCATTGAGGCTGGCTCCGAACCAGTGTGATCCTCCTGTCTCTGCCTCCCAAGCACAGGGATTATAAACATGTGCCACCACGCCCAGCTAGAAATGTAAATTTAAAAAACAAGCAACACAGGCAGGTATGCACATGTAGCTAGGAACATTAATTATATAATTGCATGCCCCTAAAAAGCCTACCAAGTCCAAAATATTATTCCCCCCCACATATATAATAGTAATCTTATTAATAAAAATCAGATTGTAATTATCTTTCCTAGACATAAGTTCTAGGGTATGCAATAATTATTATGAGGGATTGTTTTAACACTGAAAAAACACATAAAAATATAACTTACTAGCTGGGTGTGATGGTGCACACTTGTAATCTCAGTACTTGGTAGGCTGAGACAGGAGGATCCGGATTTCTGGATAGCTGCAGTTACTTAGTGAGGCCCTTTGCAACTCAGTGAGACCCTGTTTCAAAATAAAGAATGAAAAATAGAGCTTGGGGTGTAGATCAGAGGTAGAATGTCCCTGGGTTACATCCCCAGTACTGCAAATATTTATACAATATATATATATATATATATATATATATATATATATATATATATATATATTAATATACCTGGATGTAGGTTGTTCGACCTTCTCAGTTGTCTCATGAAAGTATAAAATATTTTGAAAATCAATGAGAATACACTCATGTCTTTAACATTCAACCTAGCATGCCATCTAGATAGATAATGACTAGCAGATATTAGAGGTTCAATAAATATTAAATGAACCCTGGAGGGAGGCAAGATTTATTTCTTATGTGGAAAAGATAGAAGGCACCATTTAGCTACAAGGAAATCTGAAAATGTGTCGGTATAGCTGCACATTAACAATCCTAATAGAAATGGAGTTCAGTTAGGAAATGAGACAATGAATATTAGGAAGTCATCTAACATTCTCCACTACACTCTTCATTGTGAAAATGACAGAATAATCCATTCATTTCCTCACCAGCATCACTGCACAAAACCATGTATTATATATGTGCATATATAATGCATATATGCATATATGTATACACATATGTGTATGTAATATGTATATTACTCATACTATAAACGTCTAGTTCACTTTTCTCTTTTCTGAAGTTCTATTCATTATTTTTTTTTTTTTTAGTATTGGGGATGGAACCCAGAGGCATTCTACTTTCTGAGGTACACCCTCAGCCCTATTTTTTATTCTTTTATTTTGAAACAGGGTCTCACTGAGTTGCAAAGGGCCTCACTAAGTAGCTGAACCTGGTCGGATGTGGTGGCACATAGTTGTAATCCCAGTGCTTGAGAGGCTGAGACAGGAGGATCACACAGGTTCGAAGCCAGCCTCAGCTACTTAGTGAGGCTCTCAGCAATTTAGTGAGACCCTGTTTCCAAATAAAGTATAAAATAGGTCTGTAAGTATAGCACAGAGGTAGAAATACCCCTGGTTTCCACCCCCAGTACCACACACACACACAAAAAAAAGTAGCTGAACCTGTCTCAGCCTCCCAAATGCTGGGATTACAAGTGTGCGTGACCACACCTGGCTTTGAAATTCTGTTCTTACTGATAATTTTCAGTTTTTGAATTGTAATTTATACCACTATGTTGCCGTGGTAAATAACTTCCACATTTTATTATTTTTTTTACCACCAACCCAATATGATGTTTCTATGTTAAGCAACATACTTGATTCTTAATTTATAATACTCTAAAACTTTCTCTGATGGGCCTAAATAGAATGGACAAAAAACCCAAGACAATAAAGCTATTCATTTTGGTTTGTAAATACATTCTTATTGTTATTTTTAAAAAATACATTTTAATACTTTTACCAAGATATCAAGAGAAGTCATATGACTTGCAAAATTGGTATCAAAACAGGATATTTAAATCTAGCCACATGTACTGGTTATATACAGAGGTATAAATCATTGTTTTGTGTGTGTGTGTGTGTGTGTGTGTGTGTGTGGTACTGGGGGTGGAACCCAGAGGCTTTCTACCTACAGGCTATACTCCAGACCTATTTTATATTTTATTTGGAAACAGGGTATCACTAAGTTCCTGAGCGCTTCACTAACTTGCTGAGGCTGACTTCGAACCTGTGCGATCCTACTGTCTCAGCCTCCCAAGCACGGGGATTACAAGCGTGCGCCACCATGCCCAACTACATCACTGTTCTTTTTAAAGCTGGCCACAAATGACTGAAAATGAGACCTTTGTTTATATCCCCAAAATAGCTCATTAAAAACCCCAAAACATTGTCCTTTGCTTAACACCATATAAATTGCCAATATGATTATTCTTCAGGCTGTACATCTTATTTTAAAATAATATTGTTAAAATGATTTTGATATTTTGTACACAAATTTAAATCATTTTCCTGGTTGTAATTTTAATTTAATTACAAATATACAGGTACTATTTTAATTTTGATACTTATCCTTAAAAGGATAGAAAGCAAAAAATTGTGTTTTGTAAACGTAGACTGTCACGCATTCTCATACTGTCATGTCAAACTCCACTCCACTAAAGTAACTTTAACAATGCAGTGCATGTTTTACACATCCAGCTTATAAAACACTGTAACCAGCCGGGCATGGTGGCGCACGCTTGTAATCCCCGCGCTTGGGAGGCGGAGACAGTAGGATCGCGCAGGTTCGAAGCACTGGCTTAAGAGACCCTGTTTCCAAATAAAAAGTATAAAATAGGTCTGGGAGTGGAGCCCTGAGGTAGAAGGGCTTCCAGGAACCCCAGTACCACCAAAACTAATAAAAATAAAACACTGTAACCAACACCTTGATGACAAGTGAATGTGCTACTGCTGTGTTAAACTGACATGACAGCAATCCAAGGGACTACGCACACATTACTTAAATTAAAGAACAAAAGGTATGGATGTTCAGGGCTACTTTACAGAATATTTGTCTCTGATAAAATTACAAAACAGATTTGGAATTTTAAGGGAATTTTTAACATACAACAAGTATTTCTTTTAGTGATTTGAAAAGGTATGAGAACATATGAACAAAGCTTAGTAACTTAGGATTTACTTTTGTAAATGCATGTTGACAAATATTTAATGTTATATTTATATTTGGATATTATTTTTTTTTTGGTGGTACTGGGGTTCCTGGAAACCTTTCTACCTCTGGGCTACACTCCCAGACCTATTTTATATATATACATACACACACACACACACACACACACACACACACACATATATATATATATATATATATATATATATATATTTTTTTTTTTTGAAACAGGATCTCCTAAACCAGCAAGGCTGGCTTCGAGCCTACGTGATCCTCCTGTCTCCGCCTCCCAAGCGCAGGGATTACAAGCGTGCGCCACCACACCTGGCGTATTTGGATATTATAAATATAAAACACAAGACATCCAGTGTTAACACTGATCTCCCATACCTAACTTGGATTTGGATACTGAGCACTATATATTTTGTAGAAAGGAACTTTCAAAGTTCCCTAAATGCTTATAATATGTATTATTATTCCTTACCAAAATCTGCATGAACTTTAAAAGGCTGGTAGAAAAAGTGTTTGCTTGAATATTTTTTAAAATATCAGTTTGTATCAATAGATGTTGAAAAAAGCATTTGACAAAATCCAACACACATTCCTGTTAAAAACACTGCAGAAAACTGGAATAGAAGGAATGTGTTCAACATCTTTAAGACAATATACAACAAACCTAAAGTCAACATCATACTGAGTGGGAAAACGGTAAGAATTATTTTTAAAATCAGGAACAAGACAAGGATGCCCACTATCACCACTCCTTTTCAATATAGTCCTCCAGATTCTTGCCACAGCAATAAGACAGGAGAAGGATATCAAAGGAATTAAAATAGGAAGAGAGGAATTAAAACTATCCTTGTTTGCGAATGACATGGTCCTTTATCTAGAAGACCCAAAGAACTCAACTGGAGCTGATTGACCAATTCAGCAAAGTTGCAGGATACAAAATCAATCTAAAGAAATCAGTTGCTTTTCTATATGCCAACACTGAATCCACAAAAAAAGAACTAAAGGAAACAATTCCATTCACCATAACTTCAAAATCAATAAAATACCTAGGAATAAACCTAATCAATGATGTAAAAGACCTCTACAATTAAAACTATAAAACATTGAAGAGAGAAATTGAAGAAGACCTTGGAAGATGGAAAGATCTTCCTTGCTCATAGATAGGCAGAATAAATATAATCAAAATGGCCATTCTGCCAAAAGTGATCTACAGATTCGATGCAATTCCTATAAAAATGCCAACGACATTCTTCATAGAACTAGAAAAATCAGTCATGAATTTTTATGGAGAAAGAAAAGACTCAGAATAGCCAAAGCAATTCTCAGCAATAATAACCATGCAGGAGGCTTCACAATCCCTGATTTCAAATTTTACTACAGAGCAATATATTGTAAAAACAGCATGGTATTGGCACACAACAGATATACAGATCAGTGGAACATAATAGAAGATACAGAAACAAACTCCCACACCTATAGTCAATTAATCTTTGACAAAGGGGCCAAACTCATATGCTGCAGAAAAGACAGCCTTTTCAACAAATGGTGCTGGGAGAAGTGGCTATCCATTTGTAGAAAGATGGAACTAACCCCTTACCTCTCACTGTGCACAGGAATCAACTCAAGATGGATCAAAGAGACTGTGAAGAGAAGGGCATAGGCTCAACACTCCAACATATAGGCACAGGCAGTAACTTTTCCAAGAGGACCTCCAAGCCGGGCGTGGTGGTGCATGCTTGTAATCCCCGCGCTTGGGAGGCTGAGACAGGAGGATCATATGGATTTGAAGCCAGCCTCAGCTACTAAGTGAGGCTTTTAGCAACTTAGCGAGACCCTGTTTCCAAATAAAATATAAAAAGGTCTGGGAGTATAGCCCGGAAGTAGAAAGCCTCTGGGTTCCACCCCTAGTACCACCAAAAAAAAAAAAAAAGAGGACCTCCAAAGTGCAGGAAATTAAAGCAAGAATTAACAAGTCAGATGGCATCAAACTAAAAAGTTTCTTTTCATCAAAGGAAACCATCAAGAACCTAAAGAGAAAGCCTAAAGAGTGGAAGAAGATCTTAACCAGCCACCACTCTGATACAGGGCTAATATCCAGAACATACAGAGCTCAAAAGACTCTACACTAGCAAAATAAATTATCCAATCAATACATGGGACACTGAACTGAATAGACATTTCACAAAAGAAGAAATACAAATGCCCAATAGATACATCAAAAATTGTTCAACACCATTAATAATCAGGGAGATGCAAATCAAAACTATGCTAAGATTCTATCTAACACCAATTAGAGTGTCAAGCATAAAGAAGTCAAACAACAACAAATGTTGATGAGGATGTGGGGAAATAGGAACTCTTTTACACTGTTGGTGGGGCGCAAACTAGTTCAGCCACTTTGAAGATCAGTGTGGAGATTGCTTAGAAAACTGGCAATGGATCAACCATATACCACTCCTGGATATCTTTCCAAAGGAATTGAAATCAGAGAACTACAGTAACATATGCATACACAATTCATAATAGCCAAACATGGAACCAACCTAGGTCTCCATCAACAGATGAATGGATTGCAAAATTATGGGAAATACATACAATGGAATTCTACTCAGCTATAAAGAAGAACAAAATCATGTCATTCACAAGAAGATGGAAAGACCTGGAGAACATTATGTTAATTGAGATTAGCTAAGCATTAAAAGAGAGGGGACATATGTTTTCTCTAATATGCTTGAGTTAGGGAGTATTTGGGATACCAGAGGTACTTCGAGATAAATGGAGGGAAAACCTCAGCAAAGCTGAAATGGAAGGGTAGGTGAGGAAGGAAGCTGAGGTTGATGAATGGAGGAGCTACATCCAAATATGTGTAAAAGTATGAATGTTGCATGGTCAATCTGTACACTCATTGTTCAGAAGGGAGGGAAGGGGAAGGGGGGGAGCAAGCACTGTCTGAATATATGCCATTTTTAATATGAGCCACATGAAAATAAAAAATAGAAAAAAAATGCCAATTTGAATTAACCTTCAAAATTTCAGGGCATGAAAAACATACAAAGAGTACTCAAGAATATGTTTTAACACAGTTAAGAATAATTCTGTTTACAGTTATGACAGAAATACCTCAACTTTCAGGTAGTTAAAAAAAATTCCCTGCCGGGCGTGGTGGCACAGGCTTGTAATCCCCATGCTTGGGAGGTTGAGACAAGAGAATCATGCAGGTTTGAAGCCAGCCTTGCTGGCTTAAGAGACCCTGTTTCCAAATAAAAATATAAAAATGGGTGTCTGGGAGTGTAGCCCGGAGGTAGAAGGGTTTCCAGGAACCCCAGTACCACCAAAAAAATCCCCTAAGCAAACATAAAAGGTCAAGTTAATTCTTAACACAAATAATATATCATGTCAATTTTTCAGCCAAAAGCATTACCATTTTACATTTCAATTGTTAAGCAATTTATTTATTGGGTAAAAAAAATTAAAGGAAACGTATAGAAACAAAAATATCTCAAAGTATTCTGACTCCTAAAATAAGAAATCTGCAAGCTAAGAAATGATCAATGTTGCTTAGAAAAATTTTATGCCTTATTTGTATTCTCAAATTCACTTTAATTGCTTGACATATAATTTAATTCTTAAAAAGACTGTAGCTAAATTATTTAATAATATTTAAAGAATGCTACATCTCTGGGTAGACATGTTTCACATAATAGTTTTCAATTAAAAAGAAATCACTTGATAGTTTTAATCACATTTATGATTGACTGACTAATGGATTAATATATTCATGACTGTAGCATAAATCTCCCAGTTTTTGAAGCCATCTTATGGTTAATTCAATTCTATTTTACAACCACAGCAAGCACCAAAAATGTCACCGTTTTACATGATAATGTGCATGGCAATATATGCAACTCTAAATTTGATTAAAAAGACAAAAGGATTAAAATTAGATGAGTTTATATTCTAGCTTTAGGAGTTATTTGACAATTAGGCACTAGATCCCCAGAACCCTATTTTCAGAATACTCAACAGATACAATAATATCTGGACTGATCTTAATTTTGCATATACCAACATACCCACCCTTTAGAGTCAGCATTACTTCTGAATGGTCTTCATTTACATTGTTAACTATTGTGAATAACCTCTATGATATATATATATGGTAGATAGATAGATTTTCTGAGGTATTAAGCAGATTTTCTTTCAAGTTTCAAAAATTAATTTCCTTCTTTGAGTTTCTTTGCTATAATATATATGGTACCATGTAACCAATATAAGTTATAAATGTGCTTTCTTTTTTTTTTTTTTGCGGTTTTGGGAATGGAACCCAGGGGCATTTGACCTCTAAGCTACACCCCCAGCCCTATTTTTAGGTTCTTTATTTTGAAACAGGGTCTCACTAAGTTGCGGAGGGCCTCACTAAGTAGCTGAGGCTGTCCGAGAACTGCTATCCTCCGGTCTCAGCCTCCCGAATGCTGGGATTACAAGCATGCGCCACCACGCCCAGCTATAAATGTGCTTTCTAAAGCAAATTGTATGTTATTTTAAGATAGGAGCACTGAAAAAAGATAATCATATTTGGTATCTATAAACAATAACTATCCTCTTATTGGCATGTTAAGTTAAATATTAGTCAACTTTCTAAGTGCTTACTTCTATGAAAAATGACATATATTCTTTATTTGAGAATAAGTATAATATATTATTTTGTATTCTAATTATTACTTACTTTAAACACTAGTGATATCATAACAGAAAGGTAACAAACATGCAATCGATCAAATGCAATCGATAGAGTAGCGTTCTGCCACTTATTACTGTTGCTAACTTTCAACAAGTTTTATATAACACTTCTTACTTAAAGACTAGTTTTATAAAGCACTTCTTACTTAAATGAGATTTAAGAATTAAGGTATATTTCAAAATAGTTCCAAGGAGAGATTTCATTGCCTTTTTTAAAATGTAAAATTAATATAAAAATATTTAAAATTATTTTCTAAAGATAGCATTCAACAATAACAAGTAGAAAACTTTTATTTCACAATTTAGAGTTTATCTGCCACCCACAGGAGTTTTTAAATTATTTTTGAATGATCAATTTAACTAACTCTTCCTTGAAAAAATTTTTGGAGAAATTTTAATAAAATATCTGAATGCTTTAACTACTGTTATTGATCGGCAGTAAGCAAATATATACTGTAAAAAGTTAATAGCAACAATGTGAAGGTGAACTAAATTAATTATCTGGAAATGTAAATGTTAACAAGATCTGAATAATGAAATGAGTTTATAATAAATCCAGTTATTATGCACATTACTTTTGTATATGCCCCAACAGACTAAGATTATTGAAAAAAATTACATTATTAAGCATTTTTATTGTTACTGATATTGGTGATAGTTGTGTTTTATATAAATTTGCCAGTCTTTCCCTAGTCTTTTCTTCTTCTAAATAAGATCTATTAAGATAATAATGCAATCAACCTTGTTTCCTAACAGCATACTACCCAAAACAAAATATAGAATAAGATGACTTAACCTACAACCTGTACTGCAAAAAAAGAATTTGTTCATATCCTCACATAATTTTGGATGTATTCTTGCTTCAAAAACCTTCCCTTAAAAATATATATTGCTTGTTAATTTCTCCATTGCTAACCATCACATTGCTAGCAATGTAATCATTACTAATTACTACAAATAAAAATATACTGACATTACCTTTCATGATATTTCAATTAAACTCTGCAAGTCTGGTATGAAATGCCTCATTTATGGATAGTAATAAGAAAGCAATAACAACTTTTCAAAATCTTCTCATTAAAAGCAAGTTGACAGAGTAGAGTTATTCTTCTTTATGTAGCTCATCTTTCTTCATTAGTGCAATATGGATTTCAACTTCGTGTTCTTTATTCACTATGACATGAACATAATTCAACAATTTCGAGGACACATGGCCCAGTAACATATTCAAAGTGAGGTAATTACAGCATTTGACTTAATATCATAGGTAATCAGAGTTGGAAGGCACCTTGTGCAGCTCAGCCCAACGGCACCACTTTACAAAAAAAAGCAAAATGAAACCCATAGTAACACTAGAGCTGGCATTCAGGACATCTGTTTCAATCTATCATTGTATTTTACAAAATACTCTGTGCTTTCAGACAGCAGAGAAGAGTGTAATAGCAATGCACGATGAAGACAGTTTCCCAAGTTGGACCCCAGGAAGGACTGAGGCTCGTGTAGCATCTTGTGCAACACTCCAGCCAACAATAAAAAAAAAGGTCCCTTTCACACACAAAACAAAAAGAGGAATGATATCCTCGCAGTCTCAGCTTCAGCTGAAGTGCAAACAAACAAACGAATGTAGAACAGCATATAAAGGGATCGCAAGAAAGACCAGTGGTGTGCGAGTTTATAAAGAAAATAGTCCTGAGAATAGGCCCATGAATTTTAGACTCTCAGCAGGACCAAGAACACAAACAGTGGTCAGAGAGAGGTTTCTACGAAGGAAGTTATGACTGTATTATTTTTTAAAAACTGGATGCCAGTATTTCTCTCTGTAGCCCATCCCCCTACTTCTCTGTTAGACAGACAGCAAGAAGATGTCATAATTCAACCTTACACCAAGTTGTAAGTTGATAGGAAGAGCATTATTTAGAGGGGATCAGAGTTGGAAAAGACAATGGAAGCCGGGCGTGGTGGCACACGCTTGTAATCCCAGCCTTCGGGAGGCTGAGACCCAGAGGATTGTGGTTCAGGACAGCCTCAGCTACTTCGTGAGGCCCTCTGCAAATCAGTGAGAGCCGGTTTCAAAATAAAGAATAAAAAATAGGGCAGGAGGTGTAGCTCAGAGGTCAGATGCCCCTGGGTTCCACTCCTAAACCTGCAAAAAAAAAAAAAAAAAAAATAGGGCAGGGGGTGTAGCTCGAAGGTTGAGTGCCCCTGGGTTCCATCCCCAGACCCGCAAAAAAAAAAAAAAAAAAAAAAAAAAAGGACAGTGGACTAGTATGTATTAATACCCAAGAAAACAAAAAAAAAAAGGGAATCATAGGGCAGAGAGTCCTTCCTAGGCTTATTGCTGCGGCTACACTATGCCGTTGTAAAAATAAGGGGGAAAAAAGAATGATACCCTTAAGGTCATATAGTCTTACTGGGCAATTCTTAGCAATTAAGTGACAATATTTATGGATGGATGGATGGATGGATGAAAAGAGATAAGTTTTGGTTTGAGTCCATGCAGTCCCCAAACTAGAATACATTGTTTCAGTATGTAGGAATTGTTTCAGGGTGCTCTTCTACTTAGCCCTTTTGTCTATTTAAACTGACCAACCAAAAGTAGATAGCCAAGCCGGACGTGCACACTTATAATCCCCGCGTTTGGGAGGCGGAGACAGGAGGATGGTGTAGGTTCAAAGCCAGCCACGCTGGCTTAAGAGACACTGTCTCCAAAGATTAAAAAAAGTATAAAAAATGGGTCTGGGAGTGTAGCCCGGAGGTAGAAGGGTTTCCAGGAACCCCAGTACCACCAAAAAAAAAAAGGTAGCCAAGGCCCAGAGTGGATCTTAGAAGAGTACATGAAAATAGCATGCCTAGGAGGGAAAGATTTAACCTTAATAAAAGGAGCCAATTTGCATATTCCCTATACCCATAAAATGTGGGTGCAGAGGGGAGCACACTAAGTGGAATATATGTGTGCATATATGAATGCATTACTTTGAATCTCACTATGATGTGTAATTATAATGCAACAATAAAAGTAATTAATTATTACTTTTTCTGCAGTACTGGGAATTAAACCCAGGGGCTTTCTACCTCCAACCTATATCCTCAGCCCTATTTTTTAATCTTTATTCTGAAACAGAATCTCACTAAGTTGCAGAGACCTCATTAAGTAGCTGAGACTGGCCCTGAACCTGTAATCCTCCTGTCTCAGCCTTCCAAATACTAGGATTATAAGTGTTCCACCATGCCCAGATAATTATTAATTTTCAATAATTATTATTACCACAGTAATAATATTACCCTTATGGTATCGTATGGATTAAATTGTTTCTCTCCACAATTCAGATGTTGAAGTTCTAGCCTGGCATTTCAGAATGTGAACCGACTGGGAAATAGAGTTGTTGCACATTTAATTAGTTAAAATAATGTCACACTGGAATAAAGTGGATTGTTTTTTCCTATATGTGTTAAATTCCTTAATAATGAAAAAAGAGAAGAGACAGAGCTCATAGAATAAACACACATGATCATGAATGCAGTGTTCAAGACACCACATCTACAAGGCAAGAACACCAAGAACTGCCCGAAATTCTCTCTGTGCAACAGACTCTCCCTCATGGCTTTCAGTAGGAGAGCCAATACCTTGATCCATGACCTCTGGCACTCAGAATTATGAGATGATAAATTTCTGGTTTATAATCCACTTGGTTTGTGGCATTTTGTTATGGCAACTGAGGCACACCACACAACTATCCTCCAATAGACCTCAAGACCTCAGCAGCTAACTGAGATAGGAGGCAAATGGAAGGCAGACAGAAAATAGGAGGATAATGCCCCCCCCACCCTTCCAGCCTGAAACATCAGCCTCCATCCCCAGCTGAAGGATAAGAGGAGTTTTATACTCACAAATTTGGAGTTTGCTAGAGTTTAGATCAGGAATGATCCCTAAAAGCCGATAAGTTAGAGACTTCTACCTCAGCTTGACAGTGTTGGAAGGTGGTGGAAACCTTTAAGAAGTAGAGCTTGCCTGGCGTGGTGGCGCACGCTTGTAATCCCCGCGCTTGGGAGGTGAGACAGGAGGATCGGGCAGGTTCGAAGCCAGCTGTGCTGGCTTAAGAGTCCCTGTTTCCAAATAAAAAATATAAAATAGGTCTGGTAGTGTTGCCCAGAGGTAGAAGGGTTTCCAGGAACCCCAGTACTACAAGGAGGAGGAGGAGAAGGAGGAGGAGGAGGAGGAGGAGGAGGAGGAGGGGGAGGAAGAGGGGGAGGAGGAGGGGGAGGAGGAGGGGGAGGAGGAGGGGGAGGAGGAGGGGGAGGAGGAGTGGGAGGAGGAGTGGGAGGAGGAGTGGGAGGAGGAGGAGGAGTTGTTGTTTCTCTTTTTTTAAGTTTGTTGTTCTGGGTATTTTGTTATAGTAATGAAAAATTGATTAACACAATGTTTTATATAGTAGACACTTTGCTTAATTGATGTCTGTATGCTCAAAGTGAACATAGGTTAAATGAGAGTAAACACAAAAGTCAATGAATTTTCCAGAGCAGAAAAGGATAAATATCACTAGGTAAAAGGTAAAGAAATACAAGGAAACAAAAATCAGGTTGTGTCAGTATTATAAGAATCATGCAAATCATGTCATATTTGTTCTACATCCCCAAGATACAAACTTTCCAAGCCAATTACAGAAGACAGAAGGTTTTATTTTTTTAATTTTAAGTTTTTGTTTTTAGTAAATTCTCTATTATCTTCATCCTAGTACCTTTCTCTTGTCCAATTCTAGTTACATTTGTTTTTTGATTTTGATTTTGTCATTATGCTAGATTTTTGCAAAAAAAAATAGACAACATTGTTTATCTTCTGTATGCAAGCTACTTTTAATGTGAATTTTCAGCTCTTCTTATAAATAAGTAGAGTTTTTCCTCCTCCTAAGTAGTAAATAAATATCAGCTGGCCTTATGACTTGCTTTGACCAGTAGATTGCAACAAAAGTAGTGCTGCTAGTCCCAAACCTCAGCTCATCACAGGTTTCACACTTGGGTTTTCTCTTTTAACTGGCATTCTGATGTGATCAAGCCCTGGATCAATGAATCAAAGACCCAGAGGAAAAGAAACAAAGACCAGGAGGTGAATCAAAAACCAGGAGGAAAAGAAACAAACCAGTCAGCCAACACCCATCCACACTGACAGCTCCACCGAGATGTAATGGAGAATTCCACCCTGAATTCCAAACTCTAGGCTTGTAAAATCAGTGAAGGGCTGATTGTGAAACTAAATATTGTGATGATGTTTTTTGTAGCAAAGTTATTTGATATACCCTCCAAACTACCAACCGCTTCTATTTTACAATGTCCATACACTTACTTTTACCAAATTCATAATTTATTCCTATTTACATAGTAGTGTATTTCTTCTTATTTCAGAGACTAATGATACTGAGTGGTTTAATGCATATAATTCATAATTTAAGTATATCTTAAAATAAATAAAATTGTTGAGAAATTGCATAGACACTGGGTAGCCTTTTGTGAAATGATCACAATGAAAAGATAAAATAAAGACACTTCTAAAGAAAATAAATATCTGGAAATGATTTGGGTCATAAAGAAAACAGACAATTTTACAAGTCGTGACTTGTAGTTACTAACTCATGTAGTTGGGCTGGCACATCTATTATACTTGTTCTCTTTAAAAGAAATATTGTGGCTTTCCACCTTTTTTATTTGGTGGTATTATATTTTACCTTATAAATAACAATGAATGGTTTCTCAATATTCATCAATAAGATTATACATTAGTAACAAGACAGTATTTCCTTTATTATCAAGTCATGGCTAATCTGGAAATGGCAAACTACATTTCAAAAATCTTTATAATTCCGAAGCATAATATTTATATCACTGTCATTGTTGGTGGAATTGCAAATTAGTGTAATCACTCTGAAAAATACTATGAAGGATCCTCAGAGGAATGGGAACAAACCAACCATATGATACAGCTTCTAGATATCTAGCCAAAATAAAAACAAAACTAATAAACTAATGCATGTGTACCTATGTTCATAGCTGCACAATTCACAAATGCTAAACTATGGAACCAGCCTAGATGTTTATCAACAGATGAATGGATTAAAATACTATGTGATATGTCCACAATGGAATTTTACTCAGTCATGAAGAAGAACAAAATTACCTCATTTACAGGGAAATGGATGAAATTGTAGGACATTATGCTGAGTGAGATTAATCAGTCACAAAAAGTAAAAAATTAGATGCTCCCCATAATATGTGGAAGCTAGGAGAAAAAAGGGATATACTAGGAACTCTGGACAAAGAGGGAGAAACCATAGATTGACAAATAAGGTGACCTAACAGAGGAGGAAGAGAGGGGGGAAGAGGTAAATTTCCTAATGTTTATGATATACATTCACAAACATATCAAATTCAACCACTAAGCCAAACATGAGGAGGGCGGAACAAGGGAATGGGGTAGTAATTGGGGAAGGGGTAAATGAGTGATGTATGCATGTATGCCTCTACTATCTTTAAAGATGTATGAATACAATGCACCAATAAAATTTTTAATAAAATAAAATTTTAAATGTTTACATCACAATTCTATCAACAACTCACACTGGCTTATACAACTTGCTGTAAAACCTAGATATATAATGTATAATGTGAAAATAATTATTCCTTGCTCTAATTCAGATGGAGATGATTCAAGATGAAAAATATGTCAAAATATTAAGTATATCTTGAATAAAATTGTTGAACAAAAAGTCAGAGATTCACTGAAATCTGATCTTTCAGCATCAGATGCATAAAAATGATAGTTTTTGAATCAAGAAAAATTAAAGCAATCAGAAAATGTATGCAGTGTCTCATCATCACACCTAATCTATCTAGTTATAAATGCTTTCTTCTATTCCAATGGTATATAGAATTTCTCTCCTTGTGCTTTTCATATCTTGGTGTCCATTCTTTCTCTGTTACCTTTGGGGTTTCCACATCAACTCATCAATTGCTAAAAGCTCAAATCTTCTGTGACTCAGTTCTAAGACCTCTTTCACTTTTTTAAACTTTTTTTTGGTGTATTGTAGTCATACATTTTAATAGAGTACGTGGAGACATATATGCACAAATCACTCAATTATCCCTTACGCAGTTCCTGCCCCATTCCAACCCCCTCCCTCCTTCTCATGTTTGACTTAGTGACTTAGTGACTTAGTGCATCATGAACATTAGAGATTTCCCTCTTCCCCCCTCCCATCCCCCCAGGTCACCTTATTTGCTCATCTATAGTGTCTCCTTCTTCATCTAGAGTTCCTCCTATGACTCATTTTCTCCCTAGCTTTTGCATATTAGGGAGAGCATCTGATTTCTTTTGTGTGTGTGTGACTGACTGATCTCACTTAGCATTATTTCCTCCAATTCCATCCATTTCCCTGTAAATGATGTCATTGTGTTTTTCTTTATATGTGAGTAAATTTCCATTGTGTACATATCCCATAGTTTTGTAATCCATTCATCTGTTTGATGGACATCTTGGCTCATTCCATAATTTAGCAATTGTGAGTTGTGCAACTATGAACATAGATACACATAAATTAATTTGGTTTTACTTCTTTTGAGTAAATACCCAGAAGTGGTATTGCTGGATCATATGGTAGGTTCTTCCCATTCTTCTCAGGATCCTCCGAACTGTTTTCTAAGGTGGTTATACCAATTTGAAAATCCACCAACAATGTCTTAGAGTTCCCACTTCTTCACATCCTCACCAACATTTGTTGTTGTTTGTGTTTTGAATGATTGCCATTCTATTTGGAGTTAGGTAAAATCTCAGGGTAGTTTTGATTTGCATCTCTCTGATTCCTAAGGATGTTGACCATTTTTCATACATTTATTGACCATTTGAATTTCTCCTTTCATGAAGTGTCTATTTAGTTCCCTTGTCCACTTTTGATTGGGTTGTTTTCTTAGTATGAGTTTCTTGAGTTTTCTGTATAGTTTAGATATTAGTCTCAGCTCTTTCACTTTATGCACTCACTTTGCAAGTGATCTTACTCCTTATGGCTTTAATTGGTAGATATATGCTAACATCTCCCTTTAATGTTTTTATATCTTTGAACATTCACAATTGACAATTGAAAAATTGACTAGCATATTGTATAACAGACATTCTAGCTAGAAAAGTTAAAATCAGTATGTCTTATGACTTCAGAGAGTCAAAGTGATGGAGAAAGGAGTTAGTTGAATCTCTTCAAAAAATAACTGTACAGCTGGATTCAAATGTCAGAAGGAAACATTTCAGTGCTTGGGAAACAAACTTTCCCAAGATGGGCATTTATTTGAAGCTCATGAGAGAATGACTCTAATTTAAAATGCAGCACTCCAACCTCCTCTACACTTCCACAATGTGCATGTGAATAAAAGAGATCCCAACCCAAGGTAGAAACCAAGGACTTATGGGTTAATAGTTTGAATGAGTCCCCAGTCAACCCCAATCTATCAACCAAGCATGAAAACCTTATTAACTCAAAAGGTATTTGAAAATACTTCTGATGAATCTCCACCAGAAACATAACTAATTGCATATTATGAAGACAGACTAAGATTTAGCCCCCTGCAGTTTACTAACTGAACAAACAATAATGACTGTTTCAGTTAGCATTCTCACTGTGACTCAATAAGCCTATCCACATACAACTTAAGAGGAAGAAAGACTTATTTACTCACAGTTTTAAGATTCAGGAGTTTCAGTCCATGTCAGGCCAGATTTGAGAGCTCAGGGCTTGGACATGGAGAGCAGAGAGAGGGAGAGAGCAAGTCCTCCTTTCGCTCATCATAAAGGATGAAAGTGAGAGACAGAACAAGGGGAGGAGGGGCCTTATATAATCCCCACGGGTACACCCTCAGGACACCCTCCTTGGCAACAGAGCTCCACTTCCCACATGGCTGCCTGGTTTCTGTGAGGGTTAGGGGAACTTTCAAAATCCAAGCCATTTACAATGATGATAACTTTCAGAAAGAAAAAAACAGAACCTACAGTCACTTCAATATATCTCTATTAAATAAAGCAAGTTTTCTTCAGGAGTATTATGCTAAGATGAATTCCATGAGCATTGTGCCCTATTTCTATTCACAAGAAGTAGTTCTGATTTTATGAATGCTATTTAATCTACTTTTAAAAACAAAATAATGGAAAGCAGTAGTTATGAGTGAGGCTCACAGTGTGTTAATAGTTATTACCAAGTATGTTACTTAAATATTATCCACAATATATTCTCTGAAGGTTATATAAATTTACTGAGTACATGGAAGAAATTAATGAATACATGGAAGAATTATCAATAGTGAACAGCATTCAGGGAACTTGCACCTAAATAAAATAAACCTGAGTTTTGTGTTTCTAGTAATCTATTAGGAAAAATTAACAAAAATTATAGCTCAAAAATAATTCATTTCAGGAAAATATTGATATACTTCTAATATATGTCACTTTATTTATTTATTTATTTATTTATTTATTTATTTATTTTTGCGGTACTAGGGATGGAACCCAGGGGCATTGTACCTCTGAGCTACACCCCCAGTCCTAATTTTTTTTAGTCTTTTTTATTTTTGAAACAGGGTTTCACTGAGTTGCAAAGGGCCTCGCTGAGAGTGGCTGAGGCTGTCTGCAAACCAGCAACCTCTGGTCTCAGCCTCCCAAATGCTGGGATTACAAGTGTGTGCCACCACACCTAGCACTGTCACTCCTATTTAAAGAAATAACATTGATCTTTCAGCATTAACATAGATATTGTAAATTGAGCTTCTCTGAACATGGATATACAGGTATGATTATAATATCCTGATTTCATTTCCCTTGGGAGATGCCCAAGAGGGCTACTGCTGTGTCATATGGTAGATTCATTCCCAATCATCTAAGAAACCTCCACACTGATTTCCAAAGCATCTATACTAATTTGCAATCCCACCAACAATGTCCCACATCCTCACCAACATTTCTTATTATTGTGTTCTTGATGACTGCTATCCTAACTAGAGTGAGATAGGTTCCCAGTATAGTCTTAATTTGCATTTCTCTGATTGCTATAGTTCTATAGTTGTTGAGCTTTTTTGTTTTTGCGGTACTGGGCATGAAACTCAGGGAAATTCTACTTCCAAGCTATCCCCAGCCCTATTTTTTATTCCTTATTTTGAAACAGGATCTCACTGAGTTTCAAAGGACCTCATAAGTAGCAGAGGCTGTCCACGAACTCCCAAATGCTGGGATTACAAGCATACACCACTATAACCAGCTTAACATATTTTTATATAATTTTGGTCATTTGTATCTCTTCTTTTGAAAAGTCTATTCAGTTTGGTTGCCCAGTTTTAATTTTTTTTGTGTGTTAAGCTTTATGGACCACAAAAATTTGGTGCATATACAATGAAATTTTACTCAGCCATAATGAACAAATTCACACTATTTGCAGGAAAATAGATGGAACTCAAAAATATTATACCGAGTATCACCATTCCCGAAGAACAAATAATGTGTTTTCTCTCTTATACGTGAAAGCTAAAGAGATATTTGGAAATCAGATAGATGAACACAGACTCCAGGGGAATGATTGAAGGGAACTAGGAAAATAAGGAAGAAGTCATAAAGAATGCAATAATAGAAATAATTCTATGAATATATAAAATTTTTCCAATCTCAAAGACTTGAGGGGTAATGGTGAGGGAGAGAGAACCCAACAGATAGGGCAACAAGAATTGTGTGCATGTATTTTTCTTACACTCTGGACCCTTATATGATGTAAAATTACAATATATTTAATTAAAAAAGCATTAATATAAAATTTTCTCTTCTTTCTACTTCTTAAAGTCACACAAAATCTGCAATTAAAATATAGGCTAAGACTCACCAAATACTTCCTTATTATGAGAATGATAAAAATTCAGTCATTTTACAGATTAACATCTTGCATTATAATTTTTGCAAATCTTGAATGTCTCAGGATAAAGCGATAATACCCAAAGAATTGCAATGAGTTTTCTTCCTGGTAATAACAAATTTCTGCTCTCATTACTATTTCTTGGTTATAATCTCTTTGTTTTGCTCTCATGAGGCTCTTCAGCAGGATGTCTGCATTTTTTTTTTGTCAGTAACTGTAAGTATATAAAAGAATTACTCATTAAAGAAATATTGTTTTTGCAACCTCTAACCCCATCAAGAATGTATCACACTGTGGACCAAAATGTCTCATTCTGTAAACCATCAAAGAAAGGATTGCAGAGGAAATAATTGCATAATCCTCTGTAGTATTATTATGGTGACAACACACCAATATCTCAAATTTTCCTTTTTATCTTCGGGTACCTAGAATGTACTACACTCTAGAATAATGAGCCAGAATAATATTAAAGAGAAATGGAAGGAATGTGAGAAAGGAGAAAGCATGATACCTCAACCACAGGTGCAGGGGTGTGTGTGTGGGGGGGGTGTTTGGTACTGAGGACTGAACTCATAGGCATTCAGCCTTCAATCTCAAGGTACTTCAAAAAAAGAAAACACAGTACTTTTTTTAGTTGTTTTGTTTATTTGTTTGAAGCAGGGTCTTGTTAGGCTGCTAATGTCTCACTAAGTTGCCATGGTTGTATAGTTTGAAGTGAGATATTGTGATGCCTCCTATATGGTTCTTGTTGCTGAGAACTACTTTGGCTATTCTGGGCTGTTTGTTGTTCCAAATGAATTCAAGGGCTGATTTTTCTGTGTCTATGAGGAATGACCTTGGTAACTTAATGGGTATTGAGTTGAATCTGTAGATCACTTTTGAAAGAATGGCAATTTTGATGATATTTATTCTACCTATCCAAGAACATGGAAGATCTTTCTGTCTCCTAAGGTCTTCTTGGATTGATTTCTTCTTTCAATGTTTTATAATTTTCTTTGTAGGGGTCTTCTTTGTCAGGTTTATTCCTAAGTATTTTATTTCTTGTGGGATATCCTGAGTGAAAGTGTTTTCTAGGTTTCTTTTTCAGTGGATTTATAGTTGGCATACAGGAATGCTTCTGATTTTTTAATATTGATTTTGTATCCAGACACTTTGCTGAATTTGCTGATCAGTTTTTATGAGCTTTGTGGTTGAGTTTATTGGGTCTTCTAAGCAAATAGGGATAGCTTTAGTTCTTCTTTTTCTATTTGTACTCCTTTGATTTCCTTTTCTTGCCTTATTGCTCTGGCTAAAGTCTCAAGTACTATACTGAAAAAAAGTGATGATAATGGACATTCTTGTCTTATTTCTGTTTTTAGGAAGAATTCTTACAGTTTTTATTTCATTAATATGATATTGACTGCTAAGTGCGATTATTCAGTCACAAAAAGTAATAAATCATATGCTGTTCTTAATATGAAAAAACTAGGGAGAAAAAGGGTCATAGGAGGAACTCTAGATGAAAAAGGAGAAACTATAAATGAGCAAATAAGTCAATCTAACTGAGGCAGATGGGAGAAGGGAAAAGGTAAGTTCCCTAATGTACATGGTGTACATTCATAAACATATCAAAGTCGATCTGTAAACTAAACATGAGGAGGGGGGAGGAAATGGGGTGAGAATTGGGGCATGTATGCCTCTACCATCTTGTACCTCATTAAGATGTATGATTACAACACACCAGTAAAAAAAATTTTTAAAGTTGCCCAGGTTGATCTTTAATCTTAAATCCTCCTGTCTCCGTCTTCAAAATACTGAGATTATAATCATTTACCACCACTCCTGGCTATAGGTGTATTTTGAGATCAAACCAATCAATCTGAGCAAACAGAATGCATATCAAATTGAGTATCTGTACTTTGATTTAAACCAAACTATCATTCTAAGGCTAAGTTTCCTGGAAAGAGGATTTTGAAATGTGTTTATGACATAGGATATTTATTAGGAATGTTTTTAGGATCAAAATCAATCTGGAAAGGAAAAGGGGAAACTGGACTAGGCCCTGAGTGCAATACAGGCGAGGCAACAGCCTCAGCAGACTGCATGAGAATGATGAATCTAAAACTTTTATCAGTCCTGCTGAGTAGCAGGTTGGTTGCTAAAGATACCGTATATGAAACACTCCCAGAACATAGAGCAATAAGTCTTTCCTAGATTGCATTTCTGGATGGTATATTGCCTTGTTTATTATGCTATACCAGGAACCTCGTGGAAAGTCATTGGGTCCTCCTAACAAAATGTAAAGGACAGTTGGGAACATCACTAATATCCTAATCTCTTACTGGAAAGGAAGTGCTTTATCTGAATATAAAGAGAAGCTTCCTGAATTTGGAGAGTGTCAGGATTAAATATGGCACAAAAAGTCCAGCCAGTTTTGTGAGGAGGACAGCTACTGTCTGTAGTTCCTTTTCTTTTTTCTCTTCCCTTGTCATCCCCAGTCTGACTGCCAGAAATCTGGCCTTGGAGCTGGATAGCTGGAATCGAAGGATAGGAGAATGGAGTCTCGAGAGTTAAACAGATAATTGACTTGACTTGATAATGTGGCACCAGGGAAGACATAACAACAAGGATTACTGAGGAAAGGAAGGCCTTCAAGAGATTTTAGCTGTAAGGATGGGGGCAAATTTTTAAACCTCAAGATTCCTGCTCAGAAAATTCGATTTGTTTTTTTGAAGATATTATTTAAACATGCTCTTATACAAATGATACTTAAAAGAATAAGTCTCCTGGTGGTATAAAAGATGGGTTGAAAAAACAGCATGAAGATAGAAAAACTAATAGAATATCAGTATTGGATTCAGATATGTTGAGGACAGTTGAAGACACATAAAAAGATGTGTTAGAATCATGTGACGTTTAGAAAATGAACAAATGAAAGAAATGAGAAGTCAAAGGAAACTTAAAATCTTAATCCAAGCAGAGATAGCATAGACAACACCCATCTTGAGGGAAATATTATATGCCTACTTTCAGACATATTAAAATTTGAGTAGAATAATCAACTCAGTTATCAACTAGGCATAGAAAAGGGCTGAGAAGAGACCAGTCCTGGGGCAAGAGGTTTTCATTAAATCATATACTGAGAACTGCAATATGTTTTAAAAATAAGTTTCAATTTTTTACTTTATATTTTTAAAAAGATAAATATATCTATGAATATGATATTACAAATAACACTTAAGAAAGAAAAGTATATCTGCAATCTAATTTTTACTTTAATTTTTACATCCTTAAATTTCAACTATTATTATGTTAGCTATGACTTAATCATTATTTCTCATTAGTATTAACCACATTTTGTTGTAATTATACTCTCAGATACAATACAC
This sequence comes from Muscardinus avellanarius, assembly GCF_963383645.1. Lineage (NCBI taxonomy): Eukaryota > Metazoa > Chordata > Mammalia > Rodentia > Gliridae > Muscardinus > Muscardinus avellanarius. The sequence continues at coordinate 45,092,150 of NC_137800.1, forward strand.
CAGAATACTTGTAAAATATTATACATGTTAACTATAATCAAAATTATAAATTTGGTGTCAAAGTGATAATATAAAATTTTAAGCTTTACCAAGTGATAAAATAATTTTTGTGTTTGTGGTACTGTGGATAAATCCAGGGGCATTCTACCTCCAAGTAACACCCCTAGCCATTTTTATTATTTATTTTGAAACAGGGTCTCACTAACTTGCTGAGGGTCTCACTAAATTGCTAAGGCTAGCCTTGAGCCTCCAAAGTATTTGGAATACAGGCATACATCACTACACCCAGAAAAGATATTTTTATTAATTAAACTGAATCAATTTTTATTTACATAGCACTATAAATTACTCTTTCCATATTTTTACTAAATTATTAATCAATGAATAAATGAATTTGATTTTTGCAATTAAACAGTTTGGGGACATTCTATATATATCAAATACTGATGAGAGCCATTAATTGAAATCAGTATTCTATATTTTCCCCATAAAACAAATGCTTTAAAAAACATAGAGAGTATTTTCTATATATTTCTGATCACTGACTTAGAACAATGTTCTTGACAAGGAAGACTAACTATTTTTAAGAATAAAAAATGCCGGGCGTGGTGGCACATGCTTGTAATCCCCGCGCTTGGGAGGCAGAGACAGGAGGATCGCGCAGGTTCGAAGCCAGCCGCCCACGCTGGCTTAGGAGACCCTGTTTCCAAATATAAAATGTAAAAATAGGTCTGGGAGTGTAGCCCGGAGGTAGAAGGGCTTCCAGGAACCCCAGTACCACCAAAAAAAAAAAAAAAAAGAATAAAAAAGACTTTAATTATAAAAGGGTAATTTCAGTAATTTGTTTATATTAATATGTCAAGTTGCTCTTGATTGAAGTAATGCTTAATTCAGTTATATAAAAAGTCATATCAGAAAATCTTGAGAATATTTTTTGAAAAAGTAAAGAACTCTCAAATTCCAATAATAGATTGACTAATTTCAATATAATTTATGTAGTACAGAACTGGTAATTTGCTGATCTGAATGCATATATAGAACTGTTTGAACAAAGTTGTTAAGTAGACAGAAATTTAGTTACTATTCAGTCCTTTTCCCATCTACATTATGTAGGTAAAGCAAAGATTTGCTGAAGTCTGACCCATTAAATAATAAATGGGTACCAAGTGCTACTTTATAAAATATGACTGGTAGATTTTTGTGCAGGAAAGCCATATAGAGATGGATATATAAAATCAATGTGTAAGAAGCTTATGAAAGAACTTGGGGACTTTTATAATCTGTATATTCACATGAAAAAAGATAAAACTTGAGCATCAAGTCATGAAAAATAATTCCACATGAGCTATAGCTCTAAGAAAATAAAATAACATAAATTTTCTTGATATAGAGAAGTTTTATAGCAACTATATACAAAAAAGCATTAACCTTAAAGGAAAATATCAGCAGCATGAACTTCATTAAAATTGAGAATGTTTATTTATCAAAATATACCATATCAAATGAACTATGCAGCACATGTAACCAAGAGAAGTCATATCACTGAAATATTTTAAAAATATATGTATCAATAAGAAAGTGTTCAACAGAATAGAAAAGAAGGACAAGGGTTACAAAGAGATTATCAATTGCAAATATTCTCAAACATTATCAATTATCAGGAGAATTCAAATTGAAATTATATATATACTTATTTGATGCTGAGAATTGACTTGGGAATGTGAAGCATACACTCTACCACTGAGCTTTACCCCCACTTCTCAGAACTTTAATGAGCTACTAGTACACCATCACCAGTGTGAGCAGAATGGTATGAATGGTGGAGAGTGTTTCCAAGGACATCCAGCAATAGGGAATCTTATATTCCTTGTAGGAGAGAAAATGGGTACAACAATCTGGAAAAATTATTTTATTCACTACTAATCTGAACAGACACATAAACCAGAAAAACTAAAATACTATATAATATGTTAGAAGTCAAGATGGTGGCTACATTGGGTCCAGAGAGGTATAATATTTGGAGTGGTCACAAAGGTGCTTCTGTCTGAATTCCCTTCTTGACTCAGGCATTGGTCACATAGCTGTTCAGCTTGTGAGAATTTATTAAGATGTGCATTTATATTTTTGTTCACCTTTCTGTCCAAAATAAAATGAAATCCTAAGGGAAAATATGTCTAAATTAGAAAATTCACTTAAATTTAACAATATTGCTTTTAAAATAAGTATATTCCTTTTTCTAAAAGAAGAGGAATTATTATCTGAGTGTATATATATATTTTAGATTTACAAGGTATAAAAGTTTTGTCTTCCTTTATGTGGAATGGAAAATCCAAGCCATCTCATAAAACAAAACTCTATCAACCATATTTTATTGGTTAAAATAACAAGTGTAGCCAGGTGGTGGCTCACGCTTATAATCCCCGTGCTTGGGAGGCAGAGACAGGAGGATCGCGCAGGTTCGAAGCCAGCCCTGCTGGCTTAAGAGACCCTGTTTCCAAAAATAAAAAAAGTATAAAATAGGTCTGGGAGTGTAGCCTGGAGGTAGAAGGGCTTCCAGGAACCCCAGTACCACCAAAATAAATAAATAAATAAATAAATAAATAAATAAATAAATAAATAAAAAATTAAATGAAATAAAAATAAATTAAAAAACAATAAAAAATAACAAGTGTAAGATGTTTCTTATCAACAAAACAGAAAAATAATAGTAATTCTAATCTGTGCAGAGATCACCTAAGCCTTTATCTATATAATATTTCTTCATGTCTTCATAGATCAAATGTGTTTAATTCTGGGAAGTTTGTTAATTCCAAACATGAAGGAGATATTTTAAAAGAGTTCAACTTCAGAGCTATATTGTATTTGGAAATTTTTACAGGAAAAATTATTTCTCTCTTACATTGTGTGATAGAAATTCCCCTCTGAAAAGATGTAGGTCCTAGAGAGTGGAGTTTCTTTAAGAAATACAAATGAATACTTTGAGAGGCCAAATTCTATTCATGTCAGAGCCTAATGCTGATAAGCAGCATAAAGGCAGCCTGAACGTTTGTACTTAGCAGCTTAACCTGAGCCCCCAGAAGGTCCACATACCTCTGATACTACTCCTGAAGTGTACTGAGAGCTTGTAGGCTTCCAGGAAAGCAATTGCATGCACTGGGACCTGTACTTGTCTCTGAAGTAAGACCAAAGACTGGATTCTGCTCCAAGCAAAGAAAATCAATGTGAAAATCAGTCTCTTTCTTTTTTATATCCCGGGGGTAATGATAAAATGTTGAGTGAAAGAAAGGATAGACATCTTTCTAGGTTATTAAACTGCTTCTATTGCCCTTGAAACATGGGGTCCAAAGTCAGTTATTCTGTTGAACAGAAAGTAAAAGTCTGAGCTTTGAATTTTAGGCTTAATAGAGCATTAAGAAATAATAAGGTAAGTGAAGAGCCAGCCAGTCCTTGAGCTTTTGCCAAGATGGTTACAGGGGAAAAAAATCATACCTTATACATAGGAAGCATTCAAAATGAAATGAAACCAAACTGACTACCCAGGGAAGGACCAGCTCTGCAAAGAAGCAAAATTGTTCATTCAGTGCAGATTGTGACTTTAGTAGTAAATCAAAGAATAAATTCCACGACCTTTCCTTTTTGCCTGTAAACTGTAGTATTCCCTGGTTCAGAACTGTATAAAACATAAATAGAAATCTAATCTATTTCAATGAAAGAAAACTCTGTGGTGGTATAAGGAAACCTTGTCCTGGTTGGTAATTCCATTCCTAGTTATCAACACCCTGTCCATCCAACACATGAATCTTTTCTCCATTTAGAAGCTGACTCACCTACCATCTGCACCCTGAAAGAAAGAATATATAATTAGGAAAAGAAGCACTGCTTAAGTCCCCTCCCAGTGATCAGCAAAATGTAACCCTCAGTATTTTAGCCATCAGAGTTCTTCTTGCCTATAGGCAGACATGGTTTCAGTTTGTTGTACATTAGGAAGAAGGACCTCTGAAAAATATCTAGATACAACAAATTACATGTAAATTTTCTCCCTGAATGGTCACCCTCTCCACTAATGTTTACTATGGATATGTATGTCCAGCCTATGTGTGCAAACATCTCAATACCAACTGTAGTTTTTGACACATGAGCTTTACTTTACACATTGCAATATTGCAATACACACCTTCCAAATTATATGTCACTCTTGTCCAAAATTTAAATCTATCCATGTTGTGGGAGGTGTGCTAGGGAATGAACCCAAAGGGATTCTAACTCTGAGCTGCCCATCCAAAACTTTCTTGTTTTTTGTTTGTTTATTTGGTTTTGTTTTTTGGGTTTTTTTTTTCTTTGAAACAGAGTCTGGCTAAATTGCTAAGACTGGCTTCAGACACGTGATCCTCCTGTCTCACCCTCCCAAATACTGGGATTATAGAAATGAGCAACTACCAGCTAGTCTATCTTTATTGAGTCCACAAATTAAATAAATTATTATCAATTTGTGTAGTTAATATTTGTTTAGTCCTGCCCAGAGTTTTCCCATTTTCCAAGCTGACTGCTCTTGCTTCTCAGATTCTTCTTCAAGGATCATTTTTCTTCTCCTTCACATTTGTTAAAAATCCTTTCAGTATACTCTGTTAGTAATAAACTTTCTCCTTTTTTATTTGTCTGAAAGTGTCCTTATTTCATTCACAACCTTGAACATTTTCCCAAGCCTACAATTTTAGAATGATAGTTATTTTCTCTCACTCTTTTAAACGTATTACTCCATGGTATTCTGACATCCTTTTTTGTTGCTATTAAGAAGAAAGGCATCAATCTAACTGCTATTCATTTATGTGTGATCCATTTTTCATTCTGACAGCCTTTAAGATCTTTCTGTTTTATTCTTTTCTGTAATGTCTGTTATGTGGAGATTGAATTTATTTCTATTTATGCTACTTGTTATTCATTTTGCTTCCCATTTTGTATGTTATTATTGTTATTGGTTTTAGATATTTATCAGTGTTCATGTACTTGCACTTTTGTATTATGCTTTTGTTGTGCTTTTTCTCTCATTTTCTCATGAAATCCAGATTGCAAATATATCAAACTGTCTCTATGTTCTATTTTTCTTTATACCAATGAAAACCAATAAATAAATGATGTACAAATTAGAAAACTTCAGAGAGAAGCTGTTTATATAGTATCTATTAAAAGCTGAGTGAAGTTAGGGGCATAGCTCAGTGGTGGATCAGTAAGCCCAGGGCTTAGCTGCACAAGGCCCTGAGTTCAACCAAAAGATAATACAAAAATCTGAACAGGCCACACATGATGGTGCATGCTTGTAAGCCCAGTACTTGGGAGGCCGATACAGGAGCAATGCAGGTTCAAAGCCAGCCTCAGCAACTTAGTGGCAGTGAGTCACTGTTTTAAAACAGAAAATAAAAACTTCTGGTGCTTTAACTCAGAGGTAGAATGTCTGTAATGTCTCTGGGTTCAATCCCCACTACCACCAGGGGAGAAAAAAGTTAACCGATGAAAAAACTATGACATGTGAAGCAACCACATCAAGCAGCAATACTGAATATCTTTGGGCTCTAAAGTACAGGGGGATGAAGTGGTTTCCAAAAATGAGAAGAACAGAGAGCTGCATGTTGCAAATAAGCAGTGATATTGAGGCAACCATTGGCATTGTGCAGAAGAATAAAGCTGAACTAGAGCAGTTTACACAGTTAGCAAAAGTTTGACCGTGGTCACTTCATTCTCCTTCCCCCCTCCAATCTTGTGCCAGGTTACCCTGCAGACTGACCCAACCAGAAGTAAAGGATAGAGAAGGAATAAAAATATAAAGAGAAGAAATATAAAATATCTAGCAGCATTCTTCTGTTTTACATTTTGGGGCGTTTTTTTTTTTTTTTTTTTTTTTTTTTTTACTAAGTTTCATTTTATTTCCTTTACACAATTTCTTTATTTGTGTAGAGGAGTAAGCTATTCACTTGGAGCCAGGAATCAAAAGACAGAGATATGAAGAAACTAGGATCCCATAACTCAAAGGGAACACACTAAATAACTTAAAACCTGCTACTAGGGCTCATCTCTTAGAGGTTTCTCCAACTCTCAGCAGGATGAAGCCACTAACACATGAGTCTTGAGGGACATTCCAGATTCAAATTCTAGCAAGGCTAGAATCTCCCTAAAATCTTCTCAATATACAAAGGCTGTGGAGCCAGGCGTGGTGGCACATGCTTGTAATCCCTGCGCTTGGGAGGCTGAGACAGGAGGATCGTATGGGTTCGAAGCCAGCCTCAGCTACTTAGTGAGACTTTGAGCAACTTAGTGAGACCCTGTTTTAAGGTCTGGGAGTATAGCCTGGAGGTAGAAAGCCTCTGGGTTCCACCCCTAGAACCACCAAAAAAAAAAAAGGCTGTGGAACCTTGAGTATTAGTGGTATTTAGCAATTTTTTATTTTGACTCTGCAATATACAGTTCCCAAGTAGATGGCAAAGGAAATTTTGGTTACCTTCTTCAGGTGGGTAGACCTTTAATTTAAGATGGGGAGGTATTCACAAATCAAAGAGAAGAAAATACACCATACTATTTTAAAAGGTTATCAAATTCCTCATCAAAAATATTTTAAAACAAATCAATAGCATTTTATCATAATTAATCTGATGCTAGTAGTATCATGAATTAGGAAGTCTGACTCATGTTTATAGACAAAAATAAAACAACATTTGCAGTGAGTAATCTAACATGATTTTGTAAATATGTGCTTCTAATGAAGCCAAAGAAAATCATTAATTGCATGCAAAAAGAATATAACAATATATCATAGATAAGTGTCCTGATATACCATAGTTAAAAACTAGAAAGTACCCAAAATCTATGTATGGATAAGTGGAGCAAAATGAAATATATTCATACAATTGCAGTGTTATTTGTCAATAAAAAGAAATAAACTATGGGTACATGCAGTATTATGAATACCTTCCAAAATAAGTATGTTGAGTAACAGGAAACCAAAAGAATGTATACTATATGAGTCCCTATACACATAAAACTCTAGACAACAAAAGCTAAGCTACAATGACAAAAATCATATAAGTTTGTCTCCTGGGGCAAGGGAAGGACTAGGAAATGGTTAGTGTTTTGGTCAGCATTATCATGCTTTAATACAACACACCTGATGACCACTACTTAGAGAAAGGAAATCCCTTTACTCACAGTTCTGGAGAATTCAGGAGTTCAGTCTATGATAGGCTAGGTAAAGTTTGCAGAGTTCAGGACATGGCAAAAGTGGCTGGGACCATAAATAACCACAGAGGCCACATCCTCAGGTTCTATTCTCAGCAACCAAGTCTTAACTTCCAATATGGCTGGCTCCTTTGTCTCTATGAGGTGTAGGGGGACATTCTAAATCCAAACGATAACAGATGATATGAGAACATGAAGAGATGTTTGGTACTGAATATGTTTGTGATCTTGCTATCTTGATCATAGCAATGATAATTCTTCAGTATGTATGTGTGTCAAAAGATATCAATATTTTATATAATCAAACAACTAACTCAATACAATTGTCTAAAAGGGGTTGTTTGTTTTATAACATTTCTCATCATTATTTCACAGCTCTACTTTTATATCACCTTAATTACATAATACATTTCCAATTACAACCTACACATTTTTAGTATTTATTTATTTATTTATTTATTTATTTATTTATTTATTTTGTGGTATTCAAATGGAACCCAGGAACATTCTACCTCCGAGTTACACCCACAGCTTTCTCTCTCCCTCTCTCTCTCTCTCTTTCTCTCTCTCTCTCTCTTTCTCTCTCTCTCTCTCTCTCTCTCTCTCACACACACACACACACACACACACACACACACACACACAATCTTCAAAACTAATAATTAAAGGGGCACTTTGGGCTTCATTTTCTATAAGCCTCATAACCACACATAAGGATAGATAACATTATCTTCTTCATACATAAAAAATTAAGGCACCTAGAAATTGAGTATTTTTTTCTGAAGGTCACATGGCTGCTAGAAGAGCATTTTAAAGAACTTATAAAGACTGCCTTACTAAGTTATGAGAAAGAGCTTTTCTAGTGTAAAAAGCAGAAATTTGAAGCAAAGGAGCAGAAATTGACATTAGGATTTTTTCTGAAAATTGCAGGATGTATTATTATAGAAACAATACTAAATAAAATTAACACATAAAGCAAACATAGACATAATATCATGGGACTAAAAGGAGCTAAATTACTTTTTAAAATCCCACTTATTAATATAATTTGTAAAAATGGACAAATATAAATTAAATGTCTCCAAACTTTTACTAAGCAGATAACCTCAGTTGAAATTTAAAAAATACAAAACAAAATAAAGTGAAACATGTTTAGAATTAGAAATTCAAAAAAATATATAAACGGGAATAATTTTTAAAATAATACACCCTTTCTTCACCAAGCCTTTGGTTCCAAAAACACTATTTAGGAGTTAAATGTCCACACATACAGCATTGTCTATTAAAAATATGAAAAAATATATACTTAAATGCATTCACATTTTATATTTGAATAAAATAATTATACACTAATACATTTGTACCTGAATTATACCTTAATTTTTATATGTTCAAATATATATATTTATTGCTTTCATTTCAGAGCTATTTCACGGTATACTTTAAATATTATATAATGTTTTGTCGCACACATATATATATCTATCAAAAATTATAAAGAAAGTAAATTACCACTTCAAAGTTGGTGATGACGTGTAACTCTCGGAGACTGGTGTTTGTCTTTACTCAGCTTTGATAGAGTCCTTTTGTCTGAATTTTGGCAACCTGCTCAAATTCCAGTAGAGGGCGACATGACAACGTGCCAGAAATGTGGCTGGAAACCAGGATGCCGGCTCACCTGCTGTATGCATGTATGTTCTATCACGGTAAACTACATTATGATCTGAGACTACAGTGCACCAATAAAAGCATAACGAATAAAAAGGACCAACTCCTCGCTACAGTGAAAACAAGAAAATTTAAGAAATGGCATTCTTTCTGGATTTATGGTTAGTTTAAGACAAAATAGCATAAATTCATATGTTCTTTTGTAGTCCAAGTGTTGTTTAAAAGCTTTGCAGAAATGTAGAAACAAAAGAAAATAAGTCAGGAGAAAGAGCTAAACGTGGGGCAGAAGCAGCAGCCTTTGCAAATGGCTGATAACTAGAGACAGATCACTTCCACCTACCACATCCCAGCTAAACCTCCCACTGACCCTGTGAGGTAAGTCTAAATTATCCTCATTACATTCATAGGAAAACTAAAATTCCCATGCTTTTTACTGGCCAAGAAGAACAGAAGGGGAGAGGGGACCCTGGAACAAGATACACCCTTTAAAAAGTCCACGCTTTGCGGGGCGTGGTGGCGCATGCTTGTAATCCCCTCGCTTGGGAGGCGGAGACAGGAGGATCGCGCTGGTTCGGAGCCAGCCTCGCTGGCTTAAGAGACTCTGTTTCCAAATTAAAAAAAAATTATTTATATATATATATAAATCTCTATTGACCTACTTTCTCCAATTAAACCACACCTCCTAACATGTCTTCCACCTTCCAACAGTGCCAGCAGCTGGGGAACAAACTTCCAACACATGAGCCTGTAGAGGAAATTCTAGATCTGCACAATCATAATAAGGCATTATCTCTAATTGTTAATGAAGAAATCAATTTTTCTCCCAACCAACGATGAACTAGAATAGATATACTATCTTGTTTTCTTGATCACTGAGTTTATTTTTGTGTGTGCGTGCTTTTATTTGTGCATTATAGTCTCACATCATAACGCAAATCATTTTGACAATGACATACACGCACACATGCTTGGTGCTTCCCCTCCCCATTTCCCTCCCTCTTATTATACACACAATGAAATTCTACTCGGCAATAAAGAAAAATAAAATTACATCATTTGCAAGAAAATGGAACGACCTGGAGAACATTATGTTGAGATTATACAATTACAGAGAGTGAGGGGTCATGTTTTATTTAATATGTGCACGACAGGAAGTAATTGAGATACAAGAGACACACTATCTTTTCAATGAACTAGATCTTATTTAAGTTGTTTATATCCCAACATGTTGGAAATTGTTAGACTCCAAGAAAGTCTGTCTCTGTCAATACAATGTCAACAGTGAGGCTGGTATTGCCTGTGCATCCCTCCATCACTCAAGCTAGGGTCACTTCTAGGACCCACAAATTGCCAAGACATGGGAATAGTTGGCCACAGCCAATAGTTACGTTTTGTGGAGGAAATAAGGGGACAATTTCAAACTTAAAATGTTTTATGACCCTTTTTATCACCTCCCATAGAGCAGAAATATTAGTGACAAGTTGTCATCTCCCACTTTACTCTCTAAATGGTGATATCCAATCAAACACTAACTAGACACTAAATGCCAGGATGATTCTTAAGTGCCCGTAAAACACACCAGAATAATTTTCAGACAATTCTGAAGTAAGAGATTCTTCAGCAATACCAATTTTCTCCTTCTCCGTATTTTCTATATTCCTGGAAATGTTGCCGACATATCTTGATGTATCTTACTTACAAATAACAGACAAGAGTCATAGTTACATCATTCCCAATTTTCCATAAGAAAAGTATCCATGGGTAAATTCCAGAATACTCATTTCTACAAAAGGAAATGAGACCCTGTCTCAAAATAAAGAATGAATAATAGGGCTAGGGGGTGGAGGTAAAATGCCCCTGGATTAAATCCCCAGTAGCGAAAAAAAAAAAAAAAAGAAAGAAAGAAAAGAAATAGGCTTTTTTGATTTTTCTTCTTTTGTATTGGAGATCAAACTCAGGGTCTTGCACATGCTACATAAGCCCTCCACCACTGTACCCCTAGCTTTTTATTTTGAAACAAGGTCATGACTAAGTAGCGCGGAGGGCCTCACCAAGTAGCTGAGGTTGGCTGCAAACCTGTAATCCTCCTGGCTCAGCCTCCCAAGTATTGGGATTACAAGCATCTGCAACCATGCCCAGCTAGCCCGGCTAAAAAGGCCTTTTTTTCTTTTCTTTTTTCTTTTTTCTTTTCTTTTTTTTTTTTTTTTTTCAGTACTGGAGTACTGGGAATGGAACCTAGAGGCATTCTACCGCTGAGCTACAACTCCATCCCTTTTTTAATAAACAATTTTGAAACAGGATCTCACTGAGTTGCAAAGGGCCTCACTAAACAGCTGAGGCTGTCTGCGAACTGCTATCCTCCGATCTTGGCCTCCTGAATGCTGGGATTACAAGCATGTGCCACCATGCCCAGCTGCCTATTTCTAATTTAGTGCCTACACACCACACATTCTCAGCCTTATAGTGTGGACCATCTATGAATTAATACTGTATTCCCCTTTCTCCAACACAATTGCATGGTAAATAAATTTGTCTTTCTAAGAACAGCTGTACTTCAAAAGAAAAGTATGCCAGGTATGATGATGCAGGCCAGTAATCTCAATACTGAGATGCTGAGATAGGAGGGTTGCAGGTTTGAGGTCAGTCTCAATTACCTACCAAGAACAAGATTTTCTAATCTTGGACAATTAGAAAATTGTAAGGACTTATCTTTGTTTTAAAATACATATCATCAATTGTCCTAAATGTATTATGTACTAGTCTTAGGAAAATAACACAGGTAAAAGAGTGAATTAGTTTTGTTGTTTGTTTGTTTGTTTGTTTGTTTGTTTGTAAGTCTGGGGATCAAACCCAGGGGCATTCGACCTCCCAGCTACACCCCCTGCCCTATTTTTTATTCTTTATTTTGAAACAGGGTCTCACTAAGTTGCCGATGGCCTCACTAAGTAGCTGAGGCTGTCCACGAACCATGATCCTCCTGTCTCAGCCTCCTGTCTCAGCCTCCCGGATGCTGGGATTACAAGTTTGTGCCATCACACCTGGCTAATGAATTACTTTTAAAAAGAAAGAAAGTAGCATGAAAAAAAAGTAAATGTATATGTGACCAGAATATTTTAATGGCATTTTAACCCTTTTGTTAATTATGAGCTTAGAGTTGTTGGCAATATCGACAGTAGTTTATCAGCTACAATTTAAATACAATAGTGCCCTTGTGTTCTTTACAACACTTTAACATCTGACTTCAACATGCCTACCCTATGGATTTTGCTCTGACACTGTTAGTCTAGCTCTCTGAGCTATCTCTAGATGGCAGTGTTTAACTAGAAATTATAATCGAAGGCATTGCAAGGTTCTATGAGTGGTGGACTTTGTCAAGTTCAGCCTATTATATTGAAATGGCACCATATGTAACTTTTGACTATTTAATATGTCTCTTAGGAGACAGAGAAACAAAAAATAATAATAATAAAGGTAGATTCTACCTAAGTCTTCTTGCTGTGAACCCAGATTGACCAGCTGTGACTGGTTTACTTGGCTTCCAGGAATTCTCCAAGTCAGTTTGAAAATCTTGGGCCTGCCTACCCAGTTCTAGGTTCAGTTTTGTTTTGTTTTTCTTTTCTGTTCTTTTCTTTGAAATAAAAGCTGTATGTATTTTCTTTAACTACCCAGAACAGATTTTTGGTATTCTAGAAGTCTAACAACTGCAAAACTAGACTTAAAAGAAAAAAAAAATACTCATTAGCTATGTTTGGTGGTACATGCCTGTAATCTCATATTGGGGAGGTGATATAGGAGGATTACAATTTTGTTTTTGGTGGTACTGGGGTTCCTGGAAACCCTTCTACCTCTGGACTACACTCCCAGACACCTATTTTTTATATTTTTATTTGGAAACAGGGTCTCTTAAACCAGAGAGGCTGGCCTCGAACCTGCATGATCTTCCTGTCTCCACCTCCCAAGCACAGGGATTATAAGCATGTGCCACCACACCCAGCCTCAGCAACTTCTTGAAGACCCCAGCAACTTTGCAATACCTTGTTTCAAAATTAAAAAAAAAAGACAGGGCTGGGTTATAGCTTAGAGGTAGAATGTCTCTGTGTTCAATCACCAGTACCAGAAAATAAATGAAAGAGTAAAAAGCACCTCATTAATTAAAGGACACCAGACAAATGTGAATTTGAATCTTTGTGATCTTAAACTAGTTATTTAACCTCTCTGAATTTGGTTTTCTTTCCATTAAAAATATGGAGAAATTTCTATAATATCTAACTGCAAATGTTTGTGGTGAAAATTAATTAAATAATGCATACAAAGTAGCCTTGGTGTCTAATCAAGAACTAAATGATAGATATTTGGGGTGGGGTCTTTTTCTGATTTCCAGTATTAAATCTCCCAAGTGGTCACCCAAGAACTAACCTAACGGACCTTTCCTCCATCGTTTCACCTGTCAGATGGTAACCTCATTCGTTCTTTAGGATCCACCTGTAGTTTTTGTGTTGAAGAATTTCCCAAACCCCATAATGAAGTTCAGTTGTTCATTCCCCTTGCTCCAAAAACATTCTCCTGATACTTCCATTGCAAACTTGCCATGTTGTACGGTTGCTCAGCTGCACCCCATCTTCTAATTGACTATGAACTTTCCAAAGTCAGAAACTATATTGTAAATCACCTTTGCCTTCCCAAAGTGTGATACAAAGCAAGACACTTAGTAGGTTCTCATAAAAAGTCCATATGAATCAAGGAATGACATGTGCTTGACCTCACCTTGACCACATTTCAATATCATGACTCCCACAGTCTTTTCTAAGTGCATTGCAAAATCAAATGCTTTGCTCGTTTCCCAGGATGGTGGGAGGAACTGTTTATCTTATCTCTTTGATTTGAGGCCAGAAGGAATTACTGTTGGGAAGACCGCCCTGCTGGAAACAGTAGACCTTTTACTCTATTTCTCCCCCTTGATTTCTTTTGTCATATAATGCTAACAAAGGTTTAGACCATGTTCTGTGTCCACTAAATGCTTCTGCAAAAGGTAAGACAGGAAAACACAAATTTGGAAATAGCCTTTGCTAGATTTCTTGCATTATGAATAATTAAATTTTTTACAGTGTTAAATTTTGCAATTAAAGAGCAGAAAATAATTGCCTAAGGCTGAAAAAAGTACCACTACCCTATTACAAACTATCTTCCACTCTACCAAAAATAATATGCCCTATGTATTTTTTTAAATAAAAGATGCAGAAGTTGCATGGCTGTTTGATTTTAGATTTTGCTTTTGCTTTTGAACTTTTTTTATCATTAATCTGGGAGTTATATGTTTTACCTAATAAAATTCAATTATTTAGATAATAGTGAAACATTTGTCTCATATACCTCCTACCTGTTCTGAAATTCAAGTTTGTTATTTGGTGGAACGGGTCACAGTGCACTATATCTTGGCCAGAATTTAACAATGGCTGAGAAATACCCGATGAGTTTCACAGTAATTTCATAGGACTAAAAGGTTTAAAAAATATTTCATTCAAGGAAATTTCAAAAACTTAGATTAATTACCAAGTAAAAATGAAAGTTTAAGAGTATGACAATAGGACATAACAAGATAGCCTCAGTACATCAAGTGTTACTAGTACACAGGGACTGTTAACCATCTGTATTCATTTCTGCTGTCAGGGTACATGACTGCAGACCATGATAGCCCAGGGATAAACCCCTTCTAGAAGAATCTAGAAAAGTCTATGTATTGTCTCAGAGTGTGCTTGCCAATGGATGATCCATAATGAGCAATAACTTAACCTCTTTATTTTATTGGTGCATTGTAATCATAAATCTTGTTGAAGATCAGAATAATAGAGGCATACATTCACACAGCATTCATTGAGCTTCAAACTACACGTGGTGTCACAACATGTAATCTCAATACTTGGAAAGCTAAGGCAGGAGGATGAAGGTCTGAGGACAATCTCAACAACATAGCAAGATTCTCCTAGGGATAACCTGTTTCAAAACCAAAAATTAGCCAGGCGTGGTGACGCACGCTTATAATCCCCGCGCTTGGGAGGCGGAGGCAGGAGGATCGGGCTGGTTCAAAGCCAGTCTCCCTGGCTGGCTTAAGAGACCCTGTTTCCAAATAAAAATATAAAATGGGTCTGGGAGTGTAGCCCGGAGGTAGAAGGGTTTCCAGGAACCCCAGTACCATAAAAAATGAAGCAAAAAAAAATTTAAAAATTTGGGGGTGTAGCTAAGAGGTAGAATACTCCTGGATTGAATCCTAATGCCACAAAAGAAAAGTAAAGAGAAAAGGAAAGAAAAGGAAAGGAAAGGGAAAATATTTGGCTGGAAACAAAAAATAATCATGAGTTCAAGTGTTTGGGAGTACCCCACCATTAACTCATATGCAGTCAACATATTCTAATTATAGTTTACAATCAAACATTCTGTGCATGGAGAAGACCACATAAAGGGTCAATTTTATCTTCAAAATAAAAGGTTAGGTTCTAGGGACTTTCTCTAAAGTTTTCAGTAACTAAATGTACTCTTAGGTGGCTTCTTGACTCACATTTAATATTAAGAGATTACCTTAATTAGCATCATTTCTCCCTTTCTTGCACATGCACACACGCTATCTTCTCTTTGCTCTTTCTTTTTTCAAATTCTCAAAATGGCTGGGCGTGGTGGCGCACACTTGTAATCCCAGCACTTGGGAGGCTGAGATGAGTATTGTGTAGGTTCAAAGCCAACCTCAGCTACTTAGTGAGGCTCTCAGCAAATAAAGTATAAAATAGGTCTGGGAGTATAGCCCAGAGGTAGAAAAGCCCCTGGGTTCCAACCCCAGTACCACACACAAAAAAATTCTCAAAAAGTTTTTTCCTTTTATGTTTCTTTTTATTTGAATGTACTGGTATGTAATTATTATAGGAAGAACAACATCTGTAGTATTAGAATCTAATTGATGTTATTCCAAATTGTACTTATCTATAACATATAAAAGTTAGAAATTTGGTACAACTTAACTGAAAAATGATAACAAAGAATGTAATTAATAAATATAATTCTAGACCACTTTTCTGGAGCACTCCCATTTTGTCTTCATGTCACAACCATCTGGTGTTTATGCAAAATTCACTCATTTTAAGATCATATACAATTATTTCTATGTAATAAATATAAGTTAAAATATAATATTTATTTATGTATAAATATACATTATAAAATATAAAAAGTTAAAAATATAAAAAGAAAATGTCCTTGAATAAAAACTCCGAGTAGTACACATTTTATATTTACCCATTGAGAAAAGTACTTGAGATTTGCACAATAAATTTTCTGTAGAAGGATCAAAAGGTGAAATAGTGTGACAGGTCAAAGAAAACACAAGGGAGTCAAAACAGAAGAAATCTATCTGAGGACTGTGGACAACAAGGCCTCCCAACTCAAGTTAATCAAAATCAATTTCAAATGTTATGCCTGGAGTCAAGGGCATGCTTTAAGTGTCAAAAAATCTGATTAAAGTAAAAATTTAATATAAATGTCCTTTTTACTAAAAAGTAAATATTTCTAGTTGGAATCTACATGTTACTTCCCTTGGTTTCTAAGGGATATAGAGGTTCGGGGTTGCTTTTAAGCTCATGTTTCCATAATCACAAGCCATGAACATTATTATTAGCCAAGAAATAAGAATGTGCCAATCCAGTTTGTGCAATATCCGTGTTCTATAATACAAAGACTGCCAATAATATTAACCAATGGGTACAAAAATATCTTAAATGATAAAGAACACATCCTTTGACTTTTATACAAATTGCTCCAACGAAAGCTATTCTGAGGTTAATAGATAATCTGACATCAAGAAATGCCAATAAACCACATATTATTAAAATTAATTTATATTTGCTGTGAGATTTGTCACTCACAACATTGAGTGTCCCTAATATGTAGTTAACTGAAGCCTCATACTACTGAATAATTATTTGATGCTAACAAAGAACATATTATATTCATATCTTGTGTAATTTATGGTACATATGATATTTATTAGTGCTTGGCTGGGGGATTTCATAATTCTTCCAATTTTTTTAACTGAAATTGTTCTGAATTGAGCTTAGTGAGCAAGATGAGTTCTCATTTTATTATCAAAGTTTCCAGTGCATAATAATAATAAAAATTGGTGATGTAATTGTGTAAATATTTCTATTGCCTAGCAACAAGAAAGATACAAACAAGATGAATATCAACGAAAGTACACTACAGAACATTATCGCTGTGTTTTTATTTCATCAATCCCAAATCCAGAACTTTTTTCATCAAAGATAAGGGTACCACTTCTACATATTTGGATACAGGCATAGTTTTTATCAGGTTCATATTTTTCAATATTACTGAAAAGTTACTCGATGCATATATAAATAGATATACTAAGAAAAGCAACTCATAATCATTAAATAGTTTACAATTCAATATTCAAGAAATTGCAAATTTGCAGTGATAGAATTTTGCTTTTAAAGAAATTCATATGAGCAAGGCATGATGGCACATGCTCGTAATTCCAGCATTTGGGAGGCTGAGATAGGACCTTGTTTCCAAATAAAGAATAAAAATTAGGGCTGGAGGTGTAGGTCAGAGGTAGAATGTCCCTGCATTCCATTGCCAGTACTGCAAAAAAATAAAATAAAATTCATAAAATTATATATATTTTTTACAAATGTTTCTGAAGAATTGAGGGTAAAAATAGAGATCCATCTAACGTTGAGTTCTGTCTTTAGGTACAAAAAATATCATTTGATGTTTTGAATTCATCTAGAAGGCTTCTGTATTTTTCTGAATTATGTGTCTATATCAATATATTTGGCTCATTGATTACAGACATGATTTATTGACCACCTGATATAATAGAAAATGCAGTTGTCAGTTCACGTTTTTCCTTCTCTCTCCTCCTAAATACTTATTTAACTTCTCGCAGAGTTTTTCTGATTCTGATGCATTTTAAATAATAGAAACCACCTACTCTAAATCAGTTTAATGATAGAACCCCTTTCCTTGTTGATGAGGACATGATTACTACCAACCTTCCCTCCATTCTCCTTTTCCTTCCACATACACTATGTCATCTGTACTCCCACTATTGTATCCTCAGAGTTTATAATATTTATATTCTGCTTTGTATAGTTTATCTCTGAAATGAATTTATTAATGGAGACTAAGAAAAAATATTTTCGATTATTTTACTGTTGCTAATAATGTTTATCTTTGAGCTATAGAGTGTGTAGAAAATGATGTCTTCCTATACCAGCCAAAAGGCAAATCTTCTGTGCTTTGAATAGCAGATGCAGTCCCCCTCCCCAACTCCATTTATCTTTATTACATTTCCAAGATTCTCTGTGTTTCCATTTTATTAAAAAAATCATGGTTCCAAGATAATCATGGTTCCTGATAATTCCATCACTTCTCCTTATTCTGGCACCTCTGACTATCTACAATATGCCTTTATTATTACTAATAGTAAGTGTGCAAATCTGTTGCTGAGTCTTTTATTCTGCTCCAGTGGCCTATATATCTGTTTTTGTGCCAGTACCATGCTGTTTTTATTATTATGGCTTTGTAATATACTTTAGAGTCTGGTATTGTGATTCCTCCTGATTGGTTTCTGTTGCTGGGAACTGCTTTTGTTATTCTGTTTTTTTTTGTTGTTGTTGTTTCAAGTGAATTTAGGACTGATTATTTTTATTTCTGTTAGGAATGATCTTGGTAATTTAATGGGTATTGAATTGAATCTGTAAATGATTTTTGGAAGCATGACCATTTTGATGATATATATTCTGCCTGTTCATGAATATGGAGGATTTTTCCATCTTATAAGGTCTTCTTTTTTTTTAACAATTTTTTTATTGAACATAAATGGTATATATTTAAACTATATATGGTGCCATCTCCCCTCCGCCCCCGTTTTCCCTTCCCACCTCCCACCAATGGTTGTCCAGGTTAACCATGTCATATTCATAATTTTACACATATTCAGATGTAGACCCTCATTAATCAAGATCAGCCTTCCTCCTCTTCTATCTTTCCATTCAAACTCCATTATCTGGAGTCCCACTGGTATCCTCTGTGTTTCCTAGTTTGGGCATATTAGAGGAAACATATATACCTTCTCCTTCTGTGCTTGGCTGATCTCACTTAACATAATGTTCTCCAGGGCTTTCCATTTTCTTGCAAATGATATAATTTTGTTTTTCTTTATGGCTGAATAGAATTCCATTGTGTGTATTTACCAAAGTTTTGCTATCCATTCATCTGTTGATGGAGATCTGGGTTGGTTCCATATTTTGGCTATTATGAATAGGTATGCATATGTTGCTGTAGTTCTCTGAATTCAACCCCTTTGGAAAGATACCCAGGAGTGGTATAGCTGGATCATATGGTGGATCTATTCCCACCTTTCTTAGGAATCTCCACATAGATCTCCATAGTGGTTGAACTAGTTTGCATTCCCACCAACAGTGTAAAAGAGTTCCTCTGTCCCCACATCCTCGCCAGCATTTGTTGTTATTTGATTTCTTTATGCTTGCCACTCTGACTGGGGTTAGATGGAATCTCAGTGTAGTTTTGATTTGCATCTTCCTGATGGCCTGTGACGTAGAACATCTTTTCATGTATCTATTGGCCCTTTGTACCTCTTCTTTTGTGAAGTGTCTATTTAGTTCATTTGCCCATTTCTTGACTGGGTTGTTTGTTTTGCTAGTGTAGAGTCTTTTGAGCTCTTTGTATATTCTGGATACTAGCCCCCTATCAGAATGGTGGCTGGTGAAGATCTTTCCTCATTCTGGAGGCTTCCTCTTTAGGTTATTGATAGTTTCCTTTCTTGAGAAGAAACTTTTTAGTTTGATGCTATCCCACTTGTTAATTCTTTCCTTAATTTCCTGAGCTTTGGAGGTTTTGTTGAGAAAGTTACTGCCTGTGCCAATATGTTGTAGTGTTGAGCCTATGCTTTCCTCTAATAACTTTACAGTCTCAGGTCTAATTTCTAAGTCTTTGATCCATCTTGAGTTGATTCCTGCACTTGGTGAGATATAGGGGTTTAGATTCATCTTTTTACAAATGGTTAGCCAGTTCTTCCAGTACCATTTGTTGAAAAAGCTGTCTTTTCTCCAGCGTATGAGTTTGGCCCCTTTGTCAAAGATTAATTGACTAAAGATGTGTGGATTTTTTTCTGTATCTTCTATTCTAATCCACTGGTCAGTATATCTGTTATTGTGCCAGTACCATGCTGTTTTTACTACTATTGCTCTATAGTATAGTTTGAAGTCTGGAATTGTGATGCCTCTTGCATGTTTCTTATTGCTGAGAATTGCTTTGGCTATTCTGGGTCTTTTCTTTCTCCATATAAGGTTCATGATTGATTTTTCTAGGTCTCTGAAGAATGTCGCTGGTATTTTAATGGGAATTGCATTGAATCTATAGATCAGTTTTGGCAGAATGGCCATTTTGATGATATTTATTCTGCCTATCCACGAGCACAGGAGGTCTTTCCATCTTCCAAGGTCTTCTTCCAAGGTCTTCTTCAATTTCTTTCTTTAATGATTTATAGTTTTTGTTTTAGAGGTCTTTTACATCTTTGGTTAGGTTTATTCCTAGGTATTTTATTTCTTTTGAGGTTATAGTGAATGGAATTGTTTTCTTTGTTTCTTTCATTGTGGATTCATTGTTGGCATAAAGAAAAGCCACTGGTTTCTTTAGGTTGATTTTGTATCCTGCAACTTTGCTGAATTTGTCAATCAGCTGCAGAAGTCTTTTGGTTGAGTTCTTTGGGTCTTCCAGACAAAGAATCATGTCATCTGCGAATAAGGATCATTTTAATTCCTCTCTTCCTATGTGAATTCCTTTGATTTTCTTCTCTTGTCTTATTGCTACAGCAAGAGTCTCAAGGACTATATTGAAAAGGAGTGGTGATAGTGGGCATCTTATAAGGTCTTCTTTGATTTCTTTTTTCAATGTTTTATAATTTTCTTTCTAGAGATCCTTTACCTCCTTGGTTAAGTTCATTCCTAAGTATTTTATCTTATTGTGGGATATCCTGAGTGGAAGTGTTTTCTGGGTTTCTTTTTCAGTGGATTTATGGTTGCTATACAGAAAAGGTTCCATTATTTTAAGATTGATTTTATATCCAGAGACCTTGCTGAATTTGTTGATACATTCTATAACCCTTTTTTGGTTGAGTTTTTGGGTCTTCTAAGTATAGTAACATACCATAGGCAAATAGTGAAAGCTTGAGTTCTTCTTTTTCTAATTGTACTCCTTTGATTTCCTTTTCTTGCCTTATTGCTCTGGCTAGAGTCTCAAATACTATATTGAAAAGAAGTAGTGATAATGAACATCCTTGTTCTTGTTTTTAGTTTTTCCCCATTTAATATGATGTTGGTTGTGGGCCTATTGTAGATGGTCTTTTGATATTGAGGTATGTACCTTCTATTCCAATTCTCTGCAGTGCATTTAGCAAAAATTGATGTTGGATTTTGTTCAATACTTTTTCAGCATCTATTGAAATGATCATGTGATTTTTGCCTTTGGTTCTATTTATGTGATGAATTTCATGGATTGATTTTCATATGTTGAACCAGACTTGCATCCTTGGATGAACCCTACTTGGTCATAGTGTATAATATTCTGGGGATGGAATCCAGGGGCATTCGACCTCTGAGCTATACCCCCTGTCCTATTTTTTATTCTTTATTTTGAAACCGGGTCTCACTGAGTTACAGAGGGCCTCACTAAGTAGCTGAGGCTGTCTGCGAACTGCGATCCTCCGGGTCTCAGCCTCCCAAATGATGGGATTACAAGCGTGGGCCACCACGCCCGGCTGTGTATAATATTCTTGATGTGACTTTGAAAATGAGTTGCTAGTATTTTGTTTCGCAGTTTGTATCCAAGTTCATCAAAGATATAGTCCTGTAGTTTTCCTTCCTTGAGCTGTCTTTATTTGTTTTTGGTATTAATGTGATGTCAGCTTCACAGAATGTATTTGGTAGAGTCCCATTTCTTTCTATTTTACAAAATAGATTGAGGAGTAATGGGATTAGCTCTTCTATAAAGATTTTATAAAATTAAATTGGGAAATCATCTGGTCCTGAGCTTTTCTTTGATAGTGTCAATCTCTTTCATTGCTATTTTTGGTTTAAATATTCTATATCTACTTGACTCAGTTTAAGAAAGTTTTACTTATCTAAAAAGTTGATGATTTCTTTCAGAGTTTTAATTTTGCTGGAGTATATTTTTTCAGAGCAGTTTTTTTTAAAAAAAAAAAAACAACAACAAGCATTTATTCTCACAATTCTTTCTAGAGACTGGAAGGTCTGAGGTCAAGGTGCCGTCAGGGTTGGGCTCAGGTGAGGGCTCTCTTCTGGGCATGGTGCCTTCTCATAGTATCTTCAAATGGAAGAAATAGTGGGTAAGCAAGCTTTTTGGCCTCTTCTTATAAGGGCTCCAGTGCCATCTCAAGCGTACTGCTCTCACGACCTCATCTCAACCTAATTACTTCCCAGTGGCCCTCAGTTCTAATATCTTGGGGATTAGGGCCTCAATATGTAAATTTGGGGAGGACAAAGTTGTAACCACAGCCCCTCAGGAAAGAGCCCTCTTTTATGCTGCACCCCTATAACTACCCTCTCTGTCTTCCCCAGGGTCAATAATATTAACTTTAATTTAATGGCATAGAGTTTTGCCTGGTTTTATTTATTTATTTTTGCTGTACTGGGGATGGAACCCAGGGGAATTCTACCTCCTAGTTACATCTCCATCCCTATTTTTTAATCTTTATTTTTTATTTTATTTTATTCATTATATTAAGTGAGATCAGCCAAACACAGAAAGAGAAGGGAATATGTTTTCTCTAATATGCCCAAACTAGGGATTATTGGGGATACCAGAGGGACTCCAGATAAGGGAGGGGAAACCTCAGCAAAGCTAGAATGAAAGCGTAGGAAAGGAAGAAGGCTGAGGTTGATTAATGGAGGAGCTACATTTGAATATGTGTAAAAGTATGAATGTAGCATGGTCAACCTGGACACTCATTGTTGGGAGGGGGAAAGGGAAGTGGAAAAGGGAGGGCACCAAGCACCGTCTGATTGTATGCCATTTTCAATATGATCCACATTAAAAATAAAAATAAATAAATCAAAGTAGTTTCTGATAATCCTCTGAATTTCTACATTGTTACTCATACTATCTCCTTTTTCATCTCTTACCTTCATAATTTGGGCTGATTTTCTCTTTTGTTGTTAAGTTGGCTAGTGATTTATCTATCTTGCTAATTTTTTTTCAAGAAACCAGTTTTTGGTTTAGTTGATTTTCTTTATTTATTTTTCTCTACTTCATTGATTTATACTCTAATTTTAATAATTTCCTGTTTTGTACTGGCTTTGGGATTAGATTGTTCCTGTTTGTCAGGTCTTTGAAGTGTGTCATTAGGTTATTTATTTGGTGATTTTCTGTTCTTTTTATGTAAGTAATCAGTGCTATGAATTTTCCTCTTAATACTGCCTTCAAAGTGTCACAGAGGTTTTGATATACTGTATCTCTATTTTCATTTGTTTCTAGAAATTTCTTGAGTTTACCCCTTTCTTCTATGACTCATTCTTTATTCAGCTATGTGGTGTTCAGTCTCTGCATGTTTATGTGGTTTCTCTGGGTCTTCTTATAGTTGATTTCTAGTTTCATTCCATTATGGTCTGAAAAGACACAGAGAAGTATGTCACATTTTTTGAATTTGTAGTGCTCACTTTGTGTCCCAGGATGTGATCTATTTTAGAGAAGTTTCCATGAGCAACTGAGAAAAATGTGAACTTTCCTGTAGTTGGGTGAAATATTCTATATATGTCTAATAGTTCCATTTGATTGATGGTGTTCTTTAGATCTGAGGCATCTTTACCCTTTTTGTCTAGAAGATAGGTCGCATGGTGTGAGAGGGGTGTTGAAGTCCTCCACTACTATTGTATTGAGATTTATGTGTAACTTAATGTCACAATGAGTTTATTTTATGAAAGTTGCTGCACCTATGTTTGGAGAATAAATGTTGACTATCATTATTTCCTCTTTCTGGATTGTTTTCTTTCACCAGTAAAAATGACCTGCTTTGTCTCTTCTTATAAGATTGGCCTTGAAGTCTAATTTATCTGATATCATAATTGCTACTCTTGTTTGTCTTCAATTTCTATTGGCATGAATTACCTTGCTCCAGCCCTTTACCTTTAGTTTGTGACTATCTTTACTTGTAAGGTGTGTTTCTTGCAGGCAGTAGATAGATGGATTCTAGATTTTAATCCATTTTGCCACTTAATGTATTTTTATAGGGGAGTTGAGGCCATTTATGTTCAGTGTGATTATTGAGAGATGATTTTTAATTCCTAATATATTGAGTTTTAACTTCTATTTGAGATATCATTTGTTCTTATTTGCTTAGTTGTTTGCTTGATGGAAATTCTTGTTTCTACCATTCTGGCATGTATTACTTATTTCTTCAAATTAGACAGGGAAATAAAAATTTTCCATGACAAACAGAAGCTGAAGGAATTCATGTCTTCCAAACCAGCACTAGAGAAAATACTCAGAGATTAACTGCAAAGATATATATGTTATTGAGATTGACCTTGATAATTTCACACATGTACAAGTACCTTAAAAGATACTGGTTAAAACACCTTGAAAGTTCTCACATTTTCTTTCTCAAGCTCTAGTCTCATATTGAACAGACATTTCAAGGACAAACAACTAGATTGCCATAGTAATTATATATAGTTTTCACCTTCTTCAAACAAATAGTTAAACTATATTAAGATGAATGCTGATATAACTACATTCACTTAATTACAGTAACAATTAGGAAAAGCTATAGTTCTTATAATAAGGAGACAATGTAATCAATCTGTAAGTAAATTTTTCCAACCAGAATAGTAGTCAGCAAACTATGCCCAATGGACCAAATCCAGCCCACCACCTGTTTTTATAAGTCATTTTGATGGTTTTAATACAGTTTCACCCACTCATGGTGCCTGTCTAGCACTGCCATGGCTGAGGTGAGTAGTACAACTGAGGACCCAAAAAGTCTGCAGTATGTGCAACCTGGTTCTTTACAGAAAAAGTTTGCAGACCAACTACTAGTAGATCACCAGTAAAAATTCACACTATAAGAGTCATCCAACATAATATTTCCAAGCTTATAAATAGCATTAACCTTGATGAGCATTTGATTTCTAGCATGCAGAAACAAAAATTAGACTGAAAATATGAGCTGGTATGCTGTTACATCATTCATATCAGTATTCAGTCAGTTCCAGAAAATGGAGATGGAAATCAAGCCAAGTGTCTAAGTTCTCTCCTGTCTGCTTCTTCTTGCTGGACACACTCTTAATCTCCCTGCCCATTAGATCTGGCCACATGACTGAGTCCCGGCAGAACAGTGAAAGTAGAAGTGAAGTGACAGCTGCCAGCACAGGTCCATAAATGCCTCTCACACATGTGATTGTACCCTTGCACCAGGCTGCTGCAAACTCAGTGGGGTGAACTTGTAAACACTTTGTACAGAACTTAAAACACACAAAGATGAATTTGTGAACAGATTCTGTGTGTGTTTGTTTTCCTCTTATACTTTCTTTTTTTTCTTTGCATGTGGGAATCTAGCAAAAAGTGTAACTTAAAGAGTTTCTCAGGAAAATTTTCTATAGATATTACCAGCTGAAGGAGAACAAAACAGTTTTTTTCCAGAAATGGAGCCCAAGGATAATCAATCTTTAAATTTTAATGTCTATAATAATTACTGGAATACTAAAATAATAACTGGGATAAGTCTATTTTCCAATACCTTACCTCAAAGATTCTGATTCAAGGTATCTAGGGTGTGATTTATATATGTATGTATATGTGTATATGTATGTATATGTGTATATATATGTATATGTGTGTATATATATGTGTGTGTGTGTATATATATATATATATTTTTTTTTTGTAGTACTGGGATGGAACCCAGGAGCATTATACCTCTGAGCTACCATCCCCAGCCCTATTTTTTATTCTTTATTTTGAAACAGGGTCTCACTGAGTTGCAAAGAGCCTCACTGAGTAACTGCGGCTATCTTTGCAAACCCAGATACTCTGGTCTCAGCTTCCCGAATGCTGGGATTACAAGCATGTGCCACCATGCCTGGCTTGGATATATATAACAAATCACACTAATATGGTTTTTACACAGAAGGTAGAGATACATGGTCTGATAAATGATCACATAAACTTCCCTGCTTTCATTGTGATAAATTTTCCTATCCAGTTATATCAATCAGTTTGGGCTGTATAAGAGCAAAACACAAAGTTTCAATGGCATATAACAATAAGCACTTATTATATATAACAATAAGCATTTATTACTCAGATGGATGAAGCCCACTGAAGGTCTGCTAAGCAGCCATATACATAAAGGTGGGGCTTGCTTGCATCTGATCTGCTCTCGCAGACCAGCTTCAGCTAACTTAAGCTAAATTAACAGCAGACCTACTCTCAGACTTGTTGCCATGGTGATGGTGAAGCTGCAGAAAAGCAAGTGGGAACACTGTAGGTCTCTAGAGACCCATACTTGGAACAACCCTGCTGCTACTTCTATCTAACTCTATTGGGCAAGGCGATCCACATAGTAAAACTCAGAATTTAAGGCTAAATAAACACTTTCTGCCCCCATTAGTGGAAGGAACTGAAAGTAACCCAACAAACGGTATGGAACCAGGGAGAGGCTGATGATTAAGGCCATTCTCGTAATCCACCCTTAATAAGTACTAAAAAGGCAAGCACTTTAGACAGACAGTGAGTAGTATGCCAGGAATTTTTTTTGAGGGAACATGGGTTTGTGGATATGCTTACTCAAGGTCATGCCTATGACTTACATCCAGTACAATAAGAAAGTGTACTCTAGTCATACAAAAATACTTATTATATAAAGCTTATGCTGTCTCCTCTCTGATATAGTGAGGTGTGTTTAAATAGCTATAGAAGCTCACATTGAGCATAGATACAAGCTTGAAATTAATTAACTTTATATGGTGCTATGTATCAGATACATTCAAATTAATGAAGCCATCTAACAAATTCAAGCAAATAAAATATAGCTTTGCATGAATTTTAAAGGTCTGCAGAATAGTTATGAATACCTTAAAATATCATCCACTTAAAAGTAGGCAATTACTTATATGAAATATCTTATGAAGATTGGACATTTTAAAATTCATATTATGGTTTATGTTCAAATTTAAGGCTACTATATCCATGATAAACTTCATTAATGTGAGAAAATATTTATTTTCAGAACATGCTTTGAAATGCTAATAGCATGTTATTTAGAATTTTCTTAAATTATTGTCATATATTGAGTTGATATTAACTATCTCATTACTGTTTATTAAATGATATTATGTAAATAATTTCATTAGTAATAATTATATTCCCATATATTTGCATAGGGATGTAATAAAACTGGCTTCCTTTAAATATGAAACTGATACATCTTTAATTCAGTCTGGTTTTATCTATATTAGTGGATTTTTACATTATAGAAATATCAATAATATACTTTAATAAATTACTTTAATATTCTGAAAATTGAAGAGTAAATATTGAGTAGAAATACTTTTTGACATATATGTAAATCAGTTTTGAAAAAGTTAATGTTCTCAAAGTAAATACAGAGAGTAAAAAGATAAATTATTAGTCTTTTGACCTCTTTTTCATGAAAAAAACAGGAAGGAACTCACTATAATAAATAGGCAATACTTTTTCATTGCTACACATGATCTCATTTATAAAAATAGAAACTGCAGTTGATAAATCCTATTGATTTGAAATACCATAGAGACATCCTACTTGCCATTCCTTTTTCAAAATTTCTTAGTAAATTCTAATGTTCAAGGATGTCTCAGTGAAAGAATTGAAAAGTGCTGATGGGATTGGTATCAAAAATAAAGGTACTCAATTGTCAAAACATCTCAGATCTGAAGAAGTAAAGTGTCATTACCCGAGTTGAGTTTCTACTAGCTTTTCTAAATGCTAAAGGCATCTTACAAGGATGAAATAAAAAATGTTAATTTGTTGAAACAGTTGGTCATTTAAAAACAAAATGAACAATGTGAGAAGGCCCAGCTGATATTTAATGATTAATTAATGAAGGTGAGTCCTTAAGCCAAAATATCAACCACAAACTACAAACTGCCTGCCACATCATCATCTTTCTTACAATTTTGAAGGGTTTGAAATTTTTTGTTGTTGCTTGAGAAGTTTATTACACTTTTAAATAGCTTCAGATGTAGCTGCCCTTTATGCTTTTCCTGAGACAACAGTTCATACTTAATACGAAGATACAAGGTAGACTCCTGACTTGAAGGAAGAGGTTTCTTGGAAAGTGGCCAGGGAGTGCTGCTGTATTTAGATTGTAAATCTCTCCCTGAGGTAACTTCATTTTGTTTTCCCTGCCATTTTGTAACTGTAGAGTTGATTGTGCAAGGTTTAAAACATGTGGTTCATGTTAAACAGGATCTAGCTAACTGCAACATTCTGGTTGGCCTCAGTAATCACCATATATGGCTCGCAGCTGCTTGTTCCCGCCCTAAGCCCCTGTTAATGGCTAATTGGCTTCTGTATTTGGCTTACTGGCAGTAGTTCGTGTGGTGATTGGGTTGGTCTCTTGCTTTTATAAAAGGTTACTGTTGCCTGGCCTCAGCGCACACCTCCAGTCAGATTTCTAGACTGAGGGTACCACTGCTGGCCAGCTAATAAATTGGCACATTCCCCTGGACTCTCAAGTCATTTCTCTCTAAACCTGCATACAAGGCCCTAAGGCTAACTGTTAAGGCTTAGAACCTAAGTAGGCACTGCTGAGAGGTGCTGGGTGAAAACTTTAAGAAAGCGGGCTCAGTGGGAAGTCTTTTGATTTGGAGGGGCATGTCCCTGAAAGGGACAGTGGGACTCCTGCCCCTTGGGCCCTTCCTTCCTCCTCTCCCTTGTTCCAGGCCATAAGATAAACAGTTTTACTGCTCTGAGTCCTCCTGCCATGATGTGCTACCACAGGACCAAGGCTGTGGGACCAAGTTCAAAGACTGAAATCTACAAAACTGTGAGTTAAAACAAACCTTTCGCCTTTATTATATATTTTTTCAAATCTCAGATATTTGCTACTGAAGAGAAAGATAGCAAATATAAAGTACTAATAAGAAGGATGTGAAAACATGAAAGATGTTTTCTGTTACCAATCCTATCTAGAAAGGAATGAAGACAAAGTAACAGACCCAGTCACCTCAAAACAAAATGAACAAGTTGCTATTAAATGATGAATGAATGAAGACAGGTACTTTTTTTTTTTTTTTTTTGGTGGTACTGGGGTTCCTGGAAGCCCTTCTACCTTCGGGCTACACTCCCAGACCTATTTTATATTTTTATTTGGAAATAGGGTCTCTTAAGACAGCGCAGCTGGCTTCGAACCTGCGCCATCCTCCTGTTTCCACCTCCCAAGCACGGGGATTACAAGCGTGCGCCACCACACCTGACTGAAGATTGGTACTTAAACCAAAAATATCAACCACAAACTATCAAATCATCATTTTTCTTATAATATTAAAATGCGCTGTTTTTTTTTTTTTGCCGTTCCAGTTGATTGAACCCAGAATCATTCTACCTCTGAGCTATACCCCAGCCCTAAGTTTTTATTCTTTATTTTGAAAAACAGGGCCTCACTTAAGTTGCAAAGGGCCTCACTAAGTAGCTGAGGCTGGCTGAAAACTCAAGACCCTCCTGTCTCAACCTCCCAAGTACTGGGATTACAATGGTGCCACCATGCCAGGCTAAAACGCATTTTTATGTACCATTCCCATAACGGCACTGCCTCCAGGTAACTGAAAAGGTGAGCCTTTCTGCTGGTCATGTGATTCAGCAGTAAGTAGCAAGTTCCACAACAAAATTTTCTTGTTCACTTTTATACACAGAAGTCAAAACCCTTTTTGGCACATAATTTGTGTACAATAAATAATTGAATTAATAAACTGTATTTCAGGTGTTTTTAATATTACTCATACAATTGGTTCTATTACATAGATAAAATTTTTATTTTAATATCCATTGTGATTACGTATTTTTGAGAGACTCATATTAAAGCTTTCACAGTAAGATTGCTTAGCAATAGGATTTGCATTTATCTGCACAGTGAATATCTATTACTAGTCTGCTCTATTTTCCCCACCAAAAATGTTTTCAAAGTTCTATTTTACATAGTGAGTGTTTGGAGGACAAATCAAAACTCTATTGCCTGATAAAAACAATGTGGCCTAAAGTTTTCTGTGGATTCAGTTTATACGTGGATGAAGTTTGTTGAGTACAAAAATATCCCGTAATTGGGTTAGTGTACAATGAAGGTATATAGGGCATAATTTTTTGAAAGGGCTCTGTCAAAGCCACAAAGGGACTTAATTCCAAAAGTACACCTGGGCGTGGCTCACACATCGTGTGTAGTGCACAAGCATAACTTGCAGCATATACAGGCGTGAACAGCACATCCAGGGATCAGGGCAACACCCAGCATGATAGGCATTGTGCAGGCACAAGGATGTGACCCGGAGCACCCTGACAACCACATCCAGTCCTTAGCAACCTGAGGACTGTAATTGTCAACACCTGAGATTGAAAACGTGCAGCTTCTTCTGCCAAGGAGCCTTGCCACCTTGCCATGCCAACCACTGATAGTGAGGCTGAATGAGGACCGAGCAGCAATGCAGATGGCCATCGGCCAAGTCCTCACCTTGGGTTCTGGTTGAGCACTAATTAAGGTCAGGCCTGAAGACCCAGACAAGATTTACAGCTGGCCCAGACCTGAGACCCTGACATGGCCAGCTGAGAGCAGTAAACATTCTTTTTTTTTTTTTTTTTTTTTTTGGTGGTACTGAGGATGGAACTCAGAGGCATTCTACATCCCCCATTCTATTTTTTTATTTTATTTTTTTTGTGTGTGTGGTACTGGGGTTTCTGGAAATCTTTCTACCTCTGGGCTACACTCTCAGGCCATATATATATATATATATATATATATATTTTTTTTTTTTTTTTTTTTTTTTTAATTTGGAAACAGGATCTCCCAAGCCGCAAGGCTGGCTTCGAACCTGCCTGATCCTCCTGTCTTCGCCTCCCAACAAATCCCTTTCTATTTTCAAACTACACCTCAAAGAGCAATAGAATCTCCCCCTGACTGAGCAGCAGCAGTAGTGGCCATTTCAAAAATTGTTTTATTTATCAGCCTCAGGTGCAGAATCCATTCCTCCTCCATCCATCACAAGGGCTTCATTTTCCCAGTGTTAAGTGAGACAATAGTGAGCTAAGTGTGGGTAAATTTCCCCAGAGGCTCTTGCTACACCTCACTTCCCTATCTCCTCACCCCCTAGGACATGGGATCTCTAATTTATTTTAGTCTGGAAATAGATCTGAGCCAAATATATCAGCTACCTGGGGGGGAAAAAACCAAATAAATTACTTTAAAAACCTTAAAAATCAAATTCAAATAGAACTTTTCCCCCCTTAATTCTCATGTACAACTCTGGCACAATTTTTAATTGAAAAAACTGAAATAAAAAATACTAAAATTGTTTTTCTTAAAGTTAAGACAACATAGGCCCATTTTTATCCTTTTTTATTTATTTTTTCTTTTCTCCCTGCCTCTTCTTTTTCCCTTCTTCCATCTCAGTCTTACTTCCTCTAAGGATATCCTAATCTGAATAGCTTTGGGACCCTTTCCCAGTTTTCTTACATCTAACTTGTACCTTTGAAAGTTGTCCTTTACTAAACTGGTCTGAAATTACTCAATCTGAACATTCCATTTCCTTCCTGCCATGATGCTAACTGATACATCCATTCTTTCTCCAATTATCTCTTTCGTAGGTCCCCAACTATCTCCATTCTTCTGTCTCTAGCAATCAGTATGGACAATATATTTATTGGAAAAAAAATCATCTACTCCTCTGTCTATAGGAGAAAAATAATCACCTCCTCACTATCATGCTTTTGCTGAAGTTAAAATTTCACAGCATCTCCACTGTCAATTCCTTAATCATAATAGTATTTGACTAATATTGTGCCTGACTCTACCTCTTCTTTTCTCTACTTTTTTCTAGACTCTGCTATCAGGATTGTCTTTACAAATCATAAACTACATCACTGTTTACTTAAATTCTATCAGATGCTTTATAATGACCTTAAACTCTTTCTACTGGAATTTCTGTCTACCTTGTCTTGCTACCATTACTAATGCTCCCCTTGCTGCTGCTGATCTGATACATGAAGAAAAAAGTTATCTAACTACATTTTTATAAACAGTTTATGCTAGCTTATGTTTCACTGAGCTCAAACATGTCAGTTCTTGTATCCTGAGATTTATGGTTCATAATAGTGACTTCTAAATAGGGGGTATTTATCCCTACTGTAATGGATACTATTCACATCCTTCCATAGTCCCCCTAATATACATCATTTCAGCCACTGGATAATATATCCAGGATTTGTAACATTCTTCTTAGTAGCTGGTCATAGTTATATCTCCCAAGTGGCATTCTTATTTACTGTTATTTACTTTGCAATGGCAGTGATCCCTAGAAAATCATCTACCCTAGTTGCCAAAAAAGCAAAAAAAATTCTAAAAAATAGAACAACACACTCACACACTGGAATTAAATAAGAAGGATATGTTTGCAACCTGCCAGAGTGAAGATCAAAGATAGTAGCCATAAGGAGTACCATACTACATCTCTCCCAAAAGTTAATGACCATTATCCATAAATATCATAGTAATGAAGAAATTAAGAGCAGGGCATGGTGGCGCACGCTTGTAATCCCCGCGCTTGGGAGGCGGAGACAGGAGGATCGCGCAGGTTCGAGGCCAGCCTCACTGTCTTAAGAGACCCTGTTTCCAAATAAAAAATATAAAAAATAGGTGTCTGGGAGTGTAGACCAGAGGTAGAAGGGTTTCCAGGAACCCCAGTCCCACACACACAAAAAAAGAAGTTAAAGAAAAAAAACAGAAAAGGATACTGAAGCTTTGAAGAAAAGTTTTGTCTAACAAATATCTAGAATATTAATTAAACAATAGTCATTTTTTCAAGTGTGCAATAGTTATTCATAAGAGTTAAACAAATACTATGTTTAAAATATCTGCTCCCAGTAAATACAAAGTGAATTACTCTGATATTAGCTTCATTTTCTACTCACAATGCAACAAAGTTAGAAGTACCCAACGAAAGAATATTCTCACAAACTCCATATTTCTTTTCTTCACTTTTTATTTTTTTTTGTGTTTGGTGCTGGCGATTAAACCCAGGGACATTCTACCTCTAAGCTACACCCCCCGCCCAATTTTTTATTCTTTATTTTCAATCAGGTCTCACTAAATTGTGAAGGTCCTCACTAAGTAGCTGAGGCTCTCTGAGAATCCAAATCCTCCTGTCTCAGCCTCCCAAGTACTGGGATTACAAGGGTGTGCCTCCACCCCTGGCTTCCTTCACTTATTTTAAAGGAAACCATTGAAGTATTTTATATTTTCTTTTATTTTACTTTATTTTATTTGTGTGTGTGGAACTGGGAATTGAATCCAGGGAGCATTCTACCTATAAGCTACTCCCACAGCCCTTCAGCCATCTTTATTTTTTATTTTGAAACTAAGTTTGAGGCTGAACTCAAGCCTGCAATCCTCCTGTCTTGGCCTCCCAAGCACTGGGATTGGAGCCTGCATCCCCTTGCACAGCCCAAGCTCTCCATATTTCTTATGAGAGGGAGAGGGAGAGGGAGAGGGAGAGGGAGAGGGAGAGGGAGAGGGAGAGGGAGGAGAGAGAGGGAGAAGGAGAGGGAGAGGGAGAGGGAGTGGGAGCGGGAGCGGGAGCGGGAGAGAGAGAGAGGAGAGAGAGAGAAAGGGAGGCTAAATAGGGAGGATTATGCACTTCTGTAAAAATGAAGACTCTGTAGTCTACCTAAGTTAACATTCATTTATTGAATGAATAAGTAATAAGTCTAACATTCATTTATTGAATGAATAAATAATAACTTGTGTGGCTTTGGACAAGTTACTTAACCTTTCATGGCTTAAATTGTTTTATATGTGAAATGTGAATACATTGTGCTTTTGTTATTAGACTACATGACAAATTAATTAGTCCATAGTATATACTACTTAGAATAGTACTTGGTACATAGTAAACACTCAAAAACTGTTAGCATATATAACTGAGTAATTTATAAGTTAAAGAAAACATTTTAATGTTAAGTATGTTTGTGCATAATCTTTATATTTATTTATTTATTATTTATTTATTTTTGAGTCTGGGGATGGAACCCAGGGGCATTCAACCTCTGAGCTACACCCCTTGCTCTATTTTTTATTCTTTATTTTGAAACTGGATCTCACTGAGTTGCAGAGGGCCTCACTAAGTAGCTGAGGCTGTCCGTGAACCGCAATCCTCTGGTCTCAGCCTCCCAAATGCTGGGATTACAAGTGTGTGCACCACACACTGATCTTATTTATTTATTTATTTATTTATTCTTGAGGTACTGGAGATAGAACCCAGGAGTATTCAATCTCCGAGCAACATCCCCAGTCCTATTTTTTTATTCTTTATTTTGAAGCAGGGTCTCCCTGAGTTGCAAAGGGCATCACTAAGTAGCTGAGGCTGTCCATGAACCGCAGTCCTCCTGTCTCAGCTTCCCGAATGCTGGGATTACAAACGTGTACCACCACACGTGGCAATACAAAGCATTTATAACCCCTGTAAGAGAAATCTATAAATCATTAAGAGTAAGGAAATAAATGAGGATGAAAATATAATGAAATAACTGCTAAATTTTAAAAGTATTTTGAAAAAGGCATAATGCCCTTGATATGTCTTAATACTTAATTAACATATTCAGCAATGTAACAAATGTGGGAATGATAAACCTGAATTTTCAGATAGTGGTTACTTGCGAGAGAGAGAGAGAGAGAGAGAGAGAGAGAGAGAGAGAGAGGGAGAGGTATGAATGGGAAATATACTGTGAAAAAGACTGTACTTTTTATATTTCTTTTTAAAATATATTTGTTGCAAGTAGAGTAACATGTTAACATTAGTTTAATCTCAGTGGAGGTTTAAGCTAGTGTCTGCTTTATAATTTTGTGGGTGTTTAAAATCTAATAATTTTTGAAGGAATGTCTGCAAGCTAATTTCCCATGTTGATATTAAAGCATTATCACTGTTACCTGTGCCTGATGGGTCCAGTTTATGATTATCTAGATGAGAGACCACATCCAGTCCTAGAATCTGAGAGTAACAGTAAAACAGTCATCTAGTAGTTGGCTGAAAATATTAGCAAACTCTTATAATTCATTTTAACCAGGGATAGTGATGGTTTCAGCATTTCGAGCCAAAAAATTGTTAAATTTTCCTCTTCTCTAAACATTATAGAGGTGGTGACAATTGGTCAGGTTTGATAATGCAATTCAGAGTCCCCTGGAGTGAGTCTGTAGTAGACCTAAAGAGTTAGCTTTTGGGCTGGTGTTTTGAAATAAAAACTTTAGCTGGGAACATGGCAAGTATATTTGAACTTCTGCCTCTTAATATAGCCATTAAATTTTTCCAATTCATTTTTGATTGACTCACTCCTTGACTTTGACTAGATGCCATTTTTTTTTTATTCCAAAGACTACTCTTTTTAGGATGACTCAGAAAATAATTGTTTTGAGGTCTAAATGGACACAGCAGAGTTCTTTCTTTCTAAATGGGATTCCTCTATTTCTTGGGTGGGCTTTAAGTCTCAGAACCTGCATTAAAGAATCCCTTGATCTCATGAGCCTTCTTAAGCTTCTGTTAAGTTGGGATCAATGAGAAATGTCTTTCCTTAAAAAGAAAAAAAAAAAAAACTCATTTCCTCTTCTCTTACCATCATCATCTCTACCATAAGACTCTAGCAGTACCCCTCACAGGAACCCAATAATCTTCATGTAGAGGAGTAAGGCAGTTTCTATCCATTTTCTCCTTTGTATTAACACCACCTGCTGTTACATGTGTATCCTCAGTGTTCTGCTTAAAAGTTCCAGGACATTATCGTGTGAGTAGAATCTTTCTAATAGAGATTCACATCACAGCTGCTGCTAGTAGGGCTGTTAAATATCACCACTCTACATTTTTCTCTATCACATTAAGCCCATAATCTTTACCCCATAATCTAGTAAGACCACAAAAACAAATTGATTATTTTCCTTCTGTATTTATTCCACTAATTCCAGAAATGCTTTTAGGTTCGTAAATTTTGTTCAGTTTAGTTTTTTTAAATTATAAATTAATTCTTATTTCTTCTATATGTATGTTTCCTAAAACTTCTAAACAGTCAGGCATGGTAGTGCATACCTGTAATACCAGTATTTGGGAGGCTAAGACAGGAAGATCACACGTTTGAGGTCAGCAACTTAGTGAGGATTTCAACAATTCAGTGCGACCCTGCTTCAAAATAAAAAGAGTCCTGGGAAGTAGGATGCTTCTGAGTTTAATCCCCAGTCCAAAAAAAAGGATAAAAAAGAAGAAAAAACTCAAAGCAAGTAGCAAGTATGTTCATTATCCATCCATATATTTTCTACCAAACAAAAGAAGGTAGGCACCATAACTGATACTGTGGAAGAAAGGAGCCCTCTCAGATGGCAAGACAAATCTTAGTAGAATTTACTAGATGTATAAGAAGATAGGAAAGAAGCTTTGCTTCACTCAGGGATTAAAGGAAATGGATTTTACTGAAAGCTCTCAGTTCTAAAATTTCCCTTCTTTTAGATGGATATGGTCTAAACTGATGCATTAATTTTCTGGACAATAGACACCTATTAGGTACAACCTTACCATGTGGCAGACCCATTCTTTGCTTTATCTATGGGGCCACACTGTATTCTCGTGGGTCCTCTGGGCCCCTGCCTCAACAGATGAATTTTACTTAATATTATAAATTTTCCATTCTCCCTCCCAACACTGTCACTCCCCATAAGTTGAATATTCATAGCTAGTGCCCTTCTCTGCCATTGACTTAATCTGTATGTGTGCATATGCATATATACATATATCATATTAATGTAAGTAGTCTACTTTATACAAACACAGCACACAATACGTAAGCAACAACAAAAATATTTTATAGCCCTTCTGTACTTCTGTTCAATTCCATGGGTACAAAGAGCTTCTCCAAAGTTCATTCTGCCACTGGCAAAAGGAAATGGTATATCAGAATGAATTTGTGGACATTTTTTAATAGGAAAGTACCCTCTCAAAATTTCAATATGTCTTGTTTACCTTTACCCAATTACAAAAAAGTCACAGAGACTTGAGCCACCTATACTGATGAATGTGCTTGTTAATTATACTAAGGTAGAAAAAACATTGATTCAAGCTGGTGTAGTGGTGCATGCCTGTAATTCTAGCATGTGGGAGGCTAACACAGTATCATAGATCCAAGGCTAGCCTCAAAAACTTAGTGAGACCTTCTTTCAAAAAAGTAATTATAATAAATAAAAAGGGCTAGGAGTATAGCTCAGAGGTAGAATGCCCCTGGATTCAATACCTAGTACTAACACACACACACACACACACACACACACACACACGCATTGATTTATTTTCTGATTCTACAACCCTAAGTAATGAATGACACTTCTTAAGGCTAAAATGGTCTTAACCTCTAAAAAGAGCTAAACATTGTATTCTCTGATCCTCTGATATTCCTTAGCAACATGAACCACTATGGCACTAGAATAAGAGTCAGATACAGGTTTTAGTTCTAATTTTGCCACAAACTATTTAAATAGCATTGATTATTTATAGCCTCTAGGCCTAAGTTACTGTTCTAAAAATTACTACTTTTATCCATCAATATTACTATTATTTTTGTGCTTTAATACCATAATTTATCCACTCACTCCCCTACTGAAAACATTTCATTTTTCCAGTTAGTTACTCACTATGGCATACAACACTACAATGATCATTTTTGTACATGCCTTCTTATTATCTGTAGGAAATACACATATATATGTTTACATGTAGGGGATGGAGGAGACCAGAGAATTGGGGAAAGGGCGATTTGATGAAGGAAGCACCTCAATTGATGTTAGCTACATACATACAGGAAATTAGCAATGCCAATCTCAATATCATGTACAGGGAAGGAGAGCACGTGGGTTGGGGTCTCGGGGAAGCTCACCAAGTGCTCTGTGTGTGTATGTTCCTATCATTCTTAACTTCAGTAGGATGTGTGATCACAATGTACCAACAGAAATATATTTAAAAAGTGGAGCCGGAAGGAGGGAGGAAGATGGCGACAGAGTAAAGCAGCTTTTATCAACACTGTTGACACTCGATCTCCATAATGGCAAAAATAACACCTTACAGAGTCAGAAACTACTATCAATAGAGAAATAAAGGCTATAAATAGAAGAGACAGAAAAAGGAAGACTAGAATAATCTGAGAAGCAGAAAAGAAAGCGGCCCTACACGGCAGAGGCCACCCGCACCAACACCACCATGACTCACAGAATCTGACTCCAGGAAGGATAAGGAAAGGAATTGAAGAGACCAGATGCAGTCCAGGCAGATGTGATTCAGCAGTTCTTTCAGCGCAAAGACGAGCTAAAGGTTTCAGCGGCCAAGCCCATCACTATCTCCAGGGATTCAGAGCGGAGTACAAATAAGAAGGGAGATACACCAGCCTTACTGCCAAGGGTGTGGCAGTGACACCATATTGCCA
This sequence comes from Muscardinus avellanarius, assembly GCF_963383645.1. Lineage (NCBI taxonomy): Eukaryota > Metazoa > Chordata > Mammalia > Rodentia > Gliridae > Muscardinus > Muscardinus avellanarius. Next base: position 45,130,838 of record NC_137800.1, read on the forward strand.
CCAAGCCAGTGAGTTAACCACGCCCACAAAAGCATCAGGGAAAATGCTAGCGGAGCACCACCACAATCGTAAGTGAAATGGTGGCCCCTACAGGAGAAATCCCAGCATTGAATCCGCAGGGATTCAACTAGCTTTGATAAACCCTCTGGGTTTATTGTGCTTCACATCCTGGGACACAAAATCAGCACTAGCAATTCATAAAATGTGACATACTTCCCTGTGTCTTTTCAGACCATAATGGAATGAAGTTAGAAATCCACTATAAAAAAGACCCAAAGAAACCACATGAACATGTGGAGGCTGAACACCACATTTCGGAATGAAGAATGGGTCACAGAAGACGTAAGAGGTGAAATCAAGAAATTTCTAGAAACAAACAAAAATAAAGACACAACCTATCAAAACCTCTGGGACACTTTGAAGGCAGTATTAAGAGGAAAATTTATAGCACTGAGTACTCACATAAGAAAAACAGAAAATCTTCAAATAAATAACCTAATGACATGCCTTAAAGCCCTTGAAAAACAGTAACAATGTAATCCGAAAGCCAGTAGAAGACAGGAAATTATTAAAAATCAGTGCATAAATTAACAAAGTAGAGAATAAAAAAAATACAGAAAATCAACAAAACCAAAAGCTGGTTTCTCAAAAAAATTAACAAAATTGACAAACCACTAGCCAACCTAACTAAAAAAGGAGAGAATCAACCCAAATTATCAAGATAAGAGGTGAAAAAGGAGATATTACTGACAGTGTAGAAATCCAGAGGATTATCAGAAACTACTTTGAAAAACTATACTCCAACAAAATGGAAAATCTGGAGAAAATTGACAACTTTCTAGACAAATGCAACCTTCCAAAAATGAGTCAAGAAGATAAGAAGATATAGAACACTTAAACCAACCAATAACAATCAAAGAGATTGAAGCACCAATAAAGAGCCTACCATCAAAGACAAGCCCAGGACCAGATGGTTTCCCAAGTGAATTATATAAAACCTTTATAGAAGAGCTAATACCAATACTTCTCAATCAATACTCCTCTCCCAAATACATTCTATGAAGCCAACATCACATTAATACCAAAACCAAACAAAGACATTTCAAGGAAGTGGAACTACAGGCCTATATCTATGGTGAATTTGGATGCAAAACTGCTAAACAAAATACTAGCAACACGCATTCAAAAACACATAAAGAAAATCATACATCACAACCAAGTAGGGTTCATCCCAGGGATTCAAGGCTGGTTCAACATGTTCAATCCATGTAATACATCATATAAACAGAACCAAAACAAAAATCATGTTATCATTTCAATAGACACTGAAAAAGCATTTGATAAAATCGAACATCCATTTATGATAAAAGCACTACAGAGAATCGCAATAGAAGGAACATATGTCAACATCATAAAGGCAATCTAAAATAACCCCACAGCCAACATCATACTAAATGGGAAAAAAATTTAAGAATTCCCCTTAAAAACAGGAACAAGACAAGGATGTCCATTATCACCACTTCTCTTCTATATAGTACTTGAGACTCTAGCTAGAGCAATAAGGCAAGAGAAGGAAATCAAAAAAGTACAAATAGGGAAAGAAGAACTCAAACTTTCACTATTTGCAGATGACATGATACTATATTTAGAAAACCCAATACACTCAACCAAAAGGCTTATATAACTGATCAACAAATTCAGCAAAGTGTCTGGATACAAAATCAATCTTAAAAAATCAGAATCTTTTCTGCACACCAACCATAAACCCACTGAAAAAAAATTCAGAAAACACTTCCACCCAAGATCACCCACAAAAAAATAAAATACTTAGGAATAAAATTAACCAAGGAGGTAAAAGATCTCTACAAAGAAAATTATAAAACATTGGTAAAAAAATCAAAGAAGAACTTAGACGATGGAAAGATTTTCTATGTTCATGGATATGCAGAATAAATATTATCAAAATGGCCATACTTCCAAAAGTGATCTACAGATTCAATGCAATGCCCATTAAACTACGAAGATCATTCCTCACAGACATAAAAAATCAGTCCTTAAATTTATTTGGAATAACAAAAATCCCAGAATAGCCAAAGTAGTTGTCAGCAACAAAAACTTGCAGGAAGAATCACAATACCTGACTTTAAAATATACTACAAAGCCATTGTACTAAAAACAGCATGGTCCTGGCACAAAAACAGATACATAAACCAATGGAGCAGAATAGAAAACCCAGAAATAAGTCCATACACTTTCATCCAATTGATTTTTGACAAAGGAGCCAAAAACATACACTGGAAAAAGATAGCCTCTTCAACAAATGGTTTTGACAAAACTTGCTAAACATATGCAGATAATTGGAAATTAATCCCACTTTTTCACCCTGCATAAGAGTCAATTCAAGATGGATCATAGACTTGGAAATTAGATCACAGAGCTTAAGGTGCCTCAAAGAGGGCATAAGTCCAACACTGCAACATATAGACACAGATAAACACTTTCTCAACAAGACCCCAAAGGCACAACAAACCAAAAGGCAAATCAATGGATGGGACTGCATGAAATTGAAGAGCTTCTGTTCAGCAAAGGAAACTGTCAAAAACCTCAATCGAGAGCCAACAGAATGGGAGAAGATTTTTGCCACCTACCCCTCCAATAGAGGACTAATATCTAGAATATATAGAGAACTTGAGAAATTCAACACTAAAAAAACAAATCATCCAATCAAAAAGTGGGCAAGTGAACTAAATAGACACTTTAGGAAAGAAGAAATTCAAATGGCCAATAAATGCATGAAAAAATGTTCAGCATCATTGGCAGTCAGAGAGATGCAAATCAAAACTACCCTGAGATTTCACCTAACTCCAACTAGAATGGCAATCATTCAAAACACAAAGAATAACAAATGCTGGCGAGGATGTGGAGAAATGGGAACCCTAAAACATTGTTGTGGGACTGCAAATTAGTGCAACCACTTTGGAAAACAGTATGGAGAATCCTCAGAAGAACAAATCTACCATTTTATCCAGCAATACCACTTCTGGGTATTTACCCAAAAGAAAGGAAACCAAACTACCACACTAATGCATGTATATCTATGTTCATAGCTACACAATTCACCATAGCCAAACTGTGGAACCAGCCAAGATGTTCATCAACAGATGAATGGATGACAAAACTGTGGGATATGTACACAATGGAATTTTACTCAGCCATAAAAAAATTACAATTGCGGTATTTTCAGGGAAATGGATGGATCTTGAGACATTATGCTAAGTGACATTAGTCAGTCACAAAAAGTCAGTAATCAAATGCTTTCCCTAATATGTGAAAGCTAAGGTGAAAGGGGTCATAGGAGGAACTCCAGGTGAAAAAAGAGATCCTTTAGAGGAGCAAATAAGGCAGCCTAACTGTGGGGATAAGAGGTGGGGAGAGGGAAACGCTTAAAAGTGCATGATGTACTTATTCATATGGAAGTCAACCACTAAACCAAGCATGGGAGGGAGGGACAGGGAGGGAGTGAGGTGGGGACTGGCTGAGGCCTGGCTGGGTAATGTGTGCATTTATGCCCACATAAGATTTTTAACCTCACTATGATGTATAAATACAATGCACCAATAAAAAAAAATTTAAGTCTAAAAAAAAGTGGAGCCAGATGTAGTAGAACATGTTTGTAATCCCAGTATTTGGGAGGCTGAGATAGGAGGATCGCAGGTTCAAAGCCAGCCTCCGCTATTTTGTGAGGCCTTCGACAACTTAGGAGACCCTGTTCCAAAATAAAGAATAAATAATAGGGCTGGGGATGAAGCTTGGGATAGAACACCCTTGGATTCAATCCCAGTACTGAAAAAAAAGTGGAATTTCCTGTGACAAAATTATATGCCTTTTAAATCTACCAGAGATTAACCAACTGCTAAAGTTTATGTTTATAATTTATATTTTATGTTTTACTATTAGTGAAAAGAAATTCTGTTGCTCCATCTCCTTACTAGCATTTGTTATTGTTGGACTACTTAGAATTTTTGCACTTCAAGGTCTAAGCAATGGTATCTTCTTGAGACTTTAATTTGTATTTTACTGTTTTCTAAAGAGGCTGAGCATTTTTTCATGTGTTTATTGGCCATTTGTGTTTCCTTTTCTGTGAATTGCTTTTTATATCATTTTCTATTTTTTAGCTGGTTTGTTTGCTTTTTCTTTTTGATTTGTAATTTCAAAAATCCATTTGGAATACTGACTTTTTTTAATTTTTTGCATTCCAAATATCTTCCCACAGACTATCCTAGTCTTTTAGCATTTTACTGGCTTTTGCTACACAGACATTTTTAGTTTTAACATAGTCAAATGTTTTACTCATTTCCTGTAATTTTTGAGTATTATTTGTCTCAAGGAACTCTTCTTATTCTAAAATATCTAAACACTCCCTTGTATTTCATTCTAAGTGACAATTTTTAACTTTTCTTTCCTTATTTTATTTTTTTTATCTGCAAAGTCAATATTGTTATCTTTTAAGTTTTTACATATGTATTAGTCTTGGACTCCTTTTATATCTACCATGGGACTATTTTTCTGTTTCTGCCCTTATTCCATACTGTCTTTATATACAAAACTTCATAAATCTTAACATTTGGTAGAATAAGTATACCAACTCACCTAGTCTTCTTCAAAATTATCTCATTTCTTTTGGGCTCTTTGATCTTTTACATACATTTTAAAAACCATTCTGTCAAGTGCCAATGAAACTTTACCAAGATCTTTATTGAAATCCCACTACCTTTATGAATGAGCTTGGTAAAGAGTTGACTTTGTTATTATGTTGATTTTTTTATGAATACAGATCATATCTTTATTAATTTTAATTTAAATAATGATTATAATAAATATACCTTAGTAAAATATATTCTTCTCTAGATCATCCTTCTGCAACTTATATTGATTTATTCATAGGTACTTTAAAATGTTGCTATTATGAATGGCATATTCTGAAATTTATACTTTCAAAATATTTTTATAAGTATAGTATATTATTTTGAGGCAGATGGTATAACTAGATTTTTTTTGCTAACTTCATTTCTAATCTGTTTTACTTTCTCTTGACAAATATTTTCTACAGCTAATAAGTTTATTTCTCCCATTTAATGATATATTCTTCTATTCCTTTTTTACTTACTCAAACTCTCATTAATCTTCTACTGGAGAAATAATAACAGATATTCTTGTCTGAAATTACTTTCTGTTTTTTTTTTTTTTCAGGTCTGGGGATGGAACCCAAGGGCATTAAACCTCCGAGCTCCACCCCCTGTCCTATATTTTATTTTTTTATGCTTTATTTTGAAACAGGGTTTCACTAAGTGATGGAGGGCCTCACAAAGTAGCTAAGGCTGTACACAACCCTCTATCCTGTGGTCTAAGCCTCCTGAATGCTGGGATTACAAGTGTGTGCCACCACGCCTGGCTTGAAATTGATTTCAAATGAAGTGATTTTAACGACTTCACTGTCAGCCATGATATTTACTATATATTTTGGTAAATAGGCCATGAATTAAAATTCTAATTTGGCAAGTGCTTTTCATTAAAAATTATAGGTTTAGGGAAATAACTTAGTGGTACTTACCTAGCATGCACTAAGACCCAGAATCAATATTCAACCCCCAGTATCCCACATATGTGTGTGTGTGCACACGTGCGTGTACACGCACAGGTGTATAGTATATGCATATGTGTTTGTGTATAAGTTCACTAGATCACTTTTTATTTATTTGTAAATTCTCTTTTTCTTTTCCATTTTCTTTGAAAAAAACCTTTCAGAATTGACTATTTTATTATTCTTTTCAAATGACAAATGGGACTTATTGCTCTTTATTGAACTTTGTTTTCTACTTTATTATTTTCACACTTGCTTTTCCTTATTTTTTCTATCATTTTCAGTTATATGTTCTAGCTTCTTGAATTTTTATGCCATTCATTTTCAGACTTTTTTATGTCTAATATTTGTTTGTAGAAAAATTTTACTATATTTATATTTTATATTTACTATATGATATAAATAAATTTACAGAATTATATTTTATTGAGTATTTTAATGGAAAGTGGCTTTCTTTTTTCTAAATATACATTAGATGAACTTGTTATGTTTTTAAAATCTCTGTAAATTTTTATTTGTACTTAATTATTGAGAGGTAGAATTGGGCACGGTGGCACAGGCCTGTATCCCAGTACTTGGGAGGCTGAAACAGGAGGATCACAGGTTTGAGGACAGTCTCAGCAAGTAATGAGACTCTCATCAACCTAGCAAGCAAGATTCTGTTTCAAAATGAAAAATAAATAAAATTGGGCTGGGTGTGTAGCTTGAAATTAGAATGTCCCTGGGTTCAATTCCCAGTATTACCAAAAGGGAAGGGAAGGGAAGGGAAGGAAAGGAAAGGAAAGGAGGAAGGAAGGAAGGAAGGAAGGAAGGAAGGAAGGAAGGAAGGAAGGAAGGAAGGAAGATAAAGATTTTTTCCCATAAAGCTATTTTTGTAGTTCCAACAATTTTTGCTCATAAATATTTGTTAAATGATAAACTGCATTGTAGTTCAGAATTGTGAGATCTTCTTTTTGAAATTGAGCATTTTATCACTATATACTGAGTCTTTTAATGTCCTCCCCCTCAAGTTCACTTCTTATACAGTTATTCTGGTATTGCAGAGGTACTGGGACGCTTTATACCCAAATCTACAGATATGCAATTCCAATATGTAAAACATATAGGATAATAGTTGTAAATTTTAAATCACCACTAGATTATTTATAATACCAAATACAGTGTACATACCATATGAATAGTTGTTATACTATACTGTTCAAGAAATAATCATAGGAAAAGGTCTATATATATTCAGCACAGATGCACATTTTTTCAGATATTATTGATCTGAGGTCAGTTTTGTCTCTGGATACAGAGGGAAACTGTATAGAACACTCATTCCAGTTTTCTTTTGTTGGTATTTGCCTGGTTATTATTGTATTGTTAATCCTTTTTTATTCTTCAGGTTTATATATATATATCTTGAGCTTGTAAATAGAGCTTTTGTGTTAAAACTTAGGATCTCTATCTTCTAAGAGATTATTTTAGTTCATTTATATTTATGGACATTGTTAATTTTTAAAATCTATTTCTACTGTCATTTCTTCTGGCTTAGATGTTGTCTCTGTTCTTCTCTGTCTGTGTTTACTCATGAGTTTTTTATTGGGTTTCCTTATTTCGTTTTTCTTTATCAATTTAGAAAATATATGCTTCATTTATTTTCCTTAGCCTACCACGTCCACAGCCTTCGAATCTTTACTCAGAGATTTACCACATTTAAAGATTTATCTTACATTTTTTTGTAAGCTCAGCTATCCATGTAATGTTTTGAATTTTATCTTATTCACTGTATTTAGGTTGTTCTTTTGCCCCCTTATTTACCAATCTGTAATTGTTATAGTAGTATTATAGTTTGCATCTAGAATGTTCTCTGAAGTCTCACGTGTTGAAGGCATGGTTGCCAGTGCAGCAATGTTTAGAGGTGCGGCTTTCAGAGAGTAATTGGATGACAAGGGCTCTGGATTAATCCATAGGTAGCTGAATTGACTACTGGGAGGTGGTGGGAACTGCAGAAAGGTAGGTCATGTTTGGAGGAAGTAGGTCATTGGGGATATTTATTGTCACTGGTCCCTTCCTGTTGCTCTCTATACTTCCTGGATACCACGTACTGAGCAGCTCTCTGCCATGTCCCTTGGCCATAATATTCTTTGTCTCAGTCCCAAAGCAATGGCTGAAACCCCTGAAATCGTGAATCAAAATAAATCCTGTCAGGCACGGTGACACACACATAATCCCAGTACTTGGGGGGCTGAGATAGTAAGATTGTAGGTTCAAAGCCAGCCTCAGAAACTTAGTGAGCCCCTCATCAAGCCCCGTTTCAAAATAAAAATAAAATGGACTGGGGATGTAGCTCAGGGGTAGACTATCATTGGGTTCAATCGCCAGTATCAAATAAAAAAATAAATTGTTCCCTTTTTTTAAGCTACTTATGACAGGTACACTTTGGTCACAGCAGTGAAAAGCTTACTAATAAAAGCAGAAATGAAAATTTCAACTAACACTCCCTCTCTTGTTAATGTTTCTCTAAACTGATCTGTCGTATGAAGTGGAAGATAGCTCCCACTGTTTAATAATGACAGGTTTTGATGATTACTAAAAAAGACAATAGAAACTTTTGCCTTTTTTCTGACTGTTCATACCTGAATTAGTGATACAATTTTTAGTGGAACAGTCTTTTAAAACATGCTCTATGCAACTTCTGCTGATGCCGTGAGTCGCAGAACCTTCTTATAAGTCCAAATTCTCTACAGTCAATGGAGATATGTCCTACATCACTTTTAAAAGTTGCCAATCTCTCAACTACATGAAGCTAAACAGAATGTGTAATGATTGCAGTTCTCTGAGAAATCTCCATATGTTACCTCACTGTTCCTCTAAAAATCTGAAAACTGTGCTTTCAGGGGTTCTTAAGCAGGCAATCACACTTTACTGACCGTATCAAGCTTCTCTTCTCTGGTATATATAATCATTTCAGGAAAGTAGCAAAGCAAATTTCAAATTCCCTTCTATGCACATGGGTCAGATCATACATGTATTTCTTACAGATTACTTGAAAGCAAAGGCAACACGTAGCTTTACTTTGGGACTGAGGTAGTTCAGAATCGAGTGTGTGAGGCTCCTCACTCTCTTCTTCTAGAAACGTGAAGGTGTCAGGGTTATCTTGCAACTGCAAGATGGCAGGTAAACCAGAGGAAATCAGCCTGAAGTTCTGAGTCATTGTTAGTGGTCTTTGCCTCCCAACTCACTCTAGAGTGTGACACGGGCACAAAGTCAGTATTGTTTTTAATTAACTCATTGAGATTTGGGGGTAATTTATAATAAGTAGCTGCTTAACCTAGCTTATACCTTGCCATTCCCTTTAAAAAAGCACTTTGTACCTACCACCCCCACGCACTGTCATCAGTGGTTGTTTGATGATAACTCTTGCCACATAGTCAATTAGTAGTAAAATAGATTCCCAGTTAAATATTTTATATTATTTTAGCTTTTTAACTGGCATTCCTTCAGTGAAATCCCTTCAAGCTAGATATAGGTGTTATTGGGGAATTCATGATTGGAATTAGAATTATTTTGTATTGATATGTAGGAAAGTAAATTAGTCATTTGTATTAACTTTGTCTGGAGTCATCAATAGAGTGAATTAAATTATTGTTCAATGCACCAGAGAGTAGAGCCAATTTCATTATTTTAAGTGGTACTTAAAATGCTGTATAGTCCTCAATCTTTATTATCCTAAGGCATTAGATAAAATATGTGCTAGTTCCTGTTTTTTGTAAATGCTTAGAAAAATGAAGAAAAGATGCATGAGAAATTGTTTTTAAAATTTTGGGTCTAATAATCATAATTGTACTTTTTAATCACTAGATAAAATGAATTTCACCTTCAGATAAACATCAAACTTTACCCAGTTATCTCCCATCCATAGTTAGAATTTTATCTGATTTATTTTATTTTTTATTTTTTTGCGGGTCTAGGGATGGAACCCAGGGGCATTTGACCTCCAAGCTACACCCCCTGCCCTATTTTTTTTTATTCTTTATTTTGAAACCGGGTCTCACTGAGTTGCAAAGGGCCTCACTAAGTAGCTGAGGCTGTCTGGGAACCACGATCCTCCTGTCTCAGGCTCCTGAATGCTGGGATTACAAGTGTGCACCACCACGCCCTGCTCGTTTTCTGACTTTTTTTAAAAAAAGAAAATATTTAGAAATGATAGCTTTGTTCAGTAACCTATTAATATAAAAATTGCTTCCAGTAACACTTGATAACCTTTGAAAAGGAACAAGTGGGCTTTTCTCCAATCCTAGATGAAAAGAGAATGCAGGTGACATCGCGTAGGAAACTCGGAGTGTAAATGTTACCTTCTCTTCCAAATGGCACATACTCCAACCCAATTTGCATTGATTTACAGTTTTAGGATGAATGTCCATAGGACATAATTCCATGATACTTTGTAAATAAACCTTCAGATGAGCATGTGAAGGTTGTTTAGAAATAATATCTTTTAGATGGGCATGGTGGCACATGCCTGTAATCCTAATACTTAATAAGGAGAGACAGGAGGATTGCAGGGTCAAGGCAAACCTCAGCAATTAAGCGAGACTTTTAATGATTTAGGGAGACCCTGCTCACGAATAAAAATAAATTATAGATGAAGTAGGTAGAATGCCCATGTTCTGTCCCCAGAAGCATGTGCGCGCGCGCGCGCGCGCGCGCACGCACACACACACACACACACACACACACACACAGTGTTTTTTGATACCAAAGTACACGATACAGTTATCCTATTAATAAGTCATGCTGTACGCCTCATTTAAATAATGACTTGAAGCCAGGCATGGTGGCTCACGCTTGTAATCCCCGCTCTTGGGAGGCTGAGACAGGAGGACCGCACGGGTTCAAAGCCAGCCTCAGCTACTTAGTGAGGCTCTCAGCAACTTAGTGAGACCCTGTTTCCAAATAAAATATAAAAAAGGTCTGGGAGTATAGCCTAGAGGTAGAAAGCCTCTGGGTTCCACCCCTAGTACCACTAATAATAATAATAATAATAATAATAATAATAATAATAAATAATGACTTGACAGAATTAAGAGAATATTTCAATGGAAATCCATACATTTCCCAGATGGAAAATGGTCACCATTAGAAACATGTAAGAACACAGGTTATTATTACAATAAAGTAGATGTCTTAGGGCATATATTATAATATTTGACTTTTTTGTGGGTCTAGGGATGGAACCAAGAGGCATTTGACCTATGAGCTACACCCCCTGCCCTATTTTTTTATTCTTTATTCTGAAACAGGGTCTCACTAAGTTACAGAGGGCCTCACTAAGTAGCTGAGGCTGTCCACTAACCGAGATCCTCCAGTCTCAGCCTCCGGAATGCTGGGATTACAAGTGTGAGCCACCATGCTTGGCTTGATATTATGTATCAGGCTTCTACTATGTGTAATTGTGGTAAGTTCTTTCTATGCACATCTCATTTAATATTCACAGTATTCTGTAAATTGAAACTGGGTCTATAAAGGGACAAATTTTCCAAGTTAGTAGGGAAGTTAATGACAGAATTAAAATTTTAATACTGTTCCAAATCTGGTATATTCTTCATAAACGTACACCACCTGGTTCAACAAGCATTTAATAAATTTCTCTTATAAACTACATATAACAATTTTCTTACATATAATTTAAATGTTTTTGTGTATATACCTATCCTATTGCAAACCAGAGGAAAAGAGAAATATTTTTTATTTTTGTTGTTTCAGGAGCTTAGAGACTACAGTATCCTGGGAGGATAATACATTAAACTACTGCAAACAAATAAGAATAAATACAGGCCTGGTGTGGTGGCGCACGCTTGTAATCCCCACGCTTGAGAGGCTGAGACAGGAGGATCGCGGAGGTTTGAAACCAGCCGCGCTGGCTTAAGAGACCCTGTTTCCAAATAAAAATATAAAAAAATAGGTCTGGGAGTGTAGCCTGGAGTTAGAAGGGCGTCCAGGAACCCCATTACCACAAAATAATAATAATAATAATTAATAATAATAATAATTGTAATAATACATATATAAACCTGCCTCTGGGCAGAAATAATCCTAAACACAGAGTCCTCTCTGGTATGTCAGATTCCAACATTGGCCATTGCTGACCCCATATCAAAACTTTCCTTCTTCCCATGATCAGGACACCAATATGGAGATTCCATATTCTGAGAGATAGAAATAGACACACCCAACCTCTAGGGAATGGGTCAGAAGTAGTGTAAACTGATTCCCGGAGCTTCTTTCTCCTGGAAAGTGGTTGGATCTAAGTCAAGTGTGCTATATGTGGTGTCTAGAAATCTTTTGCTTTCCCGATGTAGACATGATTTTTTGAGATGCTGCAGTATATTTTGGGTGTAAAAATGAACTACAACATGCTAACACAGGCTGAACAGAAGGGAGAAAGAATAGCCTAAAGTTGCTTTAATTAAAAATTAGAAAGCTGGGCATGGTGGCGCACACTTGTAATCCCAGCATTTGGGAGGCTGAGACAGAGGATCGTGGCACACGAACAGCCCCAGCTACTTAGGCCCTCTGCAACTCAGTGAGACTCTGTTTCAAAATAAAGAATAAAAAATAGCACTGGGGCTGTAGTTTGGGGTAAAATGCCCCTGGGTTCCATCCCCAGTAATAAACCAACAGCAACAAAAAAGATTTAATCTTTCCCAGTTCCAGTTGTTTAGTATGTTGGCCAAAAATGGTAATACTAAATTATTTTAAATGGGTAAATACCATAGACATGTAGGGATGTTCAGAAGATAAAATTAGAACAAATATACACTAGGATATTAGCACAGCATATATGTACAGTGCATGTTTTATAAGTTTAATTTTTACTGTCTCAATATTTTAAACAAAATCTACATTTTGTAGGTTTGTATTTTATTATTTTTTCAATATCCCAAATAAAAAAATCTGCAAAATGAGATTTTCCTGTGCCTGTTTTAGAAGGTTAGTATCAAAAACAAAGTTTTGCATTCATTTTTTTTTCTTGGAGTTTTCTAAACTTGACCCTCAAGGACCTCAATAAATAGATTTTAGGCTATCTTCACGCATAATTCTGCTTGCTGACATTCAAGCCAATGCAGTTGCCATTTGTCCCCTCCCTTCTATACCCAGCTTCCCCCTCCTCTGCCTGGGGAGGCCAGACACCACTAAGAATGGGATAACTGAATAGCAAATGAGAAGAGGTTGGGTTGTCTTAAGATATAGGGAGCCGGGCATAGTGGCACACACTTGTAATCCCTGCGCTTGGGAGGCAGAGACAGGAGGATCACGCAGGTTCGAAACCAGCCTCGCTGGCTTTAAGAAACACTGTTTCCAAATAAAAAAGTATAAAATAGGTCTGGGAGTATAGCCTGGAGGTAGAAGGGCTTCCAGGAACTCCAGTACCACCAAAAAAAAAAAAAAAAAAAAAAGAAAGAAAGAAAGAAAGAAATAGGAAACTGACATGAGATAAAAGCAAAATTCTTAACATGCAGTTAAGTCTTGAAATCCAATATTGTTTTGTCATTAATTCTGTGCAAAGGTTCCAGGCTTTCTTCTAACATTTTGATACAATGGGATCCTAACGTCCAGCACAGTGAATGTAGAAAATATTCAAGTGGTCTTTCTCATGAAAAAAAAAATACAAAAACATGACGACATGCTTGTAACATTTGAAACTCTTTAGGACAAAGATGCTTTTAAATGCCAATTGTTATCTATACTTTTCTAACACTGAGTTTTATTTCAGATCTCAAAAAAATGTTTATTTACCAAATATAAAATTAGCCTTCTTCCAAGAATATCGATGATTTCAGTTTCTCCTAGGACACTGTCTTGATTATGAAGGCGTTTGTTTGCCACACTACATGTTGCCATACAAAGTTATAACGACAGCTGCTGACCATGAAAATGGTTTTCCATTTTCAAGGAGATAGTATTATTTTAATCCATGTACAAAATGGCGTGACATAATTTTATTAACATCTAACTATTCTTTGGCCACTAATGGTAATGGATATAATGCCAGTGTTAAATGCAGAAAATGCTGCTGCTAGATTATACCTCCCAAAAGGAGAAAGAAGAAAATGTATCTAATCCATTTATATGAGGGAAAATGACCTAGGGCAGTAATGTTATTCTCCATTAAGGTAATCTTGAAAGTGGATGGAAACCAGTTAGACAGTAATTTAATATAAGCACAGCACAGAACTCACAAATGAAAAAAATTATTCCTATATTGAAAAATAGTTAAACGGTAGCTTATGCTTGTATTTGATCTAAGAAAACTGTTTTCAAAGCCTGTAATATAGTAATCTTATAAATACTACTTCAAAGGTTATTGAGAAGATCTTTCCAAACAAACATTAAAAACAAACATTAAGGGCATGCTATTCGTTAGTAATTAATAATAATTTTTAGAAAGGCACCACCTTAACTTCTGTATTTATAGTATATACACAAAAAGACCAAGTAAATTTAAAAAAAACTTCCTTTTTTTTAAAATAAAGCATTTATATGTATATATACATATACATATATATAATAACAAGTAACATTTTAAATGCCAGGATATAAATTCTTCAAACAGACTTGTATATTTTTATATTTATATATCTATGTCAAATCTTTTTATCAGAAAACAAATGAGCTCTCATAAATTTAATATTTAAAAATAAATCATACATTCATATATAAAGCCGTGTTGTTAATGTTCAAAAGTCTTTCTAGCTCTCTAGTCTAGATAGAAGCTCTTCTACCCTTACGTGTCCATTTGTTGCATCTAGCTCAATTCCTCCACTTGCAGCTCAGCATGGGAGAGAAAACTGCAGGAGCAGCAACGGCAGCAAGGACTGGGGACTGAAGGGCACAAGAACACTAGTCAATTTCTAGCTAAAAGAGTATTAAACATATATATCCATGTTTATAGCAGCACAATTTACAATAACCAAACTATGCAATCAGCCTTAAGTGTCTGCCAAAAAATGAATGGGTTACAAAATCGTGGCTTATACATACAATGGAATTTTACTCAGCCATAAAGAACAACAAAATCATGGCCATTAATGATAATGGATATAATGTTCCTTAATCAAACTTTCCAAAAGAAGCAAGAAAAATGTATAAGTGATTCAAGCTTGGTGGTGCATGCTTGAACTTCCAATACTTGAGAGGCTGAGACAGCAGGATCACAGGTTCAAAGCCAGCCTTGGCAAATTAAGAGAGGCTTTCAGCAACCTAGTGAGACCCTGTTTTCAAATAAGAAAGAAAAATTAAACTGGAGGTATACTTGAAGGTAGAATGACTCTGGATTCCATTCCTAGTGCCAAACACAAAGAAAGTATAAGTCATTTGTGAAAACGAAATGTCATTTGCAAGAAAATGGATGGAACTAGAGATTATACAAAGTGAAATCAGCCAGTCTCTGAAAGTTAAGAGTCATAGGTATTCTGTCATATGTGGATGCTGGAGAGAAACTGGGAAACAAAACAGACTTCAGATAAAGGAGGAGAGACACCAAAATGGAAAGGAATTTGGGGAGGGAGATAGAGAAGGAAATGGGGAGACTTGATGAAGAAACTCTTCAAATATTCTTGTGTACACTTGTGAAGCTATTAATACCAATTTTAATATTAAGAATGAGAAAAGAGCGGGAATCTGGAGGAAAATTCCCCTGATGCTATGCATATATATGTTTCTATACACTAAACCTCAATATGATATATGGTTACAATGTACCAATAAAAGTACATTAAATGTTCTGAAGAGAGTATTAAACTCTGTTTTACAGGTACTCAGTTTGACTCACAAGACTCCAAATATTCCAATGAGTCTTCATCATGAGGCAAGTAAAATTTTCATTTAAATATTTACGTACATATTGCCTCTATATGAAGGTAATTTAAATAACTGTAATGTATATTGTAAGAAAGGCTGTTAAAATAAAGAGTCATGCCAAATACACAAGTTTTTCCAATCAAAGATAGTTTGCACTATTTTAATAATTACATTTCATGTGTCGTAGTAACTAGAAGTCTTGTTTCAGAATATACTATGGTTTGTATCTTGAATATCCCTTAGAAGCCCGTGTCTTAAAAGTTCGATCTCCAGCTTGATAGTATTTGGAAGTGGTAGAAGCTTTAGAATTGGGACCCAATGGGAGGGCTTTGAGTCACTGGGCCATGACCTCTAAGGAGATTGTGAGACCTTGGTCTCTTCCCCTCTCCCTCCCTTTCACTCTTCAGCCATGAGGTGAGCTTTTCCACTCCACCAGGTGTTCCTCCCAGGATGTATGTCTTATCGCAAGACCAAAACAAGGAGGCCAATTGATCACAGAAATGAACCCCAGAAACCATGAGCCAAAATATTTTCTCATTTTTCTCTTCAGAAGTTGAGTATTTCAAAAGTATATTTTAGAAAGCTTATTATCTCAGATATTTGTTATAGTAATGGAAAGCTGACTAAGAAAGTGGAAAGTTGACTATAAGCTTTTGTTTTTTTTTTTAATTCTTCCTCCCAAAATTGCATTCTTAGCAATTTCAGTCACAAATTCATCCAGTTCTCTCTGAATTATCTTTGGTCATGATGATTTCTCAAGTATATAAGTGTTATATAACTCTTTTCCTCAATTAATTTATAGATTTATGAAAATTAAGTGATTTTTATTAGAAGAAAGAGTAGCTTTTAATGGAGATATATTTAGTGTGTGGCAGTACACAGTGATGCTTAAATTCACCACATTCATCTTTTCTTGAAAATACTGTGATATGCTCATACATTTGGTAGTTTCCACTTTAAAATTATTAAACTATTTAATTTCATAAGCATCAAAGCATTTTCATCATACACAATTCAAATGTAAAAATTTGTGTAATGGAAGTTGATACTTCTATATCATCTCACAATTGTACTTTTCTATTTACTTTATG